>NW_027278828.1:0-442500 GCF_046629955.1 Centroberyx affinis | reverse complement strand
TACATTTATAGGCATTTGTACTCAGACCTTGTAGAGACTTAACTGCTTTAATTTTTGAATCTAATGTATAGAAAATTAATGCTGTGGACACATGGGCATGCATGCATGAACAGAAACACTCAAAGTAAAGTAGACATACGCATTGGTGCATAAACACACACACACACACACACGCACATACACACATGCACACACACACACAGACACCTCCCAAGCTCTCCCAGTTGTAGTTGTTTTCTTATCTCTAGCCATTCTTCTTGTTTATTTAGTCATTACGGTTCCCCTGTGGGCAAGTCTCACTCGTCTGTATTGCTGTTCTGTTATTGTTTACACTGATTCTCGTTATTGCTGTTTTTGTCAAACAGACGAAGGGAACGCTGCCACATCTGCCTCTCTATTGTTGACTCTGTAGTTATGTGCTGTTTCCTCATTCTGTTCAGCCGTTGTGTTGAAACAGTGAGTGCTCACAGTGTAATGACCCACTGAACCGAGACTCAAACAAAAGTTTATAGTTTGTTTTTCTTGTTTGGACTGTTAAGTACTGGCGTCCTCGCAAGCATCAGCAATGTAAAAAAAATGCAACTCTTCAAAAACATTTTCCTATATCTATAAATTTAGTCATTAAAAGTGCTATGTGTGCAGTCTGTTGAGAAAAGCCTAACAATAATAATTCATAATGTTTTGGTAGTGAGCTGGGAAATGCCATTAGCAGCAGCAGCAACAACAAAAACCCTCAGGAGCAATGACAACCTTCCCAAAAAGAAAAACGTAAAGAAAAGACAACCTCAACTCTAACAACAATGACAACCTCAAAACCAGCAACATCAAAGCCAACAACTGACACGACAACAAAAAGCTCATCTATACAACCAAAAAAACAAACAAACAAGAAAACATACAGCAATAACATAACAGCAGCAGCTGCAACAAGATCAGCAACAATAACAAAGGTAACGACAATGACAATGACAAAGTTGTTTTATGACATAAGACATACAAGAAAAACAACATGGCTGCAAGTGGCTATTAGCGTGGTCCGAGCCCATGGGGGAGCAGTTAAAACAGCCAATTTATCACAGCAACAGCAGCATTATAGAGCATGATGAAATGTGATACACTTTGGAACCCCTTTGCAAATACATATGTGAAATTGATTGCTCTAGTATTACATGTTTACATTTCTGCATCTTTACTATGTTACTGTACTTAATTTGTGAGTCTTGGCCAAATGGTTATGTGTATCAAAACCCTTTGCATTAGCCATAATGGCAGTTGAAATATGCGGTGTGTAAAATTTGGTTGAGATTGAGTTTAAGTGTTACTGCATGGTCGGCCTGATGTGGTCTGACACACTTCGGGGCCCCTCCCAAACATTTCTGTTAAGTTTGATTGCTCTAGCTTTAAGCATGTAAACATTTTTCAAACGTCTGTGTGGTAGCCGAAAACTAGGAAGTCAAAATATGCTTTGTGCGAAATTTCGTGGAGAACTGATCAACTTTGTGGGACAGAAATAGGCTTTGCTTAAAATTCAAAATGGCAGAAAAACTATCATGGCTGAATGAGGGAAACATTTTTTTGATTCTATGCCAGGAGTTACTAAAATGTAAAGTTGATTGTTATAGCGCCACCACCTGGCCGATAATTTAATTTGGCTGAGTAATGGGGTAGATCTGAAACCGATCCACCAAACTGGGTGGCTCTGAGACTTGTGGTCTCTTGTTTTAAAGCAGAGAAGAAGATGCAGAGGAAAAATCCTAACAACAACAGCAGCTGTGGTCCTTGGACCCCTAATAAATTAAATCCAGCTTTAACAATTATAATGTCAACATCAACAGAAACTGTGTGTTTGCTTGCTTGGTGACAGTAGTGATAGATGGTTTGTGTGTGGCATCATCAGGGCAACGATGTTTAGCTTTGTGCTTTTTCAAAGCAACTGTGTGTGTGTGTGTGTGTGTGTGTGTGTTATAATGGCATGGGGCTGTGAGTGAACAAATAAATGTGACACACACAGGGTGCGCCGCCTTCACAGCAAGCACCTAATAAATGAAAACTTTAATTTGGTGGCCACATATACCTTTACTAAAAATGGAATCCAACTTGCGGAAAAGTTAACTTCTTGTGTGTGTGTGTGTGTGTGTGTGTGTGTGTGCTTTGGAGTGTGTCTTCTGGGCTTGGGGCCAGCGGTGTTTGTGCTCCAGTCCCTTGGTTCTAATGATCTTGTGAAGCTGAAGACTCCAAAGTGATTTATTCCATATTGGTGTAATGTATTCCCCCCTCCTCTTGGTCTCTCCAGACTCTCCATCTTTCACCCCTCTCTTCTCATCCCAGACCGCCATCCACAGCCGACCGGTCCGGTCCTGTGTTTTATGTGTTGTTTGCTGAGGTGTGCAAACATGTAGAGCTTTTATGCTTTCATGTGTCATCTAGTAACATAATCTTTACATAAGAGGTAGTACTGCATAGTAACAGACTAGAGACACTGCGCTTTGTTGACAATTATAGCTGCTGAGTTTGTATTTTAGACTCCTGAAGATGATCATTAGGATCTTCATGCAGCGTTTCACCAATCTCTCTCCACGAATTCAAAATAATTTTGGCATTATTGTTGCAGCCACTGGCATAACGCTGGATCGAAAGGCCCCCTCGCAAGATTGGCAGGCGGGGCCCTTAAGTCAGCAAACCAAAATTACCAAACCAATCTGAGACCTGGCTGTCAGCACTCAGCGGCAAAAAAAAATCAAACACTGCGTGAACTGGCCAGTATTCTGTCTGAATGGAGATTTTTTCTTGGCATGGGGTTTCTTCCTGGAATAGTTAAATAGCTAACCCTATTCTCACTTAAAAAGGAAACCACAGTGGCACTGAGTGAGCCGAGGCAATTTGTGTATTACAGCAGGATAGACGCCGATGCAAGGTCATTTATTCTACGGCAACAGTCTGGCTCTAGGGAACACAGCACAGCACCGATAAAGTTACTTCTCCTCGTGTCTATTTTTATTTAAGTAACAATCTTTCATGTCATTGTTTTATGTTATTATTCCAAAGACATGAATACCTAATGAAATCTTCCTCTATAAGGCTGGGAATCTTTCATCCCTGCTCTTGTCTGTCAAAACCAGTTTATCTATCTGCGTTCTATTTGTTGCCTTGCATTTTGCCTCTGCAAATGTTTTTATGACAGCCTTTAGATCAAGTTTGAAGGCCTGTTTGTTTTCGATGCGGAGCTATTAATTTGACCACTTGTACTGTATGTGTCACATTTTAAATTGCACAAATAGCTACGGTATCTACCCATATATCAATTACATTTTCTTGACATCTGGGGGTGTGGGGGCATCCCCTGCGCCACAGCAGGGGGGCGTAAACTAGTCATCAATCAGAATGCCTGCTCAGCACAATTTCATCTCGTAGCTAAGTGTCTGTCATTTTTGCCTCCCTGCTCTTCCTCATCATCTATCACCAGGTGAAATCAAGCTATCACACCCTCCGCACACACACACACACACACACACACACACACACACACACACACACACACACACACACACACACACACACACACACACACAGTAGCTACTTATTTACTGTTCTCTTTTATTACAGATACTATATTCCTATAAAATGTGCAAATGAAAATGCACATTAATTCCATCTAGTAAGAAAGCCAAAGAATTTTAAAATGGTATTAAATGCTAGCATCATTATAAACCCCGGGTATTGGCTATAACTATCAGAGATAATGGGCAACATTTTTCTTTTCTTGCCTGGGGTGGCATACTTTCATGGGCCAGCCTTGCCTTTATCTCATAACCTCCCTCTCTTCCTCTCTCTCTTTCTTCTGCCGTGATTTCATCCCATCCATCTTCGGCAGACAAATGTGCCTTTTTAACGACTTCCCTTGACTGAGTGTGATGATGAATTTCTTCACCGGATCTTTTCATCATCAAATATTTGGGCTGCATAATCACAGCAGTCCAACTGAGGTGAGGTCCACATGCTGTTCTGTATTCTGATTTAGAGATGAGATACTGTGTGTAATCCAAAGAAAGACTTACTAGTACCAAATAGGATTTTATAAGTCAGCGAGTGATTATGAACAGACAGTTCAACTACTTGGGTACATTCCTAGACAACAGGTTAAGCTTCTCTGAGAATACAGATATTATCTTCAAGAAATACATGCTATGCCTTTACCTTCTTAGGAGCCTGAACAGCTTTGGGGAAACTGTCTACGCCTTGATCAAGAGCTTACTGTGATGCAAAGGTGGCAGTAGCCTGCAGGTTAGATAAGCAGTCTCAAATCCCAGGATCAGCTGGGAAAATGTGGGTGGGGAAAAGTGAATGAGTAAAAGGTCTAATGTTGATACTCAACTAACTATCAGGTGACAAAAAGTAGATGTACAACAAAGTGTCACACAAGTGCATCTCCACAGACTATGTAACTCTAATCCTGACTTTAGCTAAACCCTAACCCTAACACCATTTTTAAATCTAAACCCAACCCTGACCATATTCCTAGCATTAACCTCAACACAAAGATTAACTCTAGACCACAAACTGAATATCTATAGACTGCCTTTCACACAATTCCAAACTCAGAGGACATTTTTAGTGACACATTATAGTCATTTAATAGAAAGTAAAGTGATAGATAATAAGTAAATAGAAAGTTGAGTGTCAACATTGGACTATTCAAATAAAGTGTGACTGAGTAACACTCCCCTCTCCTTACTGTTTTCAAGGCACTTAACCCCCAGTGGCCAGCAGTAGAAGACTGTGGTTATACTGGGCATGTATGGAACTGTGTGAATGCGAAGCAGGGCGTCACTGGAAGTCAGTCTGCTTTCCATATAATGGTTAAAATAATAAAAAAAAAAGGAAACTGGCTAAGCACAACTAGCAAAATAGGGGAGAAAACTTAGAGACAGATCGATATAAACTCTGCAGAAGGAAGAAAGCTGCGGATATTGTAGAGGATGACCTTAACCAGAGCAACGTATTTATGCTGTTATGCTGTTTTTTTAATGCTTACAGTAAGCTTTGATGTTTATTTTGGATTGCATACTGACAAAGACAGTTTCCCCCCTGGTCTATTCTATTCTATTCTATATACAGGCATGTATCGACCCACACAGTCCACACACCCATATAGTCACACTCTTTTTCCAACTTCTACCCCCTTCTCTTTCTGTCTCCCTCTCACACTTTCACTCGGTCTCTCTTTCTTCTTCTGCGCTCTCTGACCAGCGTGAACTCTGTGAGCTATGCTTACTGTGGTGAAAATCTGCTGCGTTAGGGGGAACACAGGTTCAACAAAATGCCCCTTCTGAATCCTCTCCAGGCTCATTTACGCTGAGTACACCAGCACTAGGCACACAAACACTGACACACACACATGCACACACACACACACACACAGACACACACACACACCACACAGTCACGCCCCCACACACAGAGCTTGCTGACAGGTGATCCCTCAAGATGGAGGAGAGGGTTGTTTACCTTGAATGGACAGATCTATCATGGACTGTAAAGTAGAGGAACTGTCACAGAAAAGAGAGAGGGAGAGGTGGAGAATAGATGGATGGCTAGAAAAGATGGAAAGTGTGGGAGAGAGGATGCAGAGTGGGGTGGGAGGTGTCAGGATAGGTGTGGGGGGTGTGTGTGAGGGGGGCTTTGCAAGGGCAGTAAGGTTGTTAGAGGTCAGACACCAAACTTGTTATTACTTACAGAATCACAGCAATCACTGCAAAGTCAGTGATTTGGTTATTCATTGTAATTACTCAGCACAGATAGGTTTGTTTCTGCTTCCACAATCTCAGCACAATCCTAAACTCCAACTCTCTTCAGTTAATAATAATAAGTTATTAGTCCATTGCTTATCTGGGTTCACAAAGGCGCCGCTTCAACTGCAATGCCATCAGCAAAGAGTGAACTAATTAACAGTGAAATCAGCGTTGTTGCTCATTGTGTGTGTGTGTGTGTGTGTGTGTGTGTGTGTGTGTGGTCGATAAGTCGTGACAAATTGTTAGTACCCCACTGAGGCATTTTCTCTCTTTTCTTTTACACCAGCTACAGTATACGTATATTTCCTTAGTCGGAAGGATGGACCTCACCACCACACAAAGTGTCTCTTATAGAAATAGGGGGATAGGATGCATCAAAATATAGACTCTTTAAACTACAGCATGAACACATATGGGCGAGTTCAAGAGGTAGAAACTAACCATCGATTTCCAGTATGTGTCTGGTTGAATTAGCTTGATCAATACTGCAGCCATCAATCATGCTGGCAGGTGCACAGGCACAGGAACCCTGTGTGAGAAGCAGGAAAGTGGAAAGCGTCTCTCCCTAAGAGGAAGTTATAATCCTTACTAGATGCAATGAGACCTGTGATGTAGGGACGTTTCACAGCCAATTATGATGATAATGAACTGATTTATAGTCACCAATTGTATTCATCAGATAAAATGTCAATGTAATTTTCAGTGGCCTATGTTACTGTTTCTCCATGTGCCACCTCTGAAAAGCCCTAACTGTAATCTACAGCTCGGGGGTTCATTTAATAAAACTTAATTAACGGTCACAGCCTCCTACAGTGATGTAATTCTGAGTCAGGCACAGAGGTAAATTGTCCAGTCTGGGCTTTTGATGGACACACACACACACACACACACACACACACACACACACACACACACACACACACACACACACACACACACACACACACACACACACACACACACACACAGTCAATACAGTCATGATTTAGTAATGTAAGTGCTATTAAATCATAATTACACCCCCCGCCCCGGAGTCGGTCTTGTTAAAATTGGCGCCATACTAAGGAAAGACTAGACAGTCCAACAGCCTCAGTCAGTGTTGTAGTATTCTGCTGTATTCCAGTGATATGGTGGGTGTGTGTGGGTGTATGTGTGTGTGTGTGTGTGTGTGTGTGTGTGGCGTGGGAGGCATACATGGGTGAGATGAGATGAAAAAAAAGTGAGAAAGACCAATGATGTGTTTTTTGGAACAAACAGTGTCTGCACGTATCTGCAGAAACAGAAACTCATTTGGACCAAATTCTATAGCCAGATCTAGAGCTTTGAGAAAGTCACCGTTTCCTGCTTTTGCCATAATAGATCCCAACGGGGTCGGATATATTGTTTCTCAAAGGCAGATTATCCTTCAAACAACGCATGGACTGGGTGATTGCTCATTTCTTACAATGGCATACAATGGCATAAATTTGTTGTATTTTTGATCATTTTTGAATTATCTGTATTTATTTTGATTATTCACCTTTGACTGCTTCCAAAATGTCTGCATTTGAATTATTCATGGTAGTCACAAAGGATAAAGACCCTGAAGTGTATCGTTTATTTGGAGGTTGTTTATAAGATTTTCTTGTCTGCGTACGAGAGAGAAAATGTTAAACACCATTGGGATTGAAAACCATAACTTTCTCAAACTAGAAATATAGCTGTATAAAAATTGTCTGCATGAGTTTGGATCGACCCTAGTAAACAAATTTAATTTAGAAAAAAAAAATCAATTTAACCTTTTCACCTCGCAAGCCTTGTTATTCCCTCTTCAATTTCTTCTTTTCAGTAAACAGAGAGAAAGAGAACTTCTACAGAAAGATAAGAGACGTTAACAATATTGGTCAAAAAGAGATGAGGAGCCAATAACTGAGTAATAGCTTCCTCCCTGGTTCAACAAGTGCATTTCAAATCCCATATTATTGGAAAATGGATGCCGATCCAACACTAATGACAATTCAACTGTCAGTACTGCCATTTAGTTTATGTAGTCACTAAGCTCCTGCAGACAACGAGTCAATATCTGCCCCCTCAGAATGACCTCTCATGACCCTGTAAAATCATACACATGTAAAGGATTGATATTATCATTGATAGTTGTGACGGATAAAGCCACTAAAACTCAGGTCACCCACCTCTTCAGGCTGATGAAAAGCTTTACGACGTCAATTCATGTGCAAATCACAGTGTGTAGCATCAAATTAAAGCAAGTTTTGGGAGGAGTCTTTTTAAGCAAAGAAAAACTAAAACATTAATTCTGATCTGAACATATATATATATATATACTGTATATATTCTTGACCTTTCAAAACTTCTTGGACCATTTATTTAATTATTATTACTTTTTTGTAGAAAGTGAAGTATTCAGTTATTAGTGATGAAGGTGCTGGTGACACCTGCTTGACAGAGACACCGTATCACTCTCACACACACACACACACACGTATGGCAGCCGCAGGGGAATGACGTGCCAGGTTCTGGCTAGCAGAGCAGACAGTAAGTTCTAAGCAGGTCAGAGGTCGCTGGGGGTAAGAGGAGGAGACAAAGACAGACTTAATAAAGCTCACTCTCCAAATGATAAACACCCTCGCCCTTGCACTGTGCCTCCATCTCTTGGCAGGGTGGAGAGTGAGAAAAATAACTGGCCATAACTGTCTGGCAGTTCAACCAAGGTTTATAAAAAGTTACATGGTCAGAGGACTCCATTCGTTTGTAATCAGCTACCCCCGCCTTCGTATCAGAGATTATGATTCGTTGTTTGTCGAAAAGAATTCCAGAAGAATTTTTTGTTATTAGATTGTGTTTTCTTTAAGAAGAAATGTAAGGTTCAAGAATTTTGGGCCAGGATATATGATATTCTCTGTGAGATTTCAGAGACCCAAATTCCATTCAGCCCCAGATTATTTGTTTTAGGTGATGGATCAGTCTTAATGGGAGGAGACAAATATATTAAAAGTTGGGTCCAAACTAGTATCATGATAGGTAGACAAATTCTTCTCAGAGGATGGAAAACTGAGGGGGTGCCTTCAGTCCAAGAATGGGCTGCTGGCAAGGGTGGCAGCGTTTGAAAAGATGTCCTATAAACGGTTTGGTAGATTGGATGTATATATTAGTAAATGGGGCAAATACTTAACCTTCTTGGAGGGCTCCTGACATGGGCCATATTCTGGGGGGAGTCGCATGTTTTGTATTTTGTGTCACAATCTATGCATGGACAAAAATATACATTTGTTTTATACTTGTTTTGTTATGGTTTGTTTTTTTGAGTTTTGTCTAATTTTAACTATTCTGTCCATTGCATATGATGGAACGTATTTATGTTGACAACCAAGGCCAATTGTGTATGTGGTGATGACGGGTTGGGGGGGTTAGGGTGGGAGATATGTATGTATATTGTGTGATGCATATGTTTTGTATTATGCTTAAGAAGAAAATAAAAAACTGTTAATCTGAAAAAAAGAAGAAATGTAAGGAATTATTTTTTATGTTCTCTTCTGCTTTCAGAAAACATGTAAAACTTGTACCCAATAGATTTAAGAGGAAGACAAAGTGCTTTTAAGCTAAGAGATGACTGAACTGTTACAGTTCAATAGCCATTACCCAACACAGATAACTAACTTTAGACTTAGTCAAGCCAAACTCCATAAATCAAATTAAGATTCACAGAATTGGCTTATTGCACACTATTGCAGAAAACACAACCAATTAAGAATGAACTACCTCATTGGTTTCAAATAGAGCGAATAAAGAGATACCAAAAGTCCAATGACACGTCTAGGGAAACTGTGATACATTATTGATCTTGATTTACTTGCAAGGTGCATTTTATCCATTGCTGCCAACAGCAGATCAAGAGAATCAACAGAGGAGGCAGGGTCAGAGGAGGTGAGGCAGATCGAATGGAAAAAGTAGGAGAGGACAAGAATGGAAAAGAAGTTTGTAATTTGATTGTAATCAAAGATGCCCCATGGCTCTACCAAGGGTCTATGAATATGAAAAAATACCTCTTAGTGCAAGAAAGAGGAGGAGAAGGGGAGTGTCTAGAAGAGGAGATGAGTGGAGAGACAGAGGAAAAGTAGAGGGAAAGCAGTGGAGAGGGGGCAGGAAGCGAGGTCAAGAAGTGGGAGAAAATAAAGAAAAGAAGAAAGATGGGGGAGAGAGGGCATAGATAGAGAGGAGGTGAAGGAGTGACGAGGAGCGAAAGAGAGCCGTGATAGAGGAGATGAGATGAGAAGACAAGGAAGAAAGACGATGAAGAGATGTGAGCTGAGGAGAGGGGGAGGAGAGGGTCGGGGGCAGAATCTGGCAGATTTATTTGCTGTGCCTCACAAGACACTTTTGGCTTCTTGCAGAGTGGAAACTTACTGGAAGTTTTCATCTCCCTGTTTCCCTGTGTCAGTCTGAATCTATTAGGCTAAGTCTGAAAAACTCAGCTTGCTGCGGTGCACTGTATTGTGCTGACAACTAGGACTGATATGGGTTTTTGAAAGCTGATGCAGATACTGATACTTTTGTATTTAAGCTGCCAATATTTTGTGCTGATATTCAAAATTTGACCATTTGCATGCCAAATACTATTCAATGCAGTATTCAAATATTCAGTGTTTCCCCAGAACTTTATTCTTGGCAGGATGGAAATGACAGGGGACACTAAAACTCTCACCCATACTAATGACATTCATGAAATAATGAAATTGTTCAATTAAATGAATAAACTAGAAAATGTGCTCAGTAGAGCACAGACCTCTGTCATGTCTGACAACACCCCACAAGAAAGTTATGTACCTTTTGGTGATATGCCACACCCACCACCACGCCCCTTTAGGCCAGTTGACATGAAAAGCTAATCAGTTCTCCTTTGGCCCGTAACAAACCTTTATACCAGGTTTTATGCAAATCTGTGCCCGACTTTTTGAGATATCCTGCTAACAGACGGACGGACGGACAAACACACAGATGCAGATGAAAACATTACCTCATTGGTGGAGGTAATACAATGTCCATTGGAAGTTTTAGACTGTTTTTATGTATGCTGTGGTCAGGGAGAAACCTCAATCATATCTGCAGTGGACAACATCACTGACAAATATCCAATATTTAAAGCCCCCATGAAATGAACTCCCATTACCTTTACTTAGTGGAAAACACACTATCTTGTGTGATATGATGATGACCTCATGCTGCACTAGCTGTAAATTATACATTACACAACCAATAAAACCATCAAAAAAATATTTCCTTTCTCTCCCTGATTCATATTCCATTGGTTTAGACTTTTGAATGATCCCTCTCACTGCATTAGGTCCCGCCCCAACATCCACATCCACATGTTCCACAACAGGCAATGCATCAAATCCTGGAAGTAAAGATGCCATTTCATGGGGTCTTTAAAGGACCAATATCAGCCTGATGTATGTATCGGCAAACCCTGTCATCTGACCATGCTGACAACGTTATATACCTTTCTCCTTGTAATGATGGAAATGAGAAGCAGCAATGATCTGTGACAATACCTGCTGGTTGTAAATGGTAGAGTGGAAAGGGAATATTCCCTCAGACAATTTTCAGTGGAGGAAACAACACATCAAACAGTGGGCTAACTCTCAGCCAAAGTAATGGACTATTCATCAGTCAGTATTCATAACTACTGTTTTATACTAAAGGCATGGGGAGGATGAAGACAAATGCTCCCAGCTAAATCTGTCAACGAATGAATTCACATTTCTTTGATAGATTACCAAATTAAATGTTAGTGTGTGCGTGAGAGAGAGAGGGAGAGAGAGAGAGAGAGAGAGAGAGAGAGAGAGAGAGAGAGAATACAAATGTTTGTCTTTCAGGCAATTCTGTCAGGCAACCTTAAGTGCATTGCTCAATACAGGCAGCTTGAATCATCCATTGAGAGATACGTGGATAATTCCTCATGGAAATTTAACACAGGTAAAAATATGCTTGCTGTGAAAGTCAGCTGGCTACCACAGCAGTGTTTTTTTTTATTTGTTTTTTTTAAGTTTTGAGCTGAAAAGTTTTGTCCCAATTTGAGATATCCAACATTTGAAAAAAGTCTACTCTTACAAAATGATTAATGGCACAAAAATCGAAACAACCTTTTTAAAGGATAGTAGGTAACTTTGGTTGACAAAATGATACTTTTACACTATTACATATTGGATCCATTATTGGATTTATTTTAGAGTTAATGATGAACTTCAGTTTTTTTTTCTTTCCCCAAAATGGATATATAGCACTTTTTGGAAATGAATTTGAGTTGAAACACAATTTTGACCTTATCTATGAAGTTATGACTCATGACATTTCTATGAGCTCCACTGAGCTCTGTGTAGATCAGACTGTAATGTAACATGACTCAATGATGATTATGGGTGGCAGGGTGAACCAGTGGTTAGGGAGACTGTCCCGTAACAACTAGGTCACAGGTTTGAATCCCCACAACAGCCAATGTGTCACATCAAAGCATCCTTCAGCAAGACACTGAACCCTGACCTGCTCACTCATTGTGGGATACTCTGTTATAAGAGCGTCGGCCAACTGCCTAAAATGTGAATAAAATATGTGAAGTTTATCTTTTTCATTCTAAACTCCATAAATGAGTTTCATAAATGCCCTAAAATTACATTTATCAATATAGATGCTGTCACCTGTTGCTATAATAAAATAATAATAATTTATATCTTTTTATTATTTTTACACACACATACACAGACAGCCAGACACACACACAGACACACATGCACACACACACACACACACACACACACACACACACACTCAGTACCAGTTAGTAGCAGCCATGTCAGCTAATCAATTGTCTGTAACTGAAGGTGTATGGATCGATGCGATTGGTAGAGAGAAGGAACAGTGGAAAGCGCTAATGAGGCAGAGAACAACATTGATCCACTGCTGCAGCCTCAATTACATGGCCTTTTATAGAGAGTGGTAGCCAGGAGCTAGCCACATACATCCTCATTACATAACCATCTACTCTACTGTCCCTATCTATTGTATCGCAACACAGGGTCATCTCGCTTCTTGGTTCTTTGTTTGACACATGACATATACAGGAGCTGTATGTGAGTATTGCAACCACTTGCGGCTGCACTCCTACAGACACTAAAAGAGCAACTTTTTAGGGGCAAGTAGTCAAAATGTGTGGTTTTATAAGAAGTCTCTCTCATTCCCCACTCAATTTAATTTCTTCCCTCCAAATTCCTTGGTTGCCTGGTCCGTGTTAGCAAGTGTAACCATGACCTGCCGAGAGATGTTGGCTTGTCAATGTGGATGTCTTACAACAATAATACCCAAGAGGGGTATTATAAAGAATGCACTTGTGGGCATCATGGGTTTTGTTTGCTCCAAACTAATGTGCATATAAGAATTAAAAAAAAAAAGAGGATCGAACAGGAAAGATCACTATCTCCATGGACACCAGTAAAGTGCTCACTAGCTTCATCATCCTCTCCTCTCCTGCTACTCCTCTCGCTTTCTCTTGTGCTTTTCAACCAAAAGCAACAAACATAAAGAGACAGTGCACATAATAATAAGGACAAGGCACTATCCAAACACTGTCAAGAATACACTTGGGCAGCTTGCCAACACAATCCAACATTAACAAAAAAAAGACATCAGAAGTGAATGCTTCAACAAACTTGCGAGGAAGCTCGATGGAGCAGAATAAACGCTATAGCTGCAAAAGTGTGGCAGCAGTGCTCCTCCATGATGCTGAAGAAATCATAGCAGGGGACTCCGTGGCTCACGCCTGGTCCTTGCTTCACGCAGAAATGGTCAAACTTACTAATTAATTGTAGCCAGAATCAATGAGCACCTTGGAGCTGTGCACTACCTGAAATTTTAAACAATTCAGTTCATAATTGGCTGAATAAAGAGGTATGGGAACTACTGCCTGATCCAATGTTTTTTTTGCTACACAGAAATGGACCGAGCTTTACACTGTACGTCAATGAAAGTCCTCAGTGAATAGCTCTATTACTGGGTGATTTGATTGGCATACAAGCGAGGATTAGGCGAGGGGGAGGCGAGGGGAGGAGTGGGGAGGGCAAAGACAGACAAAAGAGGATTAAGTTGAGAAGTTTTGCTTGAATGTGCAGCTGTGTAAGTGCGTGTGAGAAAGAGTGAGCGTGTGTGGGGGTTGAGGGTGGGGGGTTGGGGGGGGCATGTGCATGCATGCGAGCAAGCGTATCTGCCTACGTGTATGTGAAAGTGTCTGTAGGGCTTAACAGTAAAGAGAGGTGGAGTGAGAGAGAGAGAGAGGGAGACAGAGAGGGGAAGTCTAGTCTATCTGCTGTGAGATGAAACAGTAACCAGAGGCTCTCCCTCCTTATCTCCCGATCGCTTTTTTCATGGAAACAGATCTATTATATTACATTTTCTCTCTCTCTCTCCCTCTCTCTTGCTCTCTCTCTCACAGACACACAAGCACACACACAAAGTAAAACAGGTAATGTAATTCCTGACTGCCTTATTTCCCCTCTACACCCAGATTGCAATTAACTCAGGAGAGATGGTAGTTCCCTAGTGTGTGCGTGTGCTCTGTGTGTGTGTGTGTGAGACCCCTGACATTTCATTTTCTATTGGGCAGCACCTCAATATGCAATCCATAGTGATCTAGCACTAATAATTTGCGTGTGTCAAGCCAAGATTATTCATATAGCCTTTCATCACAAGCATGTCTCAAAGGGCTTTACATACCATATCAGATACAAGCTCTCTCTCCTCTCTCTCTCTCTTACACACACCCACACACACACACACACACGCACACACACAGACACACAAGCACACACACACACAAAGTAAAACAGGTAATGTAATTTCTGACTGCCTTATTTCCCCTCTACACCCAGATTGCCATTAACTCAGGAGAAATGGTTGTTCCCTAGCATGTGCGTGTGCTCTGTGTGTGTGTGTGTGTGTTTGTGTGTGACCCCTGACATTTCATTTTCTATTGGGCAGCACCTCAATATGCAATCCATAGTGATTTAGCACTAATAATTTGTGTGTGTCAAGCCAAGCTTATTCATATAAACTTTTATCACAAGCATGTCTCAAAGGGCTTTACATACCATATCAGATACAAGCCCCCCCCCCCCCCCCTCTCTGTCTCTCTCTCACACACACACACACACACACACAGACACACAAACACACACACAAGTAAAACAGGTAATGTAATTTAAGACTGCCTTATTTCCCCTCTACACCCAGATTGCACCCAGATTGCTATTAACTCATGAGAGATGGTAGCTCCCCAATGTGTGTGTGTGTGTGTGCGTGTGCGTGTGTGTGTGTGTATGTGTGTGTGCGCGCGCAAACCCCCTGACATTTTATTTTCTATTGGGCAGTGCCTCAACATACATATTACATCATTATATATTATATAGTGTAATATGATATATGATACCCTATACCATACTACATCATACACATACTACATATACATCATGTACTACATTATATACATAGTTTGTGGGTGGATATGTGTTTGCTCACACTTTGCAGTAGACCTGTACATATGTCTGATCTCCTCCCAGCCCCTGAGTTGTGTCGTCTATTTCAGGTAGTAGAGAAACTCTGTCTGAATCCATGTCTCTCTCTCATCCCTTCCAACTTCCACAACACAGACTTCTCTGTGTATTATTCATAGCCTATCACTTGTCTAGTGAAGCATACTCAATTCTCATGTGTAGCTATGTAGGCTTTCTAGAACATGTGTATTATTTGTGTGTGAGCGTACAGTATACGTGTGTGCTCTCATTCTGTCTCGTGCTCTCAGCAGTGTTATGATAAGAGACAAGAACGATAGTGTTGGCGCTTAGTCCGTTGCTTTGGGTCTCATGTCAACTCCATATCTCCATATTTAAAACGCTGTGGCTGCGCTGGGAGTTCATAAGGTCTGGATAGCCTATATATTCAAGAGAAGGTGGGTTTCAGTGTTGATAAAGAGGCAGAAACTAATCAGATGGGTAGCACACACACAGCAGTGTTGGTGGTAACATGTTACTCACTTAACACGTTAGTTTTTCAATTTATGTCATCAGTTACTAGTTACCTTCTCAAACTTGCATTTCATTACTTTTATTTTCCTTTCAAACGTTTTTTTAGTTAGTCCAAATTAAAAAGAAAAGAAAAAATATTGTGCTACGATGATATGATGATATTAAAAGCAGACTGCAATAGGCAGCACGGTGGAAGCTTGTTGGCTACGACTAGCTTGAATGGACACAACAATAAACTTCAGAACTCTGAAACTGAAACTGAAATATTTGCATTACTTTGAACTGATCTAAGAAAATGGTAAGGACATTATTGTTAACTGTAAGCTGTGCATCGGGGAACTGAAAGCATTTGCCAATGCAAGACCAGCCATGATCAATTAAGGCTGCCTCTGTGATCTAACTCGTTTACCGTATAGCATCGGTACCCAAATAAATGAAAGCTACCTCGCCGTTCAGAGGCTGATGTTTTCTTTAGACAAGTAATTTCCATACAGGAGTATGCACACAAAGACACAGACAGACAGAGACAGAAAGACAGACAGATGGACAGTTGAACAAATAGATAGATAGATAGATAGATAGATAGATAGAATGACAGACACACACACACACATTAAATGGAAGGGTTTCCTTTCAGACTGGTCTGGTCTGGCAGGGTTTGCCCTGACAGCCACTGTGGGGCCCAGTCAGTCTCTCTCAGATCTTTATTGGGTTAGAGCTATCACAAATGACCAGGTGGCCAATGAGCCGCAGGCAGCCCACTTCTGGGAAGGAAACGCAACACACACACACACACACACACACACACACACACAGATACAAACTGTATGCACTCACGCATGCACACAAACACAAGCACATCGACTGACATGAGCACATTTTTTTGAGAAGTGGACAATCTATGTTGAAATCTTGCTCCAATCTCCCTCTATGCACATCATAATCTATAAAGAGACAGAGGCAGAGAGGAAATCAGGAGGACTGGCTTCAATTTAGTTGACTAAAGACAGCCATAGCAAATGATTCTCCCTGCTCCCATACAGCTTTGCTTGATTAAACTAATATGTCACCAAGGCAATCAGAACAACTCTTTCTGCCCTTTCTATCAGACACATTTTCTCTCTCTCTCTCTCTCCCCCTCTCTCTTCTCTCTCTCTCTCTCTCTCTCTCTCACTTTCACACAAGTGTTATTTTGGCTTTGGCTCTCCATCTGTCCCGATTTCTTCTTCCAATTTTCATCTTCTGCTCCTTCTTCTCTCCTCGTCTCTTTCCCCCCTCTCTCGCTCTCTCTCTCTCTCTCTCTCGCTCATGTCTCCCAGTCCTCTCTCTATTCTGTGCTTCTGTCTTTTCGAGTATTTAACAGTCAACACTCTTAACCACTGTAATGCAATTGGTTTATTTCATTAGTCTGGGACATTGTACTCCTCTGCTGCCTAATTCTATCTCTTTCTCTTTACTAGCCTTGATCTCTCTCTCTCTCTGTCTCTCTTGCTCTTTCTCGCTCTTTCTCGCTCTTTCTTTCTTTATAGGGTTCATCTATCATTTAGCAGACTCCCTTTTTAACAGGGTGATATTGTAGTTTTAGCCATCACAGTACATACAGCTGTACAACTGTAGACACATCTGCTGTGTACACACACTCACACACGCATAGGCAAACATGCACACTCTGTCATGAATGCATGTATAGAAGCTCATCCACCTCACAGACACACACAGACAAATAATGCCCTCAAGGTTATAGAAACCCTTTCACTGCTTTACAACATAATTTAACTGTAAGTTTGTGCAACAAAAGATATCAATACTATAAAGTATTTACGATAAGTTTAACATGGCTGAAATGTTGTCTTAATGTTTCATGAGTACTGAATGTCCTCAGGGGAAATGTGGTGAGTGACTGAGCGGCGATCTCTCTTGATTCATCTCTGCCATTCTAACTCTACCCACCCCCTATTTAACCTTGCCCTTTTCACTCTGTGTTGCTTCTCATCTTGCTGTGACTAGCTCTCTTTTCTTTATTTCTTTGTCTCTCTCTCTCTCTCTCTCTCCCTCTCTCTCTCTCTCGCTTCTTCTCTCTCCTCCCCACAGAGGCGAAGTAATAGCTGAATTACCAGAGTAACTAATCGCTGGATGGTGAGTGAGCAGGGAATATCCATTACCAGTTAAACCCTTGGGCTCAGTGGGAGAACAGAAGGATTAGCACAGGGGAGTGGAAAGGAGAGCTGGGGAGGTGAGGAAAGAAATGGAGGAAGAGAAAGGCACAGATAGAGATCCAGAAAAAGGTAGAAGATATGGAAGATACTAGACTTCATCACTTTCATCACTAATTTAATCACTTGTCCAAAGTGTGGAGCTCATTTCTGTGATTAGTTGGCATTGACCCATCTTAGGTGGCTTCTGAACATTCCACTTGAAGAGGACATTAGAGGTTAGCTGTCCTATGAATAATGTTGCAAGATTTCTTGATTTTGTATTCATATCATATTTTAATATCATTACAATTTAACTTTAGAACTTGACCCTGTGCAACTGCGCTGTCAAATACATGCGCTGTAAGCCAAAATGATCCAAGAGTTTCTGGAACTAAAAGTAGTAAATAATCAGAAAGATGAGAAGCAGAGGCCTGAGGGTCAAACAGGACTGGTTGCCAACTGACAGATCCATTTCTCTGAACTGACATAAATGTCCGCTTTTGTCCTACTCTCTTATAATAAATAATAATAATAAACTTTATTTATAGAGCACTTTTTTTAACACAAGTTACAAAGTGCTTTACAAGATTAAAACAAATTACAATAAAATGAAATGAGAATAAAAGAGAAACCACACAATTTAAAAGAGCACTTTAAAAGACCGCTTTGCTCCTCTCCCTGTTTCTCCTCCCTTCTACCGAATGTGGGACATGGGACTGGTTGACCAGATAGGGGCATTGAACTATTCCCAGGATAGGAAAACACGTACAGGTCAAGGGGCAGTTGGAGAGAGTACAAAGTGGCCCACAGCCCTTCCTTCTTCTCTGGCTGACACCACCACTTTGCCAGTCTGACTTAAAACTTTGGTTTCAGCTTAGACATGGGGTCAAGCTTGCCATTGTAGTACGGCAGAATGGATTTTGAAGGTCAATGCTGTAATTTAGGCAGGAAGGAAGGAAGCGGAGAGAGGAGGGGGAGAAAATCAGAAGAGAGAGTGAGAGGAATAGCAGGAGAGGAGAGGATGATGAAGCCAAATTTCCATTCCTACTGTTCGAGGGTGACTCAGCATAAATCACCAAGACACAAAAATGGGCACATAAATTCACATGTGTGTGCGCATGTGCACACATTTTCGCATGCATGTGTGTGCGTGTTAGCTTGGGTGTGTGTGCACGTTGGATTAACCAGCCATAATGTAAGAATCTGTTGTCAAGTGTATTTCTGCCTTTGTGAGTTTGCTAGAGAGAATAAATTGTGAACTTGTTTGTGCGGGAATGAAATGCAGTGAGTGGGTGATTCTTTTTTTCAATTCCTGATAAATGATTGCAATAAGCCGAGTGAGACCAGAGCAGAGGCTGCTAAGGACAAATGTCCTTGAAATACTTGTACCAGATTGTTGTACCATTTTCGCCCTAATCCAACTGCAAGCCTGGGAAAATATGGGAATTACACACACACACACACACACACACACACACACAGACACACCCACACACACTTGTAACTCCTGGGAATGCTGCAGTTATGCCAACATTTGTAATTAGCTCAGGCAAATGCATTGGCAATATCTACGTTCCAACATGGTAGGGAGGGATGAAAGTATGAAAAGGGAAGAAAGGGAAAGGAGAGATGCATTGTTGGATACATGTAATGAGAACAGAAAAGAGGACAGAAAAGAGGACAAGAAAGTTGTAATCAAAGGGATGAGGGACAGAAGATAGATGGTGAGAAGCTTGGCAAGAAGGGATTTCACTTAACACAGGCCCTGTGAAGTTCAGTGGGTAAAGCATGGCACTAACACTGCCAGGGCTAGGATTGTGATTCTCACTGTGGCCACCCATGTTAGGAATGTAAGCCCTCATGTTACCGTCAGTGGGTTCGGGTAAAAGTATCTACAAAATGGCATATGTGATGTTATTAGAGTTGAAAATGGCAAACCATGTGTATCTTACAATACACAGTCTCATTTCTTCGTAAGTAGTGACAGTTTGTTTCTCTAGCAAAAATGACATAACAGGAAAGAACTGCCAAAGGATTAAGAGGTGTCATCCAAGGATTCATGACTCCCTCTTTGAGTGAGTCTCAGTTTCATAAGTTTCGTGACTCCCATGCCTGCCGGCACAATGGACGACCTCGCTACCTACCTTGCTAATTCAAAAGCATGTTCTTAAGTTAGACAAAGTATGGTATCTTTGCCTGAAGGAGACACTTAAAATTCTTCAACTCCATTATAGATGTGCAGCCTAACCTCTCTGAAGATCTTGCGTCATGGATGCTGCTAGCCAAGCACACGCTCCAGCCTATTCCCCTCGGTGAGTGTTAACCTTGAGCTAGTTCCCTTGACAGCCCCATCTGCATTCACAGCATACATTCCCTTTCTACCGCATGTCATCTCACTGCCATGAGAGTTTTCATGTATATTTGAGAAGTCGGCTGCTGGTCCTTCTTTAGTGTGGCGACAGTGAGCTATCTGAGAATCAGCTGTCACATGTGGCAGTGGTATTCAGCTGGAGGTGGTGTTTGCTGTTGGATAATGGAGCTTCGCCTGAAGCCTCTGATGGAATGAGGAACTATGAGCGGGAAGATGGTGATTAAAAAAAAAGCAGTGGCTATATAATCACATACCTATCTCTTTCTTTTTCTCCTCCTCAAACTCCTCAAATATGCTTGCACATACACATATATGCACACACACACACACACACACACACACACACACACACACACCATGAGTAATTTTGCATTCAGCTCCACAGGGAAGCATGATAATTCACCATAGAATGGATAGCCAGGTTTAATAATATTAAACCATGAAAGGATAAAGTATATGTGGACGTATTGAACTTTCAACAGTATGGCTTCCAGCTATCTGGCTCTATGGCTGTCCAAGCCATCACAGAGTTACTGAGGGAATGAAACTAATCTATACGCTCTTTGTGTAGGGTCAATCGTATGGGGGGGGGGGGTGATTCAGATAAACCAGAACAGCCTTGAGGGCGCCAAACTGCTTGACAATAAGAAATGAGTGAATTTCACCCGCACACACACACATATTTGTCTATACCAGAGTGAAAGCTATTACTTCAGTCTAAAATGCAATTATTCAATTTAAGACTTAGACAAGGGAAAATTCAGCTCGGCCATTAAATTGAAATGCATTCAGTGTTTGCCAACTCAGACTGAGCGCTGGCTGGCACCCCACAATGACACACTTCAACTTAAGTAAAATAAGTAAAGTAAAATAATGGAGCTATGAAGCACTGAAGACAGAACAAAGGATCATGTGATGACAGGTTTCTGGCTTATAGGAAGGCAAAACATACATCTAATTTAGTAGTTGCTTAGGCAAACATAGGCAGTGTTGGGCAAGTTACTCGGAAAATGTAATCAATAACTCTTTACTTATTACTTATTTAAAAGGTAATTACATCACTTTACTAAATACTCAATAGGAGCAGTAATTAGTTACATTACTCATTACATTACTTTCTATTTCGTTGGTAGGAGAGGCTCCTTGTTTTTCCTTGCTGTATTAGATGCTTTGATAAATTGGATGTTCTGACATAATGCCGTTGGTCTAGGGGTGTGTTTAGTACTCAGTGTGGCTCAAGGCATGTTGGAAAACTGAATATCAGAACATTTTCAGGAAGCTGGCTACTCTGTTTCTCACAGTTTGTCCGCTCACTGTTTTCACCTGTTTCTATATCCTGTCCCACAGTTCAAATCATTCACTCCTGCTAGTTCTTACACTAGTCTAGTCTTGCCCTCCTTACCGTTTCTCCAAACATCTGACGCATCTCAGAAAACAAGGCTAAATCTGCCTTTTAACAAGAACATGGCATGTTGCCATGACACTGTGGGGATCAAGAGGCAAATTCAAGTCAGTCACTCAGGTGAGACAATTCACTCGTATAAACATGTGTGATATCAACCTTCATGACAGTTTACAGGATCTGAGAATCTACAAATCATGTTTGTTCTTTAGCAGGATCTATCTAATTAAAGAAAGTTAAAGTTGTATTGTTCTAAAAAATTTAACTTTAACTATAAACTTCACACATTAGCTGTGAATTTTCACAAAACTCCCACAGTTCTCTTGATGTCTTCAGAAAGAACTATATGTCCGTTACCAATTGCCTTAATGTGTCTGGGGACTGTAAACAATCTGTACTTTCCAGAAAACTGTGTTCATTTTTTCTTCTTTTTCTAACTATCCAGTCTATGAAATGATAGTATTAGAGTGAATATTTTGTTTGCTATCTCTTATTGGATGTTGTGGTTTGAATGCACCGAATGTTTTGAATTTTGCAGAAAATACATATTTAGAAAATAAACTTCTGCTTTAATTTGACATATTTTGAGTGAGTCATTTCACATAATGAGTGCTTCAATCTCTGAATGACTTGATGTTAAAAGAGGAAATTTGATTTGTGTGACAAGACTTGTATGAAAAATGTTCAACTATAACAAAAATGTAATTAAAATTGTAGCTTTTTGTTCCTGAATTGAAAGATAACAAAATTTCTTACGTACCTAGGCAGTATTGTGGGCTTAGCGCACATGAAATCCATTCAAAACCCATTTTATAATTTCAAACCTGCACTGGCGTCAATCAGCGAGTAAGGCTGCTTTTCAACTCCTTTTTGGAGACAGAGGCTTAATAGTATGTTTTCTACTCTCACAGATAAGTAAAGATTTCTAAATAATTTTGTTCTCCTATGGGGATCAAGGCTGGTGTTATAATTTATTTATTTATGTTTGTGGTGTGGGCAGTGCACCTCCTCTAGAAACAAAGCAGCTTCTTTATACAGCGACAATAACAAAGAAAGGTTAGGAGGAGAGAGAGAATTGTGACTGCAGTGTAGAGAAATTATGAGGATCGGACTCCTGTCGCAGCACACTTTATCTCGGGTACGCACATTGGTCCACTATCGAGATTCATCTATTCTCCCAGAGTTGGCAGGCTGATCTACGGTCAGTTCAGCCATTCTCATAATAAAGAATAAGATGGTCAAGGATAAGTTTGTCAGTGATCGTACATCAGTGCTGCAAGGGGTTTGATAAATAGGACCCGGCCTTATCAGAATTCCCTGCACAGAATGTATCGTACTGGACAGCTTTCACAAGGACACCTTTGACAGTTCCTCTGTCCTCAGATCTTCTCTCTAATTCACTCACTCTGTCTTCTTCAAACACATTCCTTATCTGGTTACTTGTGGCATACAGCTAACAGACTAGTGATTCTATCAGTTTCTCTTAATGCCTATTAAGTTATAGTCCAGGCGAAACAGGCCAGCAATAAGCCAAATCGTTCAGATTCGTGTAAATGTACAGTTCACTGTTGTGAATGCTGAATGGTATCAATCACCTGTGGCGTTGATTTTCTGCCATTATCAGCAAATGGGTTTTCCTCCATATCTGCTGGACTGACCAATTTCAGGATTGAAAAAAATTGTCTTGAATAGAATAGCACTAAGGAACATGTGATAAGCTGTTCAGATCCTGTAATGGCAAATTCAGTAACACTGTGTTAAAAATACAATGAATTTATAATTTTAAGAGCACATTGCCATTTTACTATCTATGACAATCAAACACAGAAATCCAAGAAACTCAGGAAAAAAGGCTGCCACAGCCCAAAGTTAAATTCTGAAAATGTTCAGGGCATTGAAGTGTAAATACTGTATTCAAAATATGAACGATTCATGCACATTTTGGCTGAACTATTAGTACTTATTTGATTTTACAGTCATTTGACAGAAGATAAACACAAATACGTAGAAGTCAGCATGGCTAACATCACAAAGGGCTGAGAACGTTGTAAATTTACGCCTTTTCGCCCTCTGTATGTGTATTTATTACTCTCTCCACATATCACTCTTGAAGGATGACTTCCTTCCTTTCTCCCCTTGCTACTCATCACTTTCTCTCTGTGTCCCCTCTTCTTCCCCTCAGTTCTTCCCAGCAGTGGTCTGTTGCCCCTCTAAGAACAGGTGGACGAACCCCAGAGCTGAAGCTGTGAGACAGAGATAAAACAGCTGTTGATGAGGGAGTCCCATCCTGTTCATTAGAAAGAGATCAAAACATAGCACAGATTTGGATTATGTTTGATCATTTTTTAAGAGAGATCATGAAATCTGCCACTAATGATAGTCCCAATTGTCCTTGCTTAAGTTTTGCTTATGCGTATAACCTAATTGTTTTGGGTTTTGTTTTTAGAAAACTGTAATGGGTGTATGAATTTTGAATGTTAATTTTGGAGGATTGGGTGTAGGAAATGTAAATCCAGATTTTGCAATAATATCCCTTGAATTTCAGTATTACTGTAATTAAACATTTCAAAAAGCCAATTCAGGAAGCGACCTTGCGGAGCGTGCTGCCAGAGTGTGTGCCACTTGCCGGGAAAAGCCTGGGTTTTATTACCAGCTCATACTGTGCTGGCAAGCCTCTCTCTCCCTTTACATTATTGTCTATTTTCAATATCCTGTTTGATGAACTGGTGGAATGCTGTAGAAGGGTGGACTGCCTTATCGCCGCAGAAAAGCCATTTGCCATTATATGTTGATAGGAAACCGAGGCACATCGTTGATATCTCGTTTTTAGACAGAAAACGGATTTGCTCTGAGAATTTTTTTTACCTACAAATATGAAACTTTGAGAAAGAGAAACACATTACAAGGTATTATACCATGGTCTGGGTGAATACTCGATTCTGATTGGTTGCAGGGTGTCCATTAATTCATGATAATGGACACCTACTAAGTAGTTCCAGTGAAACTGTCTGTTCACTGTTCTAAATTAATGTGCTGGCTACGTAGTATCAGCCTGTATCTAAAATGAGTAACCATAGCAACAGGGACGCAGTCAAAGCCTCCGTTTACTCCGTTCATTTGTTCGTGAAAATCTTGATATTGATTTGGGGACAATGACATGGCTGGATAGCTAGCTAGTCTTGTTGTTAAACATACTGTCAAATTATATTTACTGTTTGTCAACCGTACGCAATGTTATAACGTTAGCTTTCTGGCTCATAGCTGAGCCAAAGGGTTCTATGAGCTGAGCGGACTAGAAATATCTCCCGTTGCCAAGTCGTATCTAAGGTTCGTCCTATTTACTGGAGTAGTGAACAACGTTTCCATTGCATAAGAACCTTATGGGATGGTAATGATTGTTCCAGGTATTAGTCAAACTCTCAGGTGTTACCAGGGAAACTGAGTTATGGCTTGTGAAAAACTTTAGATTTTGATTACAAAATGCATTAAAATATAAATTAATGGTCTTAATTTTTTTTTCTTTGGCAAATGACCATGGTATAAGCGGGATAATGCCCTTCGAGGTGTCCATTATGTAAGGGATAATGCCCGATGAGGTGTCCATTGGTTGCCTCCGTGGAGTCAGTCGGGTATTATCCCTTACGTATATTGCATACAGTAATGGGTAATGTGTTACTCTGTGTCCAATATTCTGATTAAGAATACAATATTAAAACATAAGAATTTAAATTATGGTAAAACATTTCCCATTCAGTCAGTCAGCGAGTGACACATCTTCATTGTACAGGTTTAAAGTCATAAAAAGTTGAATTGTTGAAAGTTTTGTTGGTTTAACTGTTGATTATTTGATGTTTGATGAATTGTTTACTGTTTGTCAATTTTAATTCTCTTCATGCCCACACATGCCAAGAGCCCATATCACAGATTCTTTTATCTCAACAACTTCTTGATTTTCCCTCCCACATGGAGCACTATTAATAATAACAGCATGAGCTGCCAGCTTCATAAAGAACAGTTAGTTCCAGTTCACATGGGCGAACAAATAGACACAATGACATTTCATAGAAATTGTTTGTGTCCAATAGAAATTATTCTAAAGGTCCCCTGAGTGTTTGTTGGTTTAATCTGTGTAGATCAGAGCTGAGAACTCTTGACTTCAAGTTTGTGGTTTGCTCGACCCAAAATTTTAACCCATAAACTTGGACTTATGATGCATGGAACCATACAACCCAACTAATAATACTTTTGAAGCCTCACTGGTTTGTGTGTAAGAGTTATAGTGGGAGGCCGAACTTCCTGAACTTCTTCCATCCATCCATCCATCCATCCATCCTTTCTTTCTTTCTTTCTTTCTTTGACAATGAAAACAGATGGAGAATTTCACTTCTATTGCATGCACCGTTATTGCCTCTGATTCAGCACCATGGACAGAGCCCGAGGCTGTGTTTGTTCTCTAGTTCAGGCAACACAGAGGCAAGGTTGCCTCATGAGGAACCCTTTTAGGCAGTTCAGACACACCCTGAGATACTTAACCCTGCCTCTCTCCATCTATCTTCACTGTCCTTCACCCCGTTACTCAATCTCAATCTAGGAGATAGACGCGTGGGATAAGCGTTTCTTTCCATTCCTCTTCCATTCCATACGCCTCTCAATCCTTTCTGCCTAAATTCACTGTTCATATTTCGGTATAACTTGATTTGCTGGTCCATTTCCACCTACAGGACTCAAGAGACACACTCCCTCGCTCTCTCTCCCTCTGTTCCACTGTACCTCTCCTTTCACTCTATTTTCCCTAAGTACCACAGGGTAATACCAGGAGAAGGATGATCCTTCTGTCTCTACCCAATCCCCTTCCTTTCTTGCCATCCCTCTGTCTGAACTAACTCACTTCCTCTGGGGTCTCTCCCCCGCTGTGAGACCTTATAGGGATTGCATTTTGCATCTCTCTGTCTCTCCCTCTTCCTCTCCCCCTCTCCATCCATCTCCCCGACTCCACCTCTTTCTGTCTCTCTTTCCATCCTTTGGTCTTCCCCTATCATATGCTCTGGTGGTCTATGTGCATTGATAACAGCTGACGGATAAGGAAGGAAAAAATAAGCCAAACCCCTTTCCTCTCCACCTCGATCCCCCTCTTACTTTCATTGCTGTCCTCTCTCATCCTGGCCTTATCACTCGCTCCGGTGGTCCATACTGTAGGACCGGAGGGACAGATACAGCAATGCTACTCAGGTGTATGTGTGTGTGTGTGTGTGTGTGTGTGTGTGTGAGTTTGAACCACTCGTGTGAGCTCAGGCCATAAATTAACAAATCAGGATACAGACGGGGCGAGACAACAGCTCACCCCGAGCCCATGTTTCTACTAGCACATGGCCGAGTTCGTAATTTGTGTGGTGTGTGTGTGTGTGTGTGTGTGTGTGTGTGTGTGTGTGTGTGTGTGTGTGTGATAGAAGACGAGAGAGTGCGAGACAAAAAAGGAAGAATATGGAATCTGATCCAAGTGACTGCTGCATTGCTGAGCATAGCAACAAAGCAATAGAGTGAAGAAAGTGAGCATGGGTGTGTGTGTGTGTGTGCGTGTTAGTTTCTGTGTGTCCATGACTGTGCATGTGTTTATTAATGTCTTGTGTATCCACATGGATTAAAATGTGTGTGCTGTCTCAGTGTTTGCCTGCATTACGTACAGAGATAGGTGATGGATGACTTTGTGACTGACAGTGACATCGAACCCTAACCAGCTCTCTGTCTCTCTCATCTCTCCCTCCTTACTCTGCTTCATCACTCCCTAAAATATTACCTCTCCCTTTTTTTAAACTTAATTTCATCTCACTTTCTGTCTGCTCTCTCTCTCTCGTTTTTTCCCCTCTCCTTTCTTCTTTCTCTGCTGGCATCCTGAGTCTGAACTTTGGGGTGAATTTAAAACAGCTATCGATTGCCCACCCCCTGCAAATCGGAATTACTGAGAGACAGAAAGACACACATACTTTCTTTCCATTCCTTCTATAACAAGAAGAACAACAAAAGAAAAATCGCTGGTGGAGATTTGGTGAGATATAAGGATAGAAGACAGAAAAAAAGAGAGCGGGAAAGTAAAATAAAGAGATATTTGAGGCTATGGGTGTTTCTACTTTAATTGAGTAAAGAAGAGAGAGAAGCCGGAGGAGATGAGAGTGAGCCAGGACAGAATGAGATGGAGAGATAGAGAGATGTGGGTGGATGGGGGGAGAAAAGACAATAGTAACTACATTAGAACCCCACAGCCTGAGGCGCTGACAATATTGCATTTCCTGCTGAGAAAACAGAGAGAGAAACAACATGAAAACAGCCCCGCAAAAGAGAGGGATTCACAGCTCTGTTGATTCGGCGCCGACAGTTAACACATCAAGGCAAATACGCAGCCGAGCACACGCCCACGAGTGCACAACCACACACACACACACACACACACACACACACACACAGAGTTAACTGAACCAAATTTGCACCCCTCACATCTGACTATGAATCCTATAGTCATGAGATTAAGAAAGCCTGGTGAAGAACACAGTAGTACATTGTATGACTCAGTTAGTGTGACACAAAGGCTCAGGAACTCACGTGCAGAACATTAGTCATTATTACGTTGTGCTACTGCGTTTCACTCATGATTGTGAAAATGAAAACTACACACAACTTCCACCGCAACAGAGGGACAGAAACCTGTCCCAATTCGTGAGGCCCGCTTGTGCAAAGTATGTATCTTACTCTGTGTGTGTGTATGTGTGTGTGTGTGTGTGTGTGTGTGAGAGAGAGACAGTGTGTGTGTTGTAGCGTGCTGGGTATAATTAACATGACCTTTAAGTACTGATTAAACCCGTCTGTTTGCATGAGCCATCCTTGCCCACTGGGGGAAAGCGCCTTCATTGATCAAAGTGTGTGTGTGTGTGTGTGTGTTACCATATGCATGTGTGTTTACATCTGCATGTACTGGCTTTTCTTCGCCATTTCTTCTGAAAGAAATGATGGGGAACAGAAATGCAGATGGACCCTTTTGAGGTTAATCTCATCTGCCTGACGAACAATGAGCAGCTCACACAAAGAAGATATAATTTTGTCTTCACCCACTGAAGATTCAGACCCATGGGTATCATGACTCCTTTGTCACCTGGGAGAGGTTGTGTAACTCTTGCTCCTGTGTGACCCAAAGGTAGATCCTGATGTAGCTGACTGCCTGTAAAGTATACACCAATGCAGTTCAGCTGCAGTGTTATATTTTATCTAAGAGGATTCATGTGGAAGATTTTGGAGATTATCTTTTTTAGACATCAGAAAGCAGAAGGAACAATCTGGCAGCCAGTTTTCTGGGAACTTTGGGAGCTTTGCCTCCCAATATGCTGATTCATATGCTATAATATGTTTGCTACTGTGCAACATTTGAGAAACAACAGGCTACAGTGACCACTGCAGCACTAATGAAGGATAAATGCATCCTAGTCAAGTCAAGTTTATTTATATAGCCCTTTGTCACAACCATGTCTCAGGGGACTTTACAGAGAATGTGTCTAGGTCTAACTAAACAAAATCAATGGTGAACAAAGTTATGTAGGACAAACATAGCGAAAAACAATCCTAGTGTTCAGAACAAGTTAGGAGTTATCTTGTAACACAAAGCTATAATTTTTAAAGGTGCAATAAATAACATTTTTATTGCACTGTCATAGCACAAATGACCATATTTGTGGGGGTTTAATACAGCTGCTGATCAATACCAATGACTCAACAATTCTGGTTGTCAAAACTCACTTTCCAGCCCATACTTTGCTTTGGAACAAAAACTCCCCACCCACTGGAACACTCCAATTCCCCCGCAAGACATCTCCAAAAATGCAAATGACAAAGCAGTTTTAGTATTACACTGCTAACACTGCAGCAGCTGCTTACAACAGCAACCGGGTACAGCTCGTGAAGCAGACCATGAGCTTCATTAGAGCTGGACAGCAACTCAAGCCAACACCTAAAGCAGTCACAGGGCTTCTCACTACTGCTCAGGACTGGCAGCTCTTGGTAGACCTAGACAGACAGCTCACGTCCCCCCCCCCCCCACACACACAGCAACAACAAGTCTGAGACCTGACATCCACATTGCGTTTGAAGCGTTTTGAGAGGGGCTGGAACACCCACACCTCTAATGATGTTTCTTAGAGCAGAGGTTCTCAATTGTTTTTCAGCCAAGGACCCCTTACAAGATAGAGAATATACCGGGGACCCCCTCATTCTGATTTGTAATTTTGGGCTATATAAATAAAAATTGACTTGACTTGACATGTATGTCCCTTGGAATAATCTGACGTAGCCTGTTTTTTTACACTTCTATAGTCTTAGTTATGTGAAAGAACAACACAAGAGAAATGTATTAGAAAGATATTAGATATGTATTAAAATATTTGCACCAACTCAACACAGAATACCCATAAAACAATCAATCAATTACCTGCAAGTAACACTGTACCTAAACAAAATATCAAAGGGAAATCAGGAGAAAAGTGCTAATTTGAAGTGCATTTCAAAAAAACTTTTTTTTATATCATGATAATTTAAATGAATGAATCTGAAAACTTTTCACGGACCCCCTGGCAGAGTGCCACGGACCCCTGGGGGTCCCAGGACCCCACTTTGAGAACCACTGTCTTAGAGCATCGCAAGGTGTGTTATCTCAATTTACAGGATTTTGCATTGTGATATATTACCTCTTCACTAGAAATTCTCTGCTCTCTGGATCTCTGCTTTAATTAGCTTGCTTACTCGTCTGTTTTGAAGATGTGACTTTATTGTTTGTGCCAATTACAGGCCACCATAAGCTGTGCCAGAAACTATCAATGTTACAAATTCTTTGGATGCAAATGCAGGTCAATAAACATCATAGATTACTTAATGCCCTTTTAAACATATTTCATATGGAAGGTTTATTGGCAGCTTGTAGTGACCTGCAGAATTGAATGGTAGCATGAGGCCAGTCCCTCTGTGGGGGAAGAAGATGCAGCAGCAGAAGACTGGACCTACACAGCAGAGGAGGAGAGAAGCCGCCCATTCAGCTAATCAATACCTCCCAAGTGTCACTTCATAATCCTCTCCACTCCACGCAATGATTCACATTGATTGTCTCATGATACACCATGAGTGGCTGCACGCACACACACACACACACACACACACACACACACACACACACACACACACACACTCCAGTGGTCTTGTTTTTATGCAGACGATGCCCCAGAGGAGTAGCACATCTAATGCTGACAATCATATTACCCAGCGTGCTTCTCACCTGAGTGGATGAATAACATCTACTGTTCATGGGCTACAGGAGTGAAAAACAGCAACTGTGCAGAACCCCCCCCCTCCCTCCCCCCTATGAGAAGTTATCCATCTGGTTTCACACTGCTGAGGGATGTGTGGGAACAACACTGCAACGGAGGTGTTAATGTTCCATATCACTCTCTGAGCTTCTCCATGGGGGCCGGGAATGAGAGGCAAGCGCTCCATGTACAACAACAGAGTCATCAATGTAGCCAACCGAAACAGATTCCATTCCAGATAGCATCTCATGGGAATATATAGGAATTATTAGTTATAGTTAAAGGAAAAAATCCACCCTTAAGCACTTCGACACTGTCCAAAAATAGTTATTGGTGATGTACCTTGCATTCATGGGTCCATTTTGTTGTTTGGTAGTGTGTATTTGTCTTATTGTCTAATAGGAGACCATTTTTCAATCTAAAACTCAACGGTAAATGTCAGATTTTGGTGTCAGTCCCTCAGAATCAAAGAGCAAGAGGTTCTTTCTAAACCCAGTATTTTGCACCAATGTTTAATAATCATACACGGAGAAATCCATTGTAGAAGAGGAAGAGAGACCAATTTCTCCACTGACAGCAGCCTCAGTAGTCAATAATGCAAAGCAGCCACATGAAAAGTTGTGTTTTGAGTAAGGGGCAAAACTCTTCCTTTCTCAGCTGGAAACTTTTGCTCTCTTGTGGTTATTTTTGCTATCAATATCGCTCTATACACCTACAAGTACACCCATCTGGAGGCACATTCTCTAGGGAAGTCAAAAGTCATTCTGGGAAATGTGGGAAATCCCTAAGAGTCAAGTTGAGGGAAATTGGATACAACAAAAAGATAAATTACAACACTTCATCACAAAATAACTACTGGAACACTTGTACAATTGTAGGAATTGAAATTTCCTTTGATGTGTTTAGAAAGATCAATGGTGGATTATTCTATAATTGCTGATTATTATTGTTATTATTACTTTGGAAATGAACATTTCCCAATAAAATGTCCTGAGGGCTTGCTATTTCTGTACTAAGCACTTTTCACAAATAATTGCAATTTTACTGCAAACTCCTCACAGCCAGCAGCCATTTGTGTAATGACGGCCCCAAAAATCATCCTGAGAGAGTAATGCAGTAGATGCCAGAGATTGATCCACTTCAGGTAAATGGATACCAACCTGTGGTGGTGATGTGATCCACAGTTTTAGAGCCAGTATAATTTCCACCTTCAAAAAACTAGCCTTTCTCTATGCTAAAATCACAAATTATATATTCACAAATATCATATTCCTCTGCTCTCTGAAGGACTCTGGAGACCCGAAATAGCTTTGAGCAGCAAGTTGAAAACTGCATGTGAATATGTGCATGTATGTATGTGTGTGTGTGTGTGTGTGTGTGTGTGTGTGTGTGTGTGTGTGTGTGTCCTGTGTGTGTGTGTGTGTATCTGTGTGAATTGGTGGGTGGATGGGGCTGGTCTGTTTACATGCGGAACATTGTCGATTGTTACCATCAGCATTGATCTGAAACGCATTCATTTACATTTACAAATTACACTGGGATGAATATTAATAATCCTTACTAAACTGGCAGAAGTTTCTATCACATTAATGAAAGAAACTAAACAGAACAGGTGCAGAGACACAAAAGAAGTGACTCATTCTAATGAGGGAACATTATACAGTAACAAGCACACATACATTCACAGACAATAAGGATTATCTCACAACACAAAGGCATGTGGGCACACAACACACTCCTTCATCACCTGAAATTTTATACAGCTACCCATGTACTGTAAGTCCACAGATGCAGTATTACACGGCTACAAAAGCCTATTCAAACTATTTTTTTTCCCCCCCTACTAGAGGTTCGATTCTCTGACGTTTTGGCTGTTTGTTTGTCTGTAGCCATTAGCAACCTGTTTTTCCCTGAGCTAAAGACCCATAGAAGAGGCTATAATGCATTCAGAACTGGAAACAAACTACCATTTGCCAACCCACCTGCTGTGGAAACAATTCTCCTGTGGCCATTTCTATCACAGACAGGAAGTGACACACACACTCACACACACACACAATTGCCACCTCTCTCAGCCCTGACAGTGATGAGTAAAAGAGACACAAGGGAAACCGATAAATGGCTAGTCAAATGTAAAAGCACACGCATATGGACAGATGGGAAGACAGAAGAGCCAGAAGACACAGAATTGTAGATACACACACACACACACACACACAACTAACTGAGTCAAAGCATATACAAACATACTGCTGACTGAGGGTGGAAAACGATGAAACAAATGGAAATTTTACTTTGACAAGTGGTTTAACACTTGTCTCTAATGAACAGCACAATACAAATGCAAACACACGCAAGCAGAGTCAGACACACACACACACACACAAACATATACACACAGGTGTGGCTGTAATAACTGTGCTCCAGTGTTGCTGATGTGGGTCCAGGGTGAGCAGAGAATGGTCTGTCTGGGGTTTAAGATTCAGATTAATGGGGAAGAACGGACCAAAGGCACAAATACACCCCAACGTGAGCAGCATAGCAATGCCCTCACCACATACAGGTTGGTGTGAATGTGTGTTCGTGGGTGTGTGAGGGTGTGTGTGTGTGTGAGTGTGAATGAGTGAGAGAAACAAAAAGAGAGGTGCGTAACAAGAAAGAGAGAGAGAGAGAGAGACAGAGGAATGAAAATATGGACATCCGCAGTGAAGGGAGGCTACAGAAAGCACAGGGTTTATATGGCAGCAGATGGACCATTTCTACCCCATTAAGGATCAAAGACCTATATATACAATAACCCAGCAAACAATCCCCATATCTAAAATGTGTGTCTGTGTGTGTGTGTGTGTGTGCACATGCATGTGAGTGTGTGTGTGCACGTGTGTGTGACTGTGTGTGTGTGTAAAGAGGCTTATTTTCCCCTTCCTCTGGCCTTCATCTTCAATCCACGTGTGGCTTTAAGTGTGCGGCTTACTTACAGTGCTTTCACAATCACATTATGAGAGAAAAACTAAACTAATTTGCACATTACACCGCTGCTATAGCTCTTTCTGACCTTTAGGGCAGTATTAAAAGAATGAGGAAACAGGTAATATGGTCTTACACACTACAGTACAGCAGAATGTAGGGCAGGAGGAGAAGATGGACACTGTGCTCCTCCCAATCCACACAAACTCTGACATGCAGTTGTAGACACAAATTCTGTGAGAATTACATTCCTCCAACATGAACTGAATTATGTGGCAATAGCACAAATTGGATAATGTGACAATGGCACAAATTGTACGGAACACTTTCTCTGGTTCATTGTGAAAAGATTAGCTAACAGTTAAAGGACAATTCCAGCATGATTGGAGTTTTTGCTCCTTTCCTGCTTTCCCTTACTCATTTACATCACTGTAGATCATTTCCCACTGCTTTTATCTTGATATGAGCTATTTTCCCCTCATCTTAGTCATTTTTTAAAGTAAATATTTTGAAATAACAGCTGTTTGAACATTATGAGTTACTCCCAGTAAAGATGAGGGTGCCAATTTTAAGCTGTAATTGTGTAAAATCAAGCTTTATTTTCCTTTTAATTTTATGCACTATAGCTGGCAGAAGCATCTTGCTTTAGTTTGTCTGTTGGCTTGAATGGGTTGTGATTGACAGAAGGCGGGTCTTAACCTAACCACTAAGAACATTAGCTATTGGTTGAACGTTTTATTTTGGAGAGGAAAATACGGGAATCAGAGAAGCAAAAGCAGAAGCAAGATCCCCCTCCTCTCGTCTCAGCTCTGGCGGTGTTCCTCAGTGTGAGCATCAATATGAAACAGTGACTGGAGTAACAAGTGACAGTATAAATGTTTATAGCCTGATGCTCTGATGCAACTATGCAAAACACGATTGGTGGCTTCTCGTTCACAATGATGGATTACATTTTCCAACTGAATTAGTTGACTGAGTCTCGGAGCTGTTTTCTGTGCTGTTTGGAATTAAATGGGAGTGAATGAGAGGTACAGTATGGCAAAACTAAATGGATAAAAATATCTTTAATCATGGCGCATGCATGTAAAAACATGCAAACATTGCATACATGCATACAACAAGCATGAATATTCTAGCATACTGTAAATAAATCTGCCCCCAGAACAAGCATGAGTAAATCTGCCCCCAGAATAAGTATGAGTCTTAGCCTACTGTAAATAAATCTGCCCCCAGAACAAGCATGAGTATTATAGCCTACTGTAAATAAATCTGCCCCCAGAACAGGCAGAGAACATCTGCCCCCAGAACAAGCATGAGTAAATCTGCCCCCAGAACAAGCATGAGTAAATCTGCCCCCAGAATAAGTATGAGTCTTAGCCTACTGTAAATAAATCTGCCCCCAGAACAAGCAACAGTCTTATAGCCTACTGCTAGGATTATTACTGGTTCAAGAAAATAAGATCACATAACTCCAATTCTGGCCTCCCTGCATTGGCTTCCCGTTCATTTTTGCATTGATTTTAAAATTTTACTGTTTATTGTTTACTGTTCACCTTCAAGGCTTTACATGACTAGGCCCCCGATTATATCAAAGATCTACTAACCCCTTATGTGCCTGGGCGCCCTCTTAGATCGGCTGATAGTGGGTTTCTGGTCGTTCCCAGAGCCCGGCTGGTGACTAAGGGCTATCAGGCTTTTGCAGTCCGGGCCCCCAAACTCTGGAAGGAGTTATCTGCTGATATTAGGTTTGCTAAATCTGTCACTGCTTCTTCTTAAAACATTCTTTTTTTAAGAAAGCTTTTATCTCTGTGTGAAATTGATCATTTATTTACTTTATTTTTTATTTCATTTTACTCACTTACATTGTATTATTATTGTTTTATTGTATTTTATCCTTTTGTGAAGCACTTTGTAACATTGTTAAGAAAAGTGCTATATAAATAAAGTTTATTATTATTATTTATTACTGTGCTCAGGGCAGATAGGACAAGACTGCCTACACACTGGGGGAAAAGCAAGGTGAAGGTATTTATTTCTTCCTAAAACAAGTTAAATAAAACTAACTATGCTATGTAGCCAGCTAATGTTAGCTAGCACACAAGCCGTGACCAAAGAATATGTAGCTGGCAATGTCTGACTGATCTCTTTGGCTGTGACCACACCAGCTAACGTTAGTAACTAGCTAACGGCAAACGTGTTTACATAGTCAGCAAACTGTTACACCTGAGCACTTGTCTCTTTCTATTTAACAGGAAAGTTAATAAATTGTGAATGAAATACCTACAAATAAAAAACATTTGTCTTAGCTAACTTACCTCTGTCTTTGACAATGCCAGCTCTGCCTGTCATGGTCCCGTTTGACGTTTCAAATTGGCCCGCCTCCTCCCTGATTGAACCAATCATAACAGTTTCTGCCCTTACAAGATGTTTCAATAAGCGAAACTCCTATCTACGCACTGCATCATGGAGGGCCAACACAGACACATAGACACGCTTTTCTGAGCCTCATGGCAATTTCCTCAGCCAACTTTTTGTTTTGGACTTAATTTGACATTTTGCCATCACACTTACTCACAATTGTGAGCTAAGCCACTTCTCATAATTTTAAGTAACTACATGAGAGCATTTGTAAAATGACTACATAGAAAGTTAAAATGCCAAATGAGTCAGGTGGGAGGTCCTTGATAAGCAGATGACAGCTGTCAATCAAACAGAATCCCCCAGAAAGGCCATCTGTTGTTTACTATGACAGGCAGTGATGGGGAATTAAAATATGAGCAGTCATCTAAGTACAGCTAATGAATTTAACATAGAGGCCAATCAATCCTATATCTGTATCTATGTATACACATTTAGCCAATTCATAATTAGTGTTGCAGTCCACTGAACAATGGTAAGGCACATCTCATTTGTAACTGCCTTGAAGACACGGCTCACTGAAGTACTAGTCTCATCTGCAACTGCAACTCTTTGTCTGCCTGTCTTACAAACACACACACACACACACACACACACACACACACAAGGTTTACAAGGTCAAACATAAAAACAATGTCATTGTAAGTAATAACACACATATACTCTGCAAAAGCCTTTATATTCACAATAAGATAAATAATATAGGCAGAAAACAACAGGAAAATAACCTTCCTAATTATGCCTTAACATCTAGCTACTGTCAACTAGGCTATACTGGCTAGACTGCTGTGTAATGCATGTGATTCAAGAGACAGAGAGAGAGAGAGAGAGAGAGAGAGAGAGAGAGAGAGAGAGAGAGAGAGAGAGAGAGAGAGAGAGAGAGAAGAGAGAGCTTATGTATTGTCTCTCCTTCTTCTGTGTGAGAAAGCCTTTAAGCCCTTTGTTGGGTTATAATTTATCAATGACAGTAATTGGGTATAAATGGCTTCCTGTTTGCCTGAGCTGCCACCAAGTGTTTGTGTGTGTAGTCGTATGCGTGGGAGATCGTGTGTATTTGTGGGGTAGAATTATCAGGAGACAGCATGTGTGTGAGATTGGTTTTGCATGCAAGAGTCTTTGCATGATAAACGTGAGAGGAATAAAATGTGTGCATAGTTCTCTCTCTGTATGTGTGTGTGTGAGTGGATGGGTGTGTGCATGTGTGTGTGTGTGTTTTGTATAATCTCCATTTAATTCTGTACTGTTGTAATTGAATTAGCCATGCCTTGCTCATCTCTAGCGACAGCAGCGGCAAGCTACGACGGCTGTTCAACTCAGAGAGGGAGTCTGTTGGAGATATGCGATATGCGATAGCTGGCTACACAAAACCAAACAATGTCAATCCTGGCTAACTGGTGTCATGGAGATGGTTATCAAGACTGGCTCTGTCTACCCAGGATTTTCCGATCCAGCTGTGTGTGCATTCATATATTGTATAAAAGGATCAGTGTTTTTGTAAAAAGTAGCTGTAAAAAGAGCAGTGTATTTCTCTGGAGAACAACACTGTAATAGTTAATAAATATGAGCAATGCACAAACATTATAACAACAATTTCACAAGAAGGTATGAGGAAAAAAAGGGGGCATGAGAAAACCCATGGTGCTTATTATTGCAGTATTAGTAGTAAGCTGAGTGGAGAGAAAGGTTTCTGCCAAAGCCTATGTTTCAAAACCCTCCATGTGTTAAATCTTTACATCAGCATCCACACTATGCTGCTGTGTATAGTCTGCCCCACTACTGCATGTCCCTGCATGTAATGTACAGATGAGTTAAACAGTAAATCAGTAGAAAAATATAAGCACCCTATCAATACCTGCACATGAGGCTGTGAAAAAATGTTCTAATCAAAAAGCCTGTCTCATGCTTCCCCTGAACTGCAGCGATGGGAATATGGGTGCAATCTATTACACCAATCACTCTTGGGAATAAGAATTTGAGCACACTTAAAATGCAACAGTAAATGATGCTGTGACTTTGATGAGTCACATTAGCAATGTAAGACTCTAGAAGATTGCAAAGGTATAGGCCATTCCTTCTGCAGAGAATCTATATCTATAACCTTATCTATATGTCTCATATAATAAATCAGCAGGGAAAGCAAAGGCGGTTCTGGTGGTCTCTAACACTCTTGCCCTGCGAAGAGCCCTCCTTACTATTTGTGCTTGAAAGTCTATGGGATCCTCTAAGAATGGTGATGCCATTCTCCAGAGAGTGGATTGGTGAGGAGGCGGGCTTTTTATATGTTCGGACCCAATAGCCTGAACATAACCTGCTCCTGAGCAGTTTAAATGTGCAGCCTAAGTTACCATGGCAATGTCCTACTTAAAAGTGAACCACCGTCATGAGACCGAATACCCAGGGTTAAGACCAAAGTTAGCTTGCTATCCCACTAATCTTGCTCTGTGAGACAGGCCCAATTAAGTCAAGCCTATTTCAACCTAGTTCTGTCCAATTCACCTCATTCCATTCTATACTACTCAATTCAAACTAAGTCCTACATTAATACAGCCACTAGACCTAACTGGCAATCAATCCCACAATCCCTTGTACCCTCACTCATGAACAAAACCCTGAGATACCTAGAGTCCTCTGTTTGGCACAATTGCTTACATCCCACCAGAATGGGACAAGCCATCTTTTTCTGGGAGAGAACCATGGTCTCAGTTTTGGAGGTGCTGACCCTCATCCTGACACTCAGCAACAAACCGCTCCAGTGCACATTGGGGATCACAGTCCGGGGCCAAAAGGACAACGTCATCTGCAAACAGCAGAGATGCACCCAAATGTCATCAAACTGGACACTTTACAGACCTCGGGTGCACCTTGATATCCTGTCTGTGAATCACATATACTGTGATTGTAAAGAGCAGTGGTGGAAGACGTACTCTGATCCTTTACTTAAGTAAAAGTACCAATACAGCAATGTAAAAATACTCCATTACAGGTAAATGTCCTGCATGAAAAATCCTACTTAAGTAAAAGTACATAAGTATTAGCAGCAAAATGTAGTTAAAGTTAAAATTAAATTAAATCAAAATCAAAATTAAAGTAAAAGTAGTGGTTTGGTCCCTCTGACTGATATTTTATTATATATGACATCATTAGATAATTAATACTGAAGCATCAGTGTGTAAGCAGCATGTTACTGTTGTAGCTGCTGGAGGTGGAACTTTATATACAGTTAGCTAGTTTAGTCCAGTGGTTCCCAACCTAGGGGTTGGGCCCCTCCAAAGGGTCACCAGATAAATCTGAGGGATCGTGAGATGATTAATGGGAGAGGAAAGAAGAAAAAACAAAGTTCTGATACGTAAATCTGTTTTCAGTTTTTTGACTTTTTCTCTAATCTTTGATTTTTGCTGAAATATTGGATCATTTGAACATTTATTGAAATGAAACCATGTGAGGTTTAGAGGGAAAAATCACTGTTTGGTGGAGCTGTTAACAACTCATCGACATCTGAACTGTGACCCCGACTACACACTGCTTTTTGTAAGACGTCAAAAGCCAAAAAGGTTGGAAACCACTGATTTAATCTTGAACAATGTGTTGTATTTTAAAAGCTTGTTATATTATCCATTGTGTCAAATCTCCATCTGAAAAGTAACTAAAACTGTCAAATAAATGTAGTGGAGTAGAAAGTACAATATTTCCCTCTGAAATGTAGTGGAGTGGAAGTATAAAGTAGCATCAAATGGAAATACTCAAGTAAAGTACAAGTATCTCAAAATTGTACTGAAGTACAGTACTTGAGTAAATGTACTTAGTTACTTTCCACCACTGGTAAAGAGTGAGCTGACCCACAAAGTAAAGCTCTCAATTTAGCCGTTAATCTTCATTCTGACCCTCAGCTATGGTTTCAAGGGGTGACTGAAAGAATGAGCCACAGATACAAGAGGCTGAAGTAATTTTTTTATCTTTATAAAATTAAAGGTGATGACCAATTACAAAAAAAGTCCTTCCCCCACACCTGACATCGATACTGACCTCCCAGACAAACTCAATGAGTTCTATGGGAGGTTTGAACAGTCTCCAGTCCCACCTTACTCTCCTCCCATCCCCCCTCCCCCCCCTCCATTCTACATCCAGGAGGAGGAGGTGAGCGCCACGTTCAGGAAAACAAACAAGAGGAAAGCAGCAGACCCGGACATTATCAGTCCAGCTGTTCTCAACCACTGTGCAGCTCAACTGGCTCAGACCAATTGCCCTAACATCTGTGGTCATGAAGGCGTTTGAGCGCATCATCCTCTCCTATTTGAAATCCTACACCACCCTCTGATGGATACTTACCAGTTTGCTTACCGAGCCAATAGGTCTGTTGAGGATGCTGTTAACCCTCCATCACACACTACAACACTTAGAGTCACCCAACGCCTACGCCCGCATCCTATTCATCGACTTCAGCTCGGCCTTCAATACAATAAACCCGGTCAATCTCTTCAATAAATTGTTGGACATGAATATTGACCCCTGCATATGCCACTGAATCCGGAGCTTCCTGTGGAGAAGGGAGGATTAAGATGAATAGCCTTTCATCTCGACCTCTGACCCTCAGCACAGGCGAACCCCAGGGTTGCGTCCTCTCACCCTGGCTCTTCTCCCTCTACACAAACCACTTCACATCCCACCACAGCTCAGTCACCATTCTTAAATATGCAGACGACACAACCATAATTGGACTCATAACCAACAACAACGAAGACCGATACCGTGAGCAGGTAGCCCAAGCAGTCACTTGGTGTCTTGACAACAACCTTCAGCTCAACACATCTAAAACACAAGAACTCATTATAGACTTCAGGCACAGCCCCCTGCCCAAAACCCCCATTCATGTCTCTAGAGAACCCATAACCATAACTGACTCATTCAGATTTCTTGGCACACACATCAGTAACACACTCAAATGGAACATCAATACAGACCACATTACCAAAAAAGCCCAGCAAAGACTGTTTTTGCTACGACAGCTCAAAAATTTAAAAGTAAAACAAAACCTCCTCCTTCAGTTTTACACAGCCATCATTGAGAGCATACTCACCTCATCCATAACAGTCTGGTACGGCAGCTCGGACAGTCACACACGCAAAAAACTGCAGCGCATAGTCAATAAATCTTCCAAGATTATTGGCACCTCCCTCCCATCAGTTGAATCACTATTTCACAAACGCACAATCAAAAGAGCAAAAAATTAAAATCTCTGACCCCTCTCACCCTGCTCACCACCTTTTCCAACTGATGCCCTCTAGGAGGCGCTATAGGTCCCTGCCCACCAAATCATCCCGTTTTAAAAACAGTTTTTTCCCCACTGCAATAAGGACTCTGAAGGCTTCTCACTAACTCTGACAAATGTACCTGCACTTTAAAACTCTTGTGTAAATCTTGTAAATATTGTCTGTGATTTCTGTCTTGTGGTAATTTTTGTATATTGTCTGTTGTGCCAGTCATGTGTTTAATATGATGCTGATATCTGTCTATGTTGATGTTTGATGTTACTGACACTGTTGAATTGAGCTTACCCACCATGCTGTACCGAAAGCAAATTCCACCGACCTCGGTCGTGTGGTCATTAATAAATTAAATGAATTGAATTGAATTGAATTGAACTATCTGCATGGAGGCTAGGCTCATTCTCCAAGTCACGGCGAGGAGCTCAGTGATCCATGAGGACCAGAGTGGAGCCACTGCTCCTCCACACTGAGAGGTGGTTCAGGCACCTACAAATTCATACACAATTATCCCAAATTCATTCCACATTTGTTTGCCACCACTGCATGCACATGCACAAAAACAGTGCACATGGGATCTGTAACCGGTTCACAGTACATACAGAGTACATATATACAAAGAACAGATGAAGATGATAAGCAAAGCACACACACACACACACACACACACACACACACACACACAATTATAATTATAATTCATTTTCTACTATTGACAGACTTGTATTTTTCCCCCTTTACTCTCCTTCCTTTTCTCCTTCCTTCCTCTTCTTGAACCACACGTGTTGAAGAATAAATTGCCTCTAAAATTGGGCAGCATCTATTTGTCGAGCGGAAGCTGTTACCCAGATAGGTAAACCCAGAGATAGAGAAGAGCAGTGATGTGGATTGGATTATTCCACAGAGATGTGTACGGAGGTTGATCATCAATCATATGAGTATGCTGCAATCTTTGGAGGAGTCCAAAACACATGGAAATAAGAGGCCTTATCCATATAGTACACTTGGGACATTGTGAATTACAAACACTGTCATATTTAGATCTTATAACAGAGGTTACATAAAGTTTATGGATGATCTTAAGTTGTGTTTCATAGGACTTATTGGAACAATTAATCTTTTTTGTATTCAGAACAATCCTCTCCCATTCATCATCCTCAATAGTAATCCCTAGGTCTAATTCTCAGGAGTGTCTATATCATTTGTAGAGATTTTACACCAATGAGAAACCCAACAATCCTTTTATAAAAGTAAACAGTTCTGCTTTAGTTCTATATTCCAGTACACAGTTAATGTAACCTCTTATTTGCAAATAAGGAAAGAACTGAGCTTGGTCTAATCCAAGCTTTGTTCTCAGTTGAGATAGTTTTTTCATCACATTATCATAAAACAAACATTTGATTTTGGTTGTCCCTTCATTTCACAATTTCAAACATAAGTCTGTGCAGGAGAGTAGGAAATGAGTATTGTTTACAATGATATGAAAATGTATTATTATAAAACGTTATTGTTGACTCTGGAGTATTGAAAACTCACAATAAAGATGATTTAAAATGAGGTTCAGGCACTTGGTAACGATGCCTCCCTTTGGGGATGTACTGGGCACGGCCGATTGTATTGTTTGGGGATGCTACTGAGCAGAGGTGATTCTCCGGCTGCTCAGTGCCATTTATTTCTGGTCGTTGGTAGTGCATAGAAAACCCCCACACACTCACACACACGCAAGCACAAACAGCATATAACAACATATAGAAACACACTGACATACTGTTGAGGGTGATAGAAAGAGAAGGCCCAAGAAAAGGATGAAACCAAGAGAAACTTAATTTGACAGAAGTTGTTTAACACTTGTCTCTTTGACTCTTGTGGTGTCCTTTAACAGCACAATGCAAATGCAAACACACAGACGCACACACATACATACATATAATCACACACACACTCGCACACACACACACACACACACACCATCTATTATTCACACTTGAGGGCAGTAGGCATGATCAGGCAGAGAGGCTGGGATGTCACTGCTCCAGCTGAAAAACCACACTGACACCACAAAGGAAAAGTCTGTATTCAAATCAGTTGGCGCTGTCACTGCCTGTCCACGGCACAGACTTAAAAGGGCTTAGAGACACACTGTCGGAGTATTTTGCAAACTAAAAGAAGATTCAACTTCTTTGATTTGCTATTGAATAAAGCATGTTTCCTGTGAGACTGGGATGAAGGCAAGGTTAGTCCAGAACAGCACACAAACACACATACACACAAACACGCATATACCCACAAAAACACAAACACACTTACACAGGCACACGTATAACACACCATACACACCTAAACATCACTGATCCCCAACTTTCAGAGCTTGAAAGATCTTACAGTCTTGACTGCGAGAGAGAGAGAGAGAGAGAGAAAGAGAGAGAGAGAGAGAGAGAAAGAGAGAGAGAGAGAAATGACACAGATGCAAACAGACAAAGACAGAGACAGAGAGCAGAGACAGACAGACAGACAGACAGAGGCAGACAGGGCGGGACAGGAAAATTGTTTCATGATGCAATGCACAGTTTGTAAGCAAAGAGATAAATATCAAAAAAAAAAAAAGACTGTGACACTGACACATTATTCTGACACTGTAACCCGTGTGTCAGAATAATTTTCACCAACCCTTATCAAGCATAAATATATTCAGCAAATCAGGGTGAAATACATTAACTGTTTGACATACTGATAGGAATGAGGACGAGGATAGAATGACATAGATAATGTCACTGGGTCAGTGCTTGGCTGTAGCAGCATGGCTGGTCTGGACTTGCTGTGAAGGCGACATGTGTCAGTGAAATCTGTTCAGGGAAAGGTGTTCAGTCCAGCACGCCCCCTGGAGAAGGCTATAATGACCATTACATTTGATTCTTATGACTAGTTTGAGGTGTCAGAAATCCACAGTTGGACCTCTGTTTTGATCAAATGGAGATGGCAGTGAGCTCACATTAAATATATACATTTTATTGCTTCTTTCAAATCAAATTAAACTGATACTAAACGCACACAAGAATCCCAAATTTGCTGCTCAGTTAAAGAAAAAAAATCAGCTATCATCTACTATAAGTCACTCTGTGTCAGTTGGTAGGGTTGGTCTGTCAGTCCACTGCACATATAGAGCAACAGGATATTGAGATACAACAACTATAAGGTTCTCACTCAGCTAGACTGGTGTTTTTGCTCACTTGGTAGGGCAGCAGTCTTTCATGCGAAAGTCCTGGGTTCTGATCCTGGAGTTGGTAAATGATTCAAACAGACTTTGACTCATGAACCCAACAAGCACAGCATGTCTACACTATGCTATTTGAAATGCTCAATTTAAAAGATAACATTTTTTCACCAAGATACTGGTGTGGGGTGTCCACACCAAAGTTAATATTTTAGCTTGATAACATCAATTGATGTTTCACATGGTTAAAAATAGGCCTATTCATGAACAGCCTTATGCACAATTTAAACCTGCACCAGTTTGGTTACAGCTTCTCATGAATTACTTGCTTGTTTTAGTGGAGAACAATCAGGCAGGTCCCCAAGCAGCAGTTCACCAGCACATGGTGTGTGGTGTGTGGTGTGTGTGTGTGTGTGTGTGTGTGTGTGTGTGTGTGTGTGTGTGTGCGTGCATGCATGTGTTCGACTAAATACCAAATACACTAAAAAACCCACACATATGAGAAAAAACCCACCAGAGACAGTGCTACAATATCATGTGAGAACACATGATCTCGGGTAAGATAGGTATTTGAAGCAGGAGAATAAGATTTACCGCTCAATTCCCCAAGCTTGTATAATACCTTTCAGCCACACTGCTAATTAACTGACTGAGAAAAGGTTTCCCCACCCTGTGAAATCTATTGGAGGGATCTAGGCAACCCAGCCTCTTTTTTCTGTGACTTAACTCCTGCCTCTCCCTCTCATCTTGCTCTTCAACTGCCTTTATTCTTTCTCCATTGTTCATCTTCCTCTTGCCTCCTTGCCTTATCCTCTGTCCGCTCTGGCCATTTCTCTCTTCCTCTCTTTCTTTCTCTGTCTTTTCTTCATCATTCTCTCTCCCACCCTTTGCCCCCGCCTCACTGGGCTTTTCCAGATTTCTGCTTTGCAGACTGAGCTCTCCAGCAGCAGAGGCATCAGTAGTGGGATTAGGCTAGTGAGCCGGCTGTCTCGGCAAAAGCCATATCCCTTGAACAATTGCCTCGTGGTAACCGAGGGGGCTGAAATGCTCTATCGACCAGGGTATAGATGGAGGTAGATGCAAAACACTTAGGTGGGCTCAGGTTATCTGCAGATGGCAAATTACAGTGTGGTTCCATGCATGATTTGACCTAACAGTTCTCTCGCACCCACACAGCGGCATGATGTCAGGATCTACCTTACCTAAATTGGCAGGGTGCCTTAGCTTGCTGGCTGACAGGTTAGCATTGCCTAGCTCTGTGCAATACAGTTTGTGAGAGGGGTGACTGGAGGTGATATACTTTATACTATAATACCAGCTAAATGTCTTGCCTAGGCTTCATTTTTGTGTCTATACATTGGGCAGGTTTTTATCAGAACAAAAGCTAGGTGCAGTAGCAGAGAATCCACACAGAATAATGTACCATGAGCCCAATAGATCCTAATGTACTACAGTATATTATCAGATGGACATGATGAATTTAACTCCTAGGTGTTAATTCAAAGATTCCATCAACAAACCAAGACTAGTGATGAATATTGACAGGAATTTCATCAGTCGCTCTATCAATCGCTATCCCCGGGACCACATTTGATTCCACCATCCATCCTCTCTCAACCAATCTGTGACCTTCCTCCCAGTGACACTTGACAGGCGGTCATTTTTCACAAACCAGTCAATCTAGTGTGCAGATCATGATGCAACACCCAGTCGCTTGGTGTCGATCTATGGCTGGGGTGTCGCGTTGCAACACATTCCTGCTGTTCCTATTGCTCTGGTTGCCTGGAGATCTGTCAGTAAGGCCCAACTGTCAGTCAGATGGACAGTAATGACGACACAAGGCCAGACGCTGCACAGCAACTAAGCTCAAGGAGGGTGGCGTTTACAATGGAGTACTTTTACAACGGCTGTTGCATAATCTCAAGGGTTGTAACAGTCTGTTGTGCTACAACACAGATTCAAAAGTTTTATGAGATTCAAATGACTTGATAATGACAATGCTGAGGCATTGAGATCATGTCTGAAATGCAATTTGATTTGTTACAGCCACATTTGTTAATTTGAAATTGGAGTCCTTCATACTTGTTTGGTAAGGATTGTACTGACGCTGATCATAGGGATGACATAAGCTATAATGGAGAAGACCTTGACAAGGAATGTCACCTGAAGCTGAAATGATGGGAGCCTTATATGGTCCAACAACATTTATTATATTAACAATGAACTGAAGGTGAACCTTTACGTCAGTATGATTTGTTCACAAACGTTCACCCCTAAAAGGCAAAACTGACTAAATGCTTGTTTACCATTGCCATTGAGTTACACAGTAGGCACATACAGAACATTGCTGCCTAACTTAGATACATAGTCTGATATCCTTTTATACAATGGGGAGTTTCAGCCAAACAATCTAATTGGTCAAAGGCACATTCCAAGCATTACACTGATAATTACCACAATGCGCAGCAAGCCAAACTTTGTTGGTTGCTTGCAGTAACCAAGGTTACTGCAAGCTAGTTAAAAGCTAGTTAGTGAGTTTTCTTGTTCATGCGTTGGCACCACTGAATAAAGCACACAGTCTTATCCACAGTCTGGATATCCTTCTCAACATCATGAAGTAGATGGATAACTTAACTGCTCACATAACAAGAGTCTCTGGCATTGGGACACTGAAAAAGAAAAGTAGTCTGCCTTATGTCAGCACACTTCATGCCTTTCACCATAGAGCTGCATACTTGCTGATCCACTACTGATGAATTGGGCAAAACGATGCTGGGGCCAAAGAAAGACACACATGAATAGCTCAGTGCTTTTTATGTCATTGTTCTGTAGAAGAAAAGACAGTGATGGAAATTGAATGAAATGCAGCCCACAGATCTTGCCCTCCAAAGATAAACCAGAAAAGTCAAGAAACCACTTTAAATATCTTCATGCGCCTTGCTTGACACCCAGCTGCCTGCCCCACAGGGACAGCCAGGCCAAGGACACTGTGGATGTGAAAGTCAAACTGCGTGAGCAGATCTCAGGAGGAAGGATACGGGTGACAAAGACAGCAATGGGAGATGAAAATCTGTGTTAGTCCCTCCGACTTTCTCATCGCTCTGGCCTCCAATAGTCCTGCCAAAGCCCCCCCCCACACACAACTGTGAATGAAGATGGATCGGACAGTGATAGAATGGTTGGGGTGGGTCGGACAGATATGCAATAACTTTTTGAGAGAGATGTAGGGAGCCGAGGAGAAAAAGAAAATGTGAGAAATATGCTACTACATTACACGGGCATATTGATCAAACATCAGCAATATCATTATGATACTAATTTCATTTTTCACTTTGATCAATTTTCTTTACACCTTGAAACAGTCAGCCAACATCCAAATCAACAATTCCATTGATCTTCTTTTTACCGGTCGTCTTATAAGGTAATTTGTCACAGAGAGGCAGGATACTAGATAAAGAGCAGGTCCTGCTCTGTGGGGTGATGCTGGGAGGAGAAAAACTCCCCTGGGCTGGATGTTGCTCCCCTGAACTATTTGTTCTAGGCTCTATAGTTGTCTACCCAGGTAGTACTGCCATTTATCACTGTCAATGGCTAGTATGTACCTCTCCTTATGGGGGGCTATGGAAACCACTGCACATTAAGGAGTGTACAATAAGGAGGTTTGAAGAATTAGAAGTGGCTGTCATTATTGGTAGCAGCTTTGATTTCTTTGGAGAATAGCCTTTGTTCGAGTGTGGCAGAGTTACTGTACGCTGTGTTAATGCAGATCATGTTGTATAATTATAGACAATATATGAGGTACATGATAAGAGGGTATATGAGTAGGAGATGGAAGCCTGTGGTGCCATAGCTTTCACTTTTATGAGGAGTTGATTGTCTGATGAAGCACAAGGACTGGAGTGACCATACAGCAATGGAATACAATGGGCCACACAAAGGTGGCCATGTTACAATTTAGCAAGCTCAGGTATTATTAAGTGTTTCCAGCTATCTATTGGTAAATCATATTGTGCTCATATTGCTACTCTCCTCTAGTTCTGGGCACCTCTTGCATTTTGGTCTAGAGGCAGCACGATCAATCCTGCAACTGCTGCCAGTGTAGAGCTTAAATAAAAGTGCAGAGGACTGAAAACCAGGATCGTGCTCCAACCACCACGTCACAAAAGCCCAACAGAGCACAAACACACTTTGTGCATTTGCAATGTTTGAATCAGAAAGATACACAATACAACAACCACAATACTTTCACTCAGAATGACAAACAGAATGCAATGGCACAAACACGATGACGAAACATGTCCCTGGCTTCAAAAGAGACGAGAAGTACAAACCCTTGATCTAAAGGGACAGACGCAGCCACACACAGTCTTCTTGACAGTGGATACATTTCTCCGTCCCAAAGGCTAGCAGGAAGAACCAACTTGTTTCCTTGGAAAGAACAGAAAGCAATGTTAGAAACGAGAAAGGCCTTGGTAATAGCTGAGATCAGTCACTGGTGCCTCAATTATATGGATAGAGCTGTGGCCCCAGGACACGACTTAATGACCATAACAAGGCTTGTCTGTCCGTTCAAAATCAGCTTAGAGTGCATCCACGCCGACCTGCAGCATCAGTCCACCACCAGCTCAATTTAAACAGGCAGCATGAGAATGACTAGGGTGTTGGGGGGAGAGAAAGAGAGAGTGAGAGAGAGAAAGACAGAGAGAGAGAGAGAGGAGTGGGGAGCGAGAGACTGTCCACTGTCTTGACCGTCTTTCCAATGCAGATGGAACATCGCCCCCTGAGCCCTTCTCATTCCACCTCATAGCCTTGATGAGGATCAATTTGGACTTGAGCGTTTCTTGCGGCTGCGTGTGCTCTTTAATTCAGTATGCCCGAGCGCTCTGTGATTAATGACGGGTACTTAGCTGGGAGACACGGTCAATAAACGCACTGGTCCAGCAACTTAATACCAGGCTGTATGCCAAAGGGGAGACAGGATTTCACCAGGCTGCAGTGTCACACAGAGCGGAGGGGGTTAATTGAATAGAAAGCAGATAGGCAGACCAAAACTTTTCACGTAACTCTTTTTGGATTGACTTTCCTGACGTGAGCTCGGATTTAATTTGAACAACCTTGGCAGTGCAGTGCCGTGTGCTGCTGCACCGTCCTTTTTTGAAAAGCCTCCCACACTCAAAGCATCTGTGTAGCTACGTGTGTGTGTGTGAGAGAAAGAGAGAGAGAGAGCAGACAAAGAGAGTGAAAGAGAGAATGTGAAAGCGAGATAGTGAGAGCGTGCTTATGAGTGCTTGTGTCTGTACATGTGTGTGTGTATGTGCATGCCATGCACATGTGTATGCTGTGATATTCTTGAGAAATGAAACCATGAATAAATACTATATTAAGTACTATATTACCAAATACTTTGTCAACTCCAGTCAAGACAACCTGCAAGTCATAGTCATGGTAGATCTGGGCTAACATTTATTGAGTCTGATAAAACCAGGCCTTAATCATATAGCAAGCGAGGCCTATTCTGTATCAACACACATTCATTCTTATATCATACAGCTAATATTACCCAAAGCACTGCTCTTCCGTAAAGATAATCAGCTCATTTCATATCCCGATGCTTTACGAGGTGAAATCTAGCCTGTTTCATTACATCGGAACACGAGAATACCACAGTGTAATCCTGTAATCGTTTTATCATCATAATTACCATAACATAACACAAACTAGCAATGACAGGAGAGGAGAAGGATACTGGATATTTTCCACAGCAAGATCAGGCAGACACACTGTCCTGCCCATCCCAGCCCAGACAAAGGGCATACCTACCACTCACTGCCATGAGGGAGGAGGACAGTGACTAAACAAACATGTTAATCTATACATACACCGCTCTATTCGAACATCTATAGCCTATTGCTGGTGGCTCTTTGGGTATAATGGTCCGTATATACTCCAAAGTACGAGTTATATCATATGCCTGCTTGCCCGCCTGTCCCTCCGGGGCTTGCTGTTACAATACTGACCTCCAGCGAGCGCACCAAAGGACAGAGCTGAGCGCATTCTCCTTAGTGCGGGTCTCCGCTGTCAGTCTGTCCATGCGTTTTGACAGCAATGTGACCCCGACCAAATTGCTTCGTTCAGTCGTTTTTAATTTGTTATAGACCTATTAAGATGGGTCAGTGCGTTATTGGACCTGCGCGCCCTCAGCCAGACCTGCAAACCAATCAAGATAGATGGATTTACTGATCAGCCGTCCGATTTGCGACGAAGTGTCAGTCAGTCGAAGTGACATTGCAGATAAAGCTTTAAGACAGATTCAACAAATGATACCCCAATCTGCCACAATAGCCTACAGTAACTTATGAGGTATTCTCAAATGAATAACCAGCAATTAAAACGATTTTATTAAACTGCCGCTTGCTGGGTTTGTTTTCCCCGTTTTCATCTCTGTCCTCTCCTCCAATATCCTCGCTCATTTCTTCTCAGGGGCGGAGCGGGTCTCTGCTAGTTTTTTAATGTGAAAAACACGTGGTTGTTACAAACCTCTAGCAGGACACAGCGGGGAGGCGGAGGTGGAGAGATGCGGGCGCAGTCGGGATGGGAGAGGACACGCTGAGGAGGGCGCCCGCTTTCTATCCATGGAAATTCTATTACTGACCAGCCTAAACATTTATGGAATAAGGTCTTAAAAAATCAAAGACTTTGCAGATTGCAATCTACCTTTTTTTTTTTTTTTTCCAAAGGAGGGACTTGCATGCAGACTGTGGAAGATCACAGGTGAGGAGAGGAGGGAAAAAAAGACAATTTGATGTAGATTTATTCTTGTAGTGAAATATGACAGTAACTTATTGACTGCGGCTGTAAAGTCGTAATGGGATATTTTTACAGATTTTAATTTTTTAAAAGTCGCACATTGAGTAAAAGACTGAAAATGGATTTCTTAAATAGCTCCAGCTTTGGGGATGAGATGGAGACGGATAACATCTCCTCTAATTCCACCTCTCAGAGCCAGTACACCCAGCTTGCTATTTGGGGTCTGGCAGGACTTGTCAGCTTTCTGATTTTGTTTACAATAGTAGGGAACGTCTTGGTCGTTATCGCCGTTTTAACGAGCAGAGCTTTGAAACCGCCCCAGAATCTCTTTCTGGTCTCCCTGGCCAGTGCGGACATTCTGGTCGCCACGCTGGTCATGCCCTTTTCTTTGGCAAACGAACTTATGGGCTTCTGGTTTTTTGGCAAAGTTTGGTGTGACATCTACCTGGCACTGGACGTTTTATTCTGCACCTCCTCTATTGTTCACCTGTGCGCCATTAGTTTGGACAGGTACTGGTCAGTGACGCAGGCAGTTGAATACAACTTAAAGAGAACGCCCAAACGGGTTAAAGGGATGATTGTGGTGGTTTGGTTGATCTCAGCCGTCATCTCTTTTCCTCCACTGATATCAATGGATAGGAGCAGCAGTGACACCAACCCCCAGTGTATGCTGAACGATGAGACCTGGTACATTCTCTACTCCAGCATCGGCTCATTTTTTGCACCCTGTGTCATCATGATCTTGGTCTACATTCGGATCTACCAGGTGGCCAAGACTCGGACCAGAACCATGTCAGAGAAGAAGAGGGATGTGGATTCGCCGCTGGAGAATGGGTTGGACCAAGCCGAAGCGAGCAGAGGCGGGTCGTTAAAGTCTAATGGCGGTGGAAGTATGAAAGGCAACGGGCACTGCCAACAACAAACAACTGGATCGCCGTTACCAAACGAACCTAAACACCCACCAACAGACCATGATGACGACTTCGATGACAGCAGCTCATCAGACGAGAAACCTAAAAAACATTCCTCCTCCAGACAGCACAATGACGACAGAAAAGACAGGAAGTCCAGTCGAAAGAGCAGCTCCGCCTCTAAATACTCAAGCAGGAAGTCGCGTGCCAGTTCCAAGTCCATGGAGCTGTTCTCATCTCGCCGGAAACGCCGGAGCACCGTCAACCGAAAGAAGGTCTCCGCCGCTCGGGAGAAACGCTTCACCTTTGTCCTCGCCGTAGTCATGGGGGTTTTCGTCGTCTGCTGGTTCCCGTTCTTCTTCTCCTACAGCCTGTACGGAATCTGCCGGAAGCCCTGCGAGATTCCCGCGACGCTGTTCAAGTTCTTCTTCTGGATTGGCTACTGTAACAGCTCTTTGAACCCGGTCATCTACACCATCTTCAACCAGGACTTCCGGAGAGCCTTCCAGAAGATCCTGTGCAAGTCATGGAAACGCTCCTTCTGAAGGGGTCCTGCATGGATGTGGTTGTAATAGACATTTTACTCTGCAGGCCTAAATTAAATGGTTCCGGGCTGTAGGATAAGGCGCTGGCCTGGCTACTTTCACACCTTTACTTTCAAGGATTGCACTTGGAAGGAAAGAACAATTAATGGATCCAAGGAAGGAACTAAGGTGTGGAAAAGGGTTTTAAATTAGGCCTACAACTGTCCACCCTCTATTACTATTCCCCAGATCCTTTCATTGAGTGCCAGGCTGCTTTTAGACTTTGACATGGGTCTCGACCCGCAATCTTTTAAATCGAATTAACTGTCCCTGACTCCAACAGTTACCGTGATGCATGCACACCATGGTGTATTGACAGTGGCTGTATTGGATGAACAGCACAGGAGGGGAAGAGTTTACAGAGACACTGATTTACAATGTGACCTCATTCACCGATAACAATGCTTAGGCCTTGACAATCTCCCACACAACCGTTGTGACGTCAGATAATGGTCTCTCTCTCTCTCTTTCACTCTCTTGCTTTTTCTTTACTTTTCTATTACGTCACACTCTAACATGAGGACCAATGGGACGAAGGGGCTCCTTGCTTACTGTTTCAGTAGCAAAACTATGTGTTTCTGTGAAAAAAAAGACAAAAACAAACCATCCAACTACAACTACAAAGTCATTTTTCTGCTTCAGTCTACTGTGTAAGGAGTTTGGGAGGGAACAAAAGTGTTTCTTGTCTTAATTGGGACTGCAGGGGAAACTTTACATCAAGAAGCGTGTTCTTTGTGAACTTGTGTATGCGGCTTTGACTCAGTATGGCCAAGAGGGTATGTAGTGTCACAGACAATTTCCTTTCCCAGGAATGTGTTTGTACATTATTCTCCCCTCTGAGAAAATAGATGGAATACAGAGCAACTGCTGAGGCAGATGGGCACCCACTGAGGCTTTCGGTGTGTGTGCATGTGTGTGTGTGTGTGTGTGTGCGTGTGTGAGTTTGTGTGTGTGAAAGAGACAGGGGGAGAGACAAAGTGTATACCGTGTGTGTGTAAACTGTGTCATGGTAAAGTGAGACGAGAGAGTTTGCTGCGTCTCATCCCAACTGCCAGTTAATGATTGTATGTGTGTGTGTGTAAGCCTGATTTGGGGAATGGCCTGATTCTCTCCAGTGAAGTGTCTCCATTGGTTTCTATTCTCTTCCATTCTATTTTCTGTCACACATCTCTTTTTCTCTCCTCTCTTCCTCCCTCCCTCTCTCCCTCAGTCACAAAAGCACTTACGTACAGTAAAAACAGACACCTTATTGCTCTGTTTCTGTCTCTCACTCACACTTGCACACACACATGCACACACACATTAAACAAAGACAAAGACAAAAATTGACTTCTATATATTCTATATTTTCATCTTTATATTTCAAGCATTCATAGCCAGAAATGCTTTTTTCTCATGTACATAGTTTAAGACGGTATATTATTGTGTGGTCCTTTATAATCACACATTTATCAGTATGATCAAAAGGTATTGTTTGTATCACGAACAATGCTATAAAAGATGTTCAAGTCAAAATAAACTCTCTTTTTCTAATGTTTCAAAAAATAAAGAACAGTGTTTACTCCTCTGCTTTGAGCACATTCAAAAAGATCAAATAGAGATGACTTCAAATGTCCTTTGAAGATTGCTGTGCATGACTGCATTCTTCAATGCTGTTAATATGTTTATTTATATACTTTTCTACTGTTGTGTCACTGTTGTTTATTTGTTTCACTGACCCTTGTCATTGATGTGACTCAGAACATATGACTAATGATCATTTTGTAAGTGCAATCACTAAGTCTAGCCTCCTTGGTAGGCTGCTGTTGTTCAGGCCTGAAAGCAATGGTTTCTTCATGACATAATCTCATGCTACTTTTTTACTAGGACAATCTAAGGAAAGCTCTTGGGACCTCATTTATTAAAAAAAAAAAAGTTCTTTGACTTTATTGTAGATTCCATCATATGATCATTTCAAAGAATCTGATAAAAGGGAAATTATATGAATATTCATTACTTACTTACTTGTGGTAATTTTTAATTAATCACACCTTTGGCTTGGGTTTAACTGTACGCACAAAATTTGTGCACGAGAACCTTTTTATGAATGAGGGCCCCGACCTAAACAGGAAGCACTCAGTGAAGTCTGCTAAGCTGCCTGCCCAAACAGGCTTAACAGGATTTCCTAAGGCTGAACAGACACAAATACAGATATTTTGAACCAATTAAACATCAGTGCCATTGTCCATTACAGTTTCCAGGTCCAGTTTTCAAAATCAGTGTGCTCCGAGAAAGCCCATGGGAACATTTGGCATATGGCACTTGGCACATGGCATATGAATATGGCCTACATTGTAGGCCTGTACGGTGTGTGCAGTGTAATTTCTGCATCCATGTTTTTCCTGCATATTCCTCCTTTTTACCACATTGCTGAAAATTTGGCCTGGAAATCTTGGGAAACTTAATTGAAGTCTTGTAGTGCCTGCCCAGCCTTTGACATGGTTTAACAAAATATGTACAGTGTTATTCCAATGGTACAATGGTAAAAACAATTTTCTCCTTTTCAAACACAATTCTCTCGTTGTCTGACTTTCCTGAGGCCCTGTAGCCAACCTTATGTGAAAACAGTGTCTTTTTCTGTGAATACGTTTTGCTAGTGCATCAGTATGTATGTATCCTCCAGAGAAATGTCTGTGTATTGACCACACTATATTTGTACGCTGTATAATACACAGGAGACCTTTCGCAAGGCCTGATGTGCGGTTATGAACAGACTGTGTGGTTACATCAAATGAATTCAGATCCCCTTGGTTCCATTTTCATGTTTTACCTGCAACCTCTCCACCTGTGTCCTTCTAACAAGCATCAATAAAGATACTGCAGAATTGATACAAAGCAGAAAAGCCTTCTGATATGAAAATGGGTTTGTGTGCTTAGTCTAAAACAAAATGGGGGGTTTCACAGCACCGGGTATGGGCAAGAGATCTGGGAGGGGTCAGCAGCCTCAGCTTTTAGTGATATGATGTATGTGTGCGTGTGTGTGTGCCATGCACATGTGCAGGAAAAGTACTATACACTGGGGACCCTCCGTTCTACGGTCTGATTTAGGTGAGAATTCACCAGGAGGCCAGGAGAATTTCCACTGACCCAGACAAGGTACATAACACATGCAGTCCTCTCTCTGCCTTCCTCTTGCTTACTTATTTATCCCCTGAAAGCTGACTAGTGCTGCCACCATGACCGTTCAGAGTGGATTCTGTCATTCCTGCTCCGCCCCCGTCAAAGCGGTAACGGCTCGCTGTGTCAGCGGGCCACATCTTCAGGCTCGCGGTGGGCTGCTCCTGTACAACCGCAGAACTGAAGTGGCACCAATTAAACGACCCAGCAAAATGTAGATATGGAGATGAGTTCAACTCTGCCTAACCCCCTCTCCTCCTTTTTGTACCATTTGCTGCAGATGAGAGTTAAAACTGTGGAAGTAATTAAATTTTTCTTGTCACCGCCCCTTGAAGATGCTCCTGAACTGAAGAGGTGGAAAGGGAAAACAGAATGTGGACATTTCACAACCCACACATATGTATATTGGACAACTGTTGTTTTTCCATTTCTCCAATTTACCTTTGTTGTGGGATTTCTTGTTTATTTTATAATAAAATGCAATTTCGCAATCAAGGAAGCCAAACAAACTCTTATTTTACTAATCATCTAATTAGTAAAAAACTTGCTTAATTAAATGATTAAGAGTTGGGATGACTGTTGCCACATTGTTTAGATCATTAGATCATTATCAAGACTGAGCAGAAATTGAAAAAAAGGGTATAATGAAAAATATGGATTTATGAATTGGAGAGTTGGCCTCAACAACGTCATTCCTTAAATCTTTAAAGCCCTTAACCATGTAGCCCTCCGACTCTGTAGGTGACGATGACGCCTTCAACTCTGCCTGACCTCACAAATCCTCCCCCTCTTCTCTGTCTCCCTCAGACTTGTCAAAACCGATTTCAACAGATCTGGATGAGTGCTCAGTGGGTGGGAAGCGGTGAATCACGACAGGGCCGATAGTAATTTATTTCATGTTTGTGTGTTAGGGCAAATACCCATAAGAGGTTTTAATGCTAAATATCTAAGTCCCCGAGATACGACTAAAAAGTTTCGGGAAGATTGAGTGTGGCAGGCATGAGCTGTCACTTTTACAGACAGTAATTTGTTTTTATGGGACTTGTTTAAGATGGTTTGAGGGAATTTAAGTTTTTTGGGAGTGAAGTACTTGAGGAACAGAGACTAGGTCCAGACTCCTCTGAGCCCGTGAAATATTGAATGACAATTTTCCCTGCCTGTATTTTTTCCTCTCTTCTTTATTCCCTCACCCAATGCTGTTCCGCCCTTCTTTTCCCCTGTGTATTATCACGCATCCTCCCCTCCTCCTCCATCCTCCGGTTTGAACATCACCAGCTACCCCCTCCCCACTCCATCTACTCCGCCCCCACTCTACTCAAACCCTATCTTGATCTCCTCTGCGTTTAACCTCCATCCTCCTCCTCCCTTTAGTGCATATCCTCCTCTAGCTTAGTGTTTATCCACCCAATGCTTGTCAGTCAAATCTACCAGATTACAGAGAAATGTTATTCAGCAGAACAGAGGGACACACACACACACACACACACACACACACACACACACACACACACACACACACACACACACACACACACACACACACACACACACACACTTGCCTTACTATATTTATGAGGACAGTACCTTCCATTGAGTGCATTCATTCCCAAACCCTAAACTAGCCCCATGGAGAAGTGAGGGCCGTCCAAAATTACCTCACTTTGCAGAAATGCCCTATCTCTGAAGGCCTAAAACTAATCTCACAAGGATAGAAGTACAGTAAGAACACACACACAGACACATGTGCACTCACACGCACAGTTAAAAAGCCCCTGGAGGCTACAATTAGCATATGAGACGCACAACAAAGATATAACAGTAAAACATTGACAGCTGCCTCTCTTTCTCTATTGTCTAGTAAACACGGTATTGTCAGGGAAGGATAAGGGATTCTATATTTGGTTTCTATAGCCCAAATGTCATGTTCACACCTTTAAGCAGAGATTGTGTGACTAACACCATCTAATTTGTCATGCTGTGTATCAGTGTTGCTGCCATGTGTTTACCAAGGTGCTGCCATGTTACAACACTAGAGGTGCTGTTGCTGCCAGGCAAACGCAAATGACTTCATAAGGAACTGACTGTGAATACGAGAACGTTTGATGAATAAAAAACAAAAGGTTAGGATAGAAATGATTGTTTCAATGGTGAGAAGATAAGTAAAAAGGTAGCAGTGGAGCACAGGTGATTGTATTTCGGTGAGACTTAATTCTTTAATCAATCACACAGCCGCTTTATTTTATAGGGGAATCTCCTCTCTCCTCCCAGCAAGGATGGAAAATCAGAGGAGTCCATCTCTCGCACACACCATCTGCCATCTGTCTCACACCCCTCTCTCTATATCTCCACCTCTGTCTTTCACCCTCTCATTCTCTCCTTCTCTATCAATCTATCTATTTTCCTCTGTCTGACAGCACCCATCCATTGTGTGAAGGAGCCTCTGCTCCGCAAGACAGAGGAGAACTCGAACATCTGCATGGGATGGAGTAAATACATATCCCTACCAGTTCTAGTACGTGGGTGAATGTTGTTTATCAGCTGCGCCGTCTAATAAAGCTGTTAATAACATTTCATTCAGCTGAGTCAGTGCTTGTTAGTTCCATTGGATGTTTTAATTCAAGGCTAAAGAGAGAGCTTCTCTGAGGACACTGCATTTTATCACAGTTGTCAATGAATGTTTCACAGGGGAATAGGGTCTTCTACTTGACAGATGGTCAACTCTTATTGTTATTCCCCCCCACTGTTTTATCACTCACAATCTGCTCATCACATCACACTGGGCCTCAGTAGGCCTACTCTGTGTCCCACCTGGGGGCCTATAAACACCAGCTAACATTCACACAAAGCAATGATCTAAAGCCCCCTAGCTTTGAGTACTGACCTTAATAGGAAAGAAATATTCAAATAAAGGCTCTGTTATTGGATGGACCCACAAACAGATGTTTTTCCCACCTTTATGCCCACTAGGAAATGGTTTCGGCCAGACCCTTCCTCTGTGCTGGACAGTGCTAAAACACACAAAAAAAATCTGGCTACTCAAGACTACCTGTGGTATGCTAGAAAAGAGTCGCAAGGGTGATGGAGTAAGAGGAGGAGGGGCATTAAGGAAAGCTAATCATTTATTTACAACTTCAAATGCTGTTCGTTCCATTCGTGTTTCACCTTTCAGGCTGTAAAATGCATGTGAATTGAGACACTGTGCACATCTAGTTCCAATATTTCTCTTTGGATAAGAGCTGTGCATATACAGTTTTTAGCTTGGTCCAAAGACATCATGTGAGCTTGATCATGGTTTGATGGGTTGATTCATGCATAAGTATTACATTTACACATGTTTTTCCTTATGCTCTGGTGTCTGGTTGAGTGGTGCTGCTGCCTCCATCTAGCAGCCATATACCCTCAGGGTCAAGAGTTCATTTCCCACTCCCAATGCCCATTCTGCTCCATCCATCCATCTCATCCCTCACCTACTCCATTTCTCTCTGTCTGTCAGAAAATGCTGAAGAAAATGAAAAAAAGAATTGGATTTCCTGTGGCTTGCAAAACAAAGAAAACTGAGAGTGGGGGGCATTGGAGATGATGCATATTTGAACTGCCACTGGTCTTGAAAGGGAACAAGAATTGCTGTCAAACAAGTCAAAATAGGATTACCGAACTAGAGCCAGTTTTGAGTTTCACATTGGAGTGAATGAGGAAATATATTCTGTATATTCAACTCTTACTCAAAGGGTCTTGATAAATGGTCTTGATAAATGCAGAATCCTCTTTAAATTGGGTTTTAACATATATGCCAAATTTCTCTCTAAACACTAGCCCAGCTGATTTAATTGATTAGCACACCTTCAAACAGAGAAGGAGCAACTAATTAGTGAAATCACCTAGTGTCATGTTTGGTTGGAAGGAAAACCTGCAGACTCTCGGCCCTCCATGGTGCATAATTGGACACCACTGGTTTATGGTAATTAATTAATTATGGTAATTAATTAATCTCTAAAAATGAATGTGATAATTAATTACTGACAATAAAATATTACATATTAACCTAACCTAGGCAAGACTAGGACCATGCTCAAAAAGATAATGGTATGCTATTGGCATACAGAGATATGTGAGATACATACAAATAAAACAAATAGCCACTGCATGCAAAAGAGACCACGTGAAAAATGCAATATTAAAATGTGAATCATGAATAATATCCATAAAGCAGAATGAATAATAATTGCCTCACTCCAACTGCCCTTTTCACTTATATGAAGCACACAGACTGTAGGGGGGAATGGAAGTCAATGAAGCACAAGTGACAAAGTTAGAGATGAGACAGAGTCATTATGATGTCACTATGAAATGTCACATTATTCCACCCTGGGGGTTCCGCAGGGAGAAGGGACGACGTGAATACAATTTTCCACATCATGATTTTCCTATTAGCATTTGCTAGCCACGTGCTAATCTAACGCATCTCCAGTTCCATCCGCTCCGTGTCACCTATCTGTGCTGCAGCGCTGTGTTGGGTCAGATGAACCAACTGTTGAATGCCAAAGCAAACAGAACACAGCTATACATTGAAGGCATATTGGACCAGTTTACCAGGCAATATGCCTCTTGTCGTTTGGACTGACTGTACAAATGTCAGTTGTCTGTTGAGTGGAATTCTGACTCCCTCATGATACAGTTGATCTCTCTCTGCTTTGTTTACCCCTGTTATTTGCTGTGTAAAATAACTTGGGATATATTGCATAGTACACTGCTGTCGAAGCTGTCACTTCGCAACAGTATTAATGTGTGCATTATGATATACCATTTGAGAGATGAATGAACTCCTAAAATTGACAAGGGCTGGGTCAAGTTTATTCCATGTGAATAAAGCCAACACTCATATAGAATGCAATTCAGGTTGATCTTATTTATCTCTATTTATTAGCAGTGCTGCGTGTTTTAATCCCTGTTTGCTTTAAGGAACAGGGAGTGTTTACAATGGTAGCAGTGACCCATTAAGAGAAGCAATCTGTGCTTATTACCCTGTTAATCTCCCCAATTAGTTTGACTCTTGGGTAGGCAGTTGGATACAGGCAGTCTCTCCAAGCACAATCTTGGAGTGGCATGCACACAGACTTACTGACACATACAGTGCTTACACAAGCACACGCTCACTTACACACACAAGCTTGCAACTGCACACAAACACCCCCCCCCACACACACACACGCACACACACACACAAATCCAGGAACACATCCAAGCACAATGGACAGTGACTTGCTGAGGAGATAGTTAAACAGAAGAACCACACACTAGTGAAATTTGTGGACTACAATTTAAAAACCGTAACAGTTTTAATGATTCTGCTATTCTTTTCCCCATAGTTGTTTGTGCATTTCTGTATAGCTGTAGTATATTTGACAACAATTTACTTTCAATTGATCGCTATCCCAGTCTTCAAAAGCAAATAAAAATGACAATAGAACCACCAGGTGACATATAACACAAAGACTGAATGAAATTGTTCCACTCTCCTCAAACAGATGATGACATTCGCTTTACTCCGATTTCCTGAGGAAGCCGGAGACAGCCATAACTTAGGTGAGAGAGGTGAAGGGTCAGGTCTCATTAATGCTGCGGACATGGGAGAAGCATCTTTATGGAGAGGCAGCGTTCACTCGGTCATGATTGATTTCCTATACAATCTTACAATGGGTTGCTTCATGGATAATACTTGTTATTGATCGCCATGTGTCTATGTGTGTGTACTGTATATTTATGTCTGTGGATGTAAAATGGTGAGATATTGATCACTGTGTGTTAGTGCTGATCTTTACATTATCAAATAATTATTGGAGAAAGTATGGACAGCGGAGGAAGATGCAAAGAGTCTCCAGGGTCCATACTCATTAACTGCAGGGCCTGTGGTTAGTGTTGGCATGGTTATTGTATTATTCCACCAAATTAACTTTTAAAGGAGGATTCAGGATTCACGAGGATCCACGTATTTGAGAGAGAGAAATGGAAAATGAAAGAGAAAGTGAAAGAGAGCGAGAGATGGAGGGGGGCAGTGGCAGCCGTAATAAACATGATGGATTGCTGTCTTGTAAACATTGATGGGGTCATTAGATTTACAGTAAACAGGCAGTTGAAATGTAGTAATGATTCATGGATAGAAGTGAGCATTGAAGCGACACAAGCAGCGATAGAGGGGTAGATAGATAGATAGATAGATGGATAGGTAGATAGAGCCTGTTTGATCAGGTCATGGGTCTTGGTGAAGGTTACTGTGTGGTAATAGAAGCCAGGCCAAACACTAGAATTTGTGTCTCAGGTCTTCTGTGCGCTTGACATGTTTACACAGATTCTCCATCCCCTGCCTGATCCCATACAGAAAATTGATCCCTGAGATTAATTTGTCCTTCTGCTTCTTTTTCCTCACACTGCCGGAGCAAAATGCATCTGGAGAAAGGCAGGCAGGAGGCTTATAAAACCTGCATGGATGTATGTGTACGCATTTGAGACCGAGAGAACCAGGACAAAAAGAGTGAGGGGAATTGGGAGGTGTGTGTGTGTGTGTAGTGTGTGTGTAGTGGGGGGCTGCCACGCACAGGAACTTGTATGTGAGTTACAGCTGGGGCATGCAATACTATAGATGGCTCTGGTCTTACTTTTACACTTTCACTTTCTTTCTCTGTCTCTCTTTCTTTCTCTCTCTCTCTCTCTCTCTCTCTCTCTCTCTCTCTCTCTCCCTTTCCCTCTAAAGATTACTCAAATTAATCCTGCATCTGAAGGCACCTGCAACGACACACAATGGTCCCACATGGTCTAGCCTTTTGCAGCCTCCTGATTGAGTGATAGAATAATCTTGCATCTGCTGAGGCACAGGATGGCCCCATACATGGGCTGAATCTGCATGGCTTCCTACACAATGCAGTGTATAATCCTGCAGCTGGAGATGCCCTCTACCCCCTAAGGAAACAGACTGGGTATAATGGAATAATAATGGAACCTGACTGGCTGTCTGTGTGTGTTACTGGTCCATCTATCTCTTGTACAGCCCCCCCACGCCAGTGATGGATGCACAGAGATAGATCACACATGGGAATTACCCCGTGTGATATTGTAGGAGCAGTGACTGTACTGAAACATCTGCAGAAAATGCTCCTGTGTCTGCAGCTTTCCTTTGACCACACACAAAACATCATTTGGATTTCCTCTCTGAATTGATGATGCTTAGCTACACAACAGCTGACATCTCACATGGAAGAGTAAATCCCCATGAAGATAATAAGAGGATGATCTAGGACTGTAACATAGAATGGATGTGCACCTCTGACATGTCTGACTGATAGCCAGAGGGAGACTGTGGTATGTCCATTAGAGGATCTGATTCTGTCGATCAATAGCTCTCTGTCAGTCCCACTGTCTCACAGAGAGACTAAGCCAAGGGGCATTATTTCCATCTGGTGTTTTTTTCTTTTAAAATAATGTTTTCTCCATCTGCAGTGGTGTGCTGTATATAGTCTTTATAGTCTGCCAAATGAAATCATTCAATTGAACAGCCTCTGCAGAAAAACAGAGAGGGACTCAGTGGAAGTCTTGCGGTTTATGGGGAATGGGAAAGTGAAAATGGTTTGGTAGTGAAGAAAGGAAGATAAAGGGGAAAGCTATGAGAACACTGCCGTTGAGATTCTGACAGCGGGGGTCTTCAGGTTTATGGGGAATAAAAGACCGAAATGGGTTTTGAAAGTAAAGGAGGAAAGATAAAGGACAGGTATACATTACTGTTGGATTGTTTATGAAACTCCAACCTTGAAGCACAGTGCAATCAGCCTGCTTCTCTCTTTTAACACTGCGGATGGCCACACTCTGAATATTGGCAATAATTCAAACTTCAGAAAATTAAAGCACAAAGCCCAGAGTCCTTTCAATGTCACAGACAGGCTGACTGGTCATGTTTCAAAGATATTCTGTATAAACCTTTTTATGTCATGTATTGTTTTTCATTGGTTTTCTTTCCTGACTGTCTACTACACATATGCAATCATCATGGGGAGTAGCGGGGAAGGGAAGCATTTTTCACGTTTAAAAAACCAGAATAAGACCAAGGACCAGCGACTCGATAAATTGGTCCCAGTCTGCAAATGCACTGAGTGACTGAGTGAGCTGAGACCAGAGTGAACATTTGTTTGTGTGTTTCTTTGTGTGAAGAAACTCTCAGTTATTCTAGTGTGAGAACAATCATAAATAACCAAGGCTGTTGTTTTCTCTCCTTTTGTTGTGTATAGAAAATTCTATTCAACAGTCCCTCCCTCTCTCCTCTTTGCTCGGCTCAGTGCGAAATTAAGCTCAAGGTCAAAGTTAAGTTTGGGTTCCAGTACAGTAAGTAAGAAAATTAGCATCCACCCCATCTCTCTCTCTCTCTCTCTTAGTCACTCCCTCTGTTTTTCTCTGTTGCATCTGTGCAAGGTCAGTCTACCCCATTACTTTCCTTGTTCAGGAGAGCTTAAGTGTCCTCCTCCCCCCTCCAGCACTACAAGTGATGAGGAGATCAATAGCAGTCATGGTCCAAAGTTAGAATGTCTCTTGGCCGAGTCTCCTTGATACCAAACAAGCCTCCTGACAAGACCTCCACAGTCTAATAGACCTGTTGCCAATGCACTAATTCAACTTAGGTTTCACTGGCACAGTAGATAGAATATGTACTTCATGTGAATCTTTTACCGTTGTGCAACATATTACAAAATGTGTCAGTTCAATGCAGATGAAGAAGGGTGACCATCGAGACAAGTATTTGTTCATGGAGCTGTGTTTCAATTCACTGCATTGTGTTATGTTATATAGCCTAGTATGGTATGAGTATGGAATAGTATTCTGTGGCAACTCTGGCTGTGAGAGCGCATTTGAACTCGAAACTGAATCGGCCAAAACACAATTTGGAGCAGCGAAAAGTTTATTAGGTGAAGGAAGGGGAGAGGTAGCAAATGATTAAACTCAGGTTCTTCCCAGACTGGGCAATCTTCTATTCTAACTGGGTTCTTGGCACTGGCGAAACACAGAGGAGAAGGGAATGAGACACAGCACAGACACTGATCCACACGGGACCCGTTGCAAACTCCTCTTCTTCCTCCAAGGTAGTTTGCCAGTCAACAAGTCCGTACAACACTTCATTCATCCACAATAAGGCCAACGAGAGATAAAGAGAGTCTTGGCTTGCAGCCACTTAGCACACCGCGCTGAGAGACAGTCTGTCCTTGGAGACATCCTCCACCGCTCTGGGCTACGGAGACACTGAAGGCAGGAAGGAGTTGATGGCGAGTGGCTGCAGGTGTGTGAGCTAAGCCCAGGAGTGGAGCAGCTAGGAATCATAATATTGACTGTCTATTATTTTGCCCAACTGCATTCTTACCCAGCGAAGCTGTCTGCGGTGATGCCAGCCTTCTTTAGCCTTTGGGGAGTGCTGAGGCTCCCCTGGCACTCCAGGGGAGCCTCAGCCTCCATATAAAGTGATGTAGTGATAAATAAATAGATTGGCTCCGTAAGGTGAATAACAGCTAGTATTACCATCTGTTTTATTTTCTCCAAAGACTCTATTTCAATAAGAAACACTTAGATAAGCTTGAAAAACAAATTTTAGGTGGGTTTATGCTCCACTACGTCTCTAATTATATTGCTTTAAAATCTCTTTTTTTTTTTCAAAATTGTTCACATTTCTATTGTTCAGGTTTCTCCTAAAAACCAATGACCATAGAGTTAACAGCAATTGCGATGTTTCTGCTTGAAGTAACTTTATGAAAACACAGTAATTAGTTCCATTAGGTCTGTATCACTCTGCTTCAGTGGGTTTCAGATCAGTTAGAGGTTTGGCTCACACAGAGCCCAATTAAAGCCCAGGTCTGTCATTCAGCTCTTTCTAATTGTTTCTTATATGTTTATATCTCAACTCTGCCCCTGAAAAATTGGATTTGCATTCACAAAATACTTACTCAACCTTAAACAATGGATGTGATCTCTCTCTCTCTCTCACTCTCTCTCACTCTCACTCTCTCTCACACACACACTGTTGTACCCAAGGATGAATCTAAGGATAGAGGAATCAAGTCATGGGAGCAAAATGTGTATGTGTATATATGCAGTATGTTCTACAAATGTGCTAGTGGAAGTCTGTAAGGTGGACAGTGTATGCATTTACCATTGTTTTGGGTATTTCTGTGTATGGTGATGTGTATTTTTGTGTGTATGTGGCATGTGCATTTGTGCATGTGTATGTGTGTGTGTGAGTGTGTGTCTGAGAATGGCACAGGATATGAGAAGTTGGTAATTAAAAAGCTCTGAAGCGTATCCCTGTTTTCTTGTCTAATAACAACACAATTAACCTGCATTGGACAGGGGGCTCAACATAATGCAGGCAGGCACACAGGCACACACACACACACACACACACACACACACAAACACACACACACACACATCAATACCTTGTCTATCCACAGGGCTGTCCTACAAGCTGATGACGTCAGACATCAGACCTCAGATGTCAGACCTGGAAGAGTCGCACACGCACACACATATACACACGCGCACACACACACACACACACACACACACACACACACACACACACACACACAGAGTCTGAGTTATTGAGATGCTAGTCATGTCACTCTATGGGGAAACATGCCAAGGGCATCCTGCAATTCAAGGAGCAAGTCAGAGATGGAGGGACAATTGAGGAAGACTACATTCTAAATAAATTACATTCATATAATCGAGACAACGAACGTAGACAGATTTGCACCCCTGAAACCCACAGACATCTCAGATTGCATAACACTTACAAATGGCAAAACACATGGTCATTCCCTCGGACAAAGCCCCGTAACAACTACTGCAACTCCCCAGCCTTTTCTTTAATAGGACCACAGAAATCTGTGCTCTGGAAGGGTACATCACTGAATCCCTATTAGCAGCCCCAGCCAAGCTCAGCTCAGCATCTCGCCCCACCTTTTCTGTTCCCTACGTATTTATCTGCTACAGTGATTTAGGTTCCTAAGAAACACAATGTAAAGTATCTATAGTATAGGCGTATGTAAATTACTCATTCTAAAGGATCTTATTTCCCCCAAGGATAATGACACTGTTGAATAATGTATAGGGTCATTAAGACAAGACATGGGAGCTAAAGAAATCACATATCGCCATTACTGTTGGTATGGTGGAGTGTATAAGGAACTGTGGCATCACATGCTCCGCACAACAGGCCACTGACCTTCAACAGAACACAACACTCACTGCTTCGTCAATGCTGAAGTGTGTGTGTGTGTATGTGTGTGTGTGTGTGTGTGAATGATCACCCTCTAAGCTCACTCTCATTGGCCTTTCCGGTTGATCAGTGGAGCAGCAGGGAGGCTAGGGATGGCATCCTAGTAATATCCAGACCTTTTAAAAACATCACTGTCGATCAGTTCACATCAAGAGTCTGGCAGGTTACATAAACTGTGCTTGTCCCTGACTGGGCTCTCGGAAAACAACCTATTCTTGAAAGAAATCTGTGTGTGTGTGTGAGAGTGTGTGTGCGTGTGTGTAGGGGGTATTAGCACGCTGTTAGAATCGTAAACTACCTGAGGTGGGACAAGAAAAAGGAGAGGAAAGGTTGACAGAGGTGTACCAACTCACACCTTCTCCTTTACTTCGCTCCCTCCCTCTCTCTCTCTCTCTCTCTCTCTCTCTCTCTCTCTCTCTCTCTCTCTGTGTGTGTGACTACCTCTGACTGGTCCCCCTTACCTCTCTCTTTCTGCTCTCCTCTCTCTCTCTTCCTCTCTCCATCCCATTAATGTAATCATTCACCAGTGTACTCAGGAAACCCAGACACTTATTGGGTTGCAAGGACAAGGGAATTGCATGTGCCCCCTCTCTCAAACACGCACGCACACACACACACACACACACACACACACACACACACACACACACACACACACACACACACACACACACACACACACACACACACACACACACACACACACACACACACACACACACACACACACACAGACCAGCAGGCAGGAAAAAGGACACACTATCTCTGCGTGGCCAACTCTATGACCACCTGCTGCTTCTGGATGGAATACTGATCGAATTTCCCCCTGATTAACTTTCATCTGACACACACAACTACTCCCCCAGTCAAACTATAGAGAAAGGGGGGAATCTCTGAGCAATATGGGTCATGATATTTCCTCTCACTCCTCTTCATCTTGTCTCTATTTCTCTGTATTCCCTGCTGGGCTATTAGATGCTATTACATTATAGCTGACTCCCTGCTTGACCCACCCATGAGTTACACAGTCACCAAGGTGTCTGCCTGTAGGCTCAGATAATGAATTTCTTCAGTGCTCCAGAAGCACTTCGCAAAATGGAAAGAGAGCAGATTGCACACAAAATAGAATATATAGAAAATGTTTGAGGGGCACTGAGATACACTCAGCTTGAACCTCCAGTGGAAGGTACGTCTACAAGTCAAATCAAGGGAAAACATTTTTAGTAAATATGTATATGGGAATAAATAAAGTAAGCTATAGATATACAGTTCCTAAAATGTCTTTTCCGATGCTAAATCAGAGCTTCAATTGTGTGAGATTGATATGTTTCTAGGTAAGCCAAACTAAACTCTTGTCACACGTGGCCATGCAGGACACACACACACACACACATACAACTTTGTAGCCGGATGGGTCTCAGATATGTCCTAGATTCAGTTAGATGTTTTCAACCCATGTTAATTACAACTTCAGGAGGAAGACATAACCATCAGATATGTACATAAATTAATACCCTGGCATGTAAATTGCACTGAATGTATTTGTTGGTATATGTGTGCATGTGTGGATGTGTCCTTACCCTCTCAGTTACATTAGTTAGCCAATTATAAGTGGAAGACGAAGGGAAGAGCTAGTATAGTGAAGAATGATGTGAACAGTTTAATGACCCAGTCCTGCTTAGAATGTCATGAATATTTGTCACACTGTCAAGACGACAACAGCATCATACCCAAGAGGATGGGAAGGTCTGAACTGTGCCAGGAAGCTGGCTCTTTTGCATTCAGAGTGAGCGGTGGAACATGAAATGAAGACAAAAAGACAAAATATTTAACCAAATTTATTGCGACAAAATTCAAAGCAAAACAAAAGGCACAGGAAGGGAAAAGCAAAACAGGACTCCATCTTCCTGTGTCACAATTGTGTGTCATGATGTTGTTGCTGGCAAAACAGAGGTCACTGACATTGACTAGTCACTGACATTGACTAGCCACAGACAAGTCCATTGACTAGCATGGCAAAATTTAAAAAATAAATCACAAATTACAGTGCAAAGTCACTTTGTACTATTACCTAAGATTGTAATCCTAGAAGTTTTTCATAGTAGAGCAGAGCTTGTAACTGTTCAAGTGGTAGCAGTCCGATGATGTGACAAAATGAATGATCGTTTGGGAGCATTTGTTTTTGCTTGCTTTTCAGCCAAGGTTAGCCACAAAGTTAGCAACATTTTTGCCAAACCTTTTGCAATTTTTTCGTTGGCTGCAACTCAAAACAGAAAATAACATGATTTTAAAAGGAGCTATTAAACAAACACAAGCATCAACTGCAACCAGCCTCAGACTTAAAGGCCGTTTAGCTCAGACTGGACAAGAGCTAACAGATTTTCAGATTCTCACGGCAGCTGTCATCTGTCAGCATGTTTTGTCATTCATATGTACAGTGCACAATGTGAGACAGTCATTTATCACTAATTCTGACATCCATGACCAAGGGTGGAAGTGACAAATTACATTTACTCTTGTTACTGTAATTAAGTAGCTTTTTTGTGTACTCACTACAATTTAAATTGTACAAATAAGATAAGATAAGATGCACTTTATTGATGCCCTAGGGGAAATTCCGGTATCACAGCAGCACAAAATATTGTACAATAAATTGTGTAGGCTCTCTCCATAAGCATTGTATATGGCAAATTGAAAATGACATCTGCATCAGCCCTGCACAGTCATAAGGAGGAAACCCTTAAGTGAGTGAGTTGTCACCCTTAGGTTTCTGAGGGGCCATTTTGAAGCCAAAATATTGGGTTTACGATTGCCGCCATGTTGACATTTTTTGGAACCAGCGCAGCCAGAGCGAGCCTGAGGGTCGTCTGCAGAGCCACAGCGCCGCTTGCTATTGGCCCATAATCTGCGACCTGCCGATCACTGTACAGGCAACCAGTCAATCACTAAACCCTGTTTTATAACCGATATATCCCGTTAATGACACAATTATTTTGAAAATTGCAGGTTGTAGGTTGAAAGCAATACACAGCTGAGCGAAGCTGGAGAATGTGCCTTCACTGTAGAAATCGCCAATTGTGCTAAGACCTTGTCTGTCCCAAAGAGAGAATCTGGCATCAATCTTGGCAGGTTTGAATAGCTCATTATTACATATTAGGGTGTTAAGGGGGAGCGTGTTCCAGCCAAAGTGTTGCTTGATTTGTTGCCAGATTTTCAAAGTGGATATGACTATCGGATTATCTGTGTACTGTTTTGGTTTAAGTCTGTTGGCATGGCATAGCAAGGCTTTTAAGGAGGAAGAGTAACATGAATGTGATTCCAGTTGGCACCACTGAGTTTCAGGATAGAAGGCCCAGTGTACAATTTTTTGCATGTTGGCTGCCCATTAGTAAAGTTGCAAATTTGGTAACCCCAAACCTCCCTCCGATCTATTCCTCTGTAATAAGGATTTTTGAAGCCATGGAGATTTATTGCCCCATATAAAAGAGGAGAATACACTGTCAATGCTATGAAAGAAGGACCTGGGGAGGAAAAGAGGCAAACGTTGAAATAGGTACATATATCGTTGGACAATATTCATTTTAATACATTGTATTGTCCCTGCCAATGTGATTCACTTCTGAAGATCTTTAACTTTTGTTGTTTGTTGTGCAGAGAAATTGTTATCAAATAGTAGTGATATATTTTGGGAAATGTTGATTCCTAAATATTTAAATGTTGCTGGGGAAAGAGTGAAAGGCAAGTCAGACTGTGTAATATCCCCTGCCAACTGATTGATGGGAAAAAAATCACTTTTTCCTATATTGAGCTTATACCCAGAGAACGTACCAAAGGTTTTGAGAGTAACAGGTCATCTGCATACAGGGACACTTCATGCTCAGTTCCCCCCCTCATGATGCCTGGGATGAGTCTGTTGGCCTTTAGTGCTATAAACAAAGGTTCGATAACTATGGCGAAGAGGAGGGGGGACAACGGACAACCTTGGCGTGTCCCCCGCGTTAAAGGGAAGAATTTGGACCTGATAGTATTAGTACATATGCATGCTTGTGGAGATGTGTATAGTAAGTGCACCCAAGAAATAAAGCGTCCTCCGAAGCCAAATTTTTTGAGGGAAAAGAATAAATAGCTCCATTCCACTCGGTCGAAGGCCTTTTCGGCATCTAAGGAAATGACACCTTCTGGAACAGTTGTTGAGGTTGGAGAGAAGATTACATTAAGAAGCCATCACACATTTGTGAATGAGTGACGGTTTTTGATAAACCCTGTTTGGTCTTCTGATATGACAGTGGGTAGAACAGTTTCAAGTCTGCATGCTAAAACTTTGGCAAGTATTTTGACATCCACGTTGAGGAGTGAGATAGGGCGGTATGATGAACATTTATCTGGGTCTTTTCCTTTTTTAGGTATTAGAGATATGGCAGCTTGTTTGAGAGTGGGCGGTAATGTGCCTTGCTGCAGAGAGCCATTAAACATCTCTAACAATAGAGGGGCAAGTTGTTTGGAAAACTTTTTGAAAAATTCTACAGAGAAGCCATCAGGCCCTGGAGACTTTCCACTGTGCATTAGTGTAATGGCTTTGGTTATCTCAGCTATATTTAGTGGAGTTTCCAGGTCGTTTTTCTCTTCAGTTGATAGGTTTGGGATGTTTTGATTTGAAAAGAAATTTTGCATTTCAGAATTGTCACTCGGTGACTCTGATTCATAGAGTTGGGAGTAAAAGGACCTGAAGGTGTCATTGATCCCAGATGGGTCAGTTGTTATTTGACCTGAGGTGTTCTCTATTTGAGTAATCAGTTGTGAGGCCAACCTACCTTTTAGCTGATGTGCAAGGAGACGCCCTGCCTTTTCCCCGTGTTCATATAAGATGCCTTGTGTATTGAGTAATAATTTCTCTGCATCCTTTGTTGATATGTGATTAAATTCTGTCTGTATTTCAACTTTTTCTTTATACAGTTCTGCAGTCGGAGCCAATGTGTAATGTTTATCTAGATCAGCTATTGATTTTAGTAGCTCTTGCTTTCGTTCTTTCCTTGTCTTGTTAATATGTGCAGAATATGAAATTATCTTGCCTCTAAGGACTGCCTTGAGAGTCTCCCAAAGCAAACTGGGGCTAATATCGTTAGTTCGATTGGTTTCTAGGAACAAATCTATATATTGAGTGATACAGGTGCAAAAGTGAGAGTCTGACAGAAGTGTAGGGTCAGGTTTCCAAGGATGGAATTCCTTGGGTTGGGACTTGAAATTCAGGTCTAAAGCTATAAAGGAGAGTGATCTGAGATCAACCTTGCCATGTATTCAGTAGAGGCCACTGAAGGAAGAAGCGTTTTGTCTATGAAAAAATAATCTATGCGAGAATGAGACTTATGAACATGCCAAAAAAAGGAGAACTGCTTACCTGTTGGGTGTAGAGATTGCCAAGGATCAGTATAGCCGTATTGATTCATGGATTGTGATAAGTCTGTGCCATTTTAGAGGGAGTTGCATCTTTGGGGTTTGATTTATCAAAGAGGGGGTTTATTACAGTGTTCATATCACCCCCAAGTATCACCAAGCAGGTATATCACACTTCTTGAATTCCGGAAGAACAAGCCTAGGCACTCTATTCTTCTATCTCCTATTAAAGCATATTTTTTTAGGCATTTTATGCTTTATTTTTGATAGCGACAGTGTGAGAACCGGGTCGCTGCGGGAAGGACTGAGCCTTATGCGGTACGCGCTCTACTCGGTGAGCCACCGGGGCGCCCTTTCTATCGCCTATTGGTAGAGAGAAAGTCTAAGAGCATTCAAATTAACAAGCTTAATGCTACAATTATGTGAACCAACAGCTGAAATTTGCTGTGATAGAGGAACTACTGAGAACTACAGTTACAGATTTTTAACATAAGCTATTGCTATTACCATTTGGCGATTAGCCTAATAGAATGGAACATTTTTTCGTAATTTCCCCGCATTACGTGTATTCATGAATTAACCCTATATTAACATGAACTTAGTTAGAGCTTACTTAGCTTGGTATTAAATTAGCTACTTTTTACTTGTACTTTAAAGTGGATTTTTACACCAGTTATTATACTTCTAATTCAGTAAAATTTCAGCAAAGTAACAGTAGGCTACATCTAGTTGAGTAGGATATTTTGGTACTCTTTCCCCCCCTGTCCATGAATCACTCCTGAAGATGAAATTATACCAGGCTCAAGTTTTACCACAGCTATACTGTGATTGTTTGAAGTGGCAGTGTAATAAGATTATGTAACCCTTGACTCCTGACAATGCTGCATAGATGCCATTGCTTATAATGGTGGAGGAAAAGATTTAAGCTTTAGGATGCTAGGTGATGTGAACTAGGACTGCTAAGTATGCACAAAATTCTAATGAGTGTTCTTGTCCTACTGGCAATCTCATGAACATTCATGAGTGGAGAGCTGGCCCTCAGGTCACTGTAGGTTGGAAACAGTTCTTCTGCCAAGTCAGACATCAAAGCAAAAACATCCTAATCATGCTTATGTATCAAAACAGATGGGAAAAATTATAAATGTGAATTGTGGACTTTACAATATATAGTATGGACATGGTGCAGTTGTGAATTTGTAAGATTTTTTGCATTGTGCAGAAATGTGTCTACTTCTGCTTGAAAAATAATGAGAGCCGTTTGTCACTGCACATAATTCAAAGTCTTTTCAGATTTCTTAAAAATTGTGGAGTCGAAGGCCATCTGCCAATGTAGACTACCTTCTTGCATGCAGTTAATTAAGGACAATGGTTAGCCCTTTGATATCTACTTCAAGAAGTGAAGTGCTTGGATTAAAATTGGTATGCTTGTAATACTTATATGAATAGGGTGAGAAAAGAAAAGGTCACACTTTATTTGGATACTGCAATGTTAATACTCAACTTCCTATTAAGTGACTGTAAAGTCTACTGAGTTTCAAGTTGTACTAAAAAATGTGTGAAAAATAGTATATTCAGTTTAAAAACGGGTCAGGGTTAGGGTTGTGGTTAGGCTTAGGCTAAGGTCACATAGTATGTAGAGATGCACCAAATAGGCAAGTGACAGTTTGTTGAACATCTACTTTTTGTCACTTGATAGTTAGTTGAGTATCAACATTGGACTGTCCATATAACGCTGTTACCAAAGAAAATGCCCATTGCATTCTTATTGGTGTAAGACATGACTGTATTACAGAATTTTCATCGGGTGCATATTTTTGTTCCCATCGAATACCATAATACCTGGTTTACATTTCACCAAGGCTATTGTTATATTTACAATTTTGTGTAATCAGGCAGAAAATGATATGCTAATTATTACTTCGCAAAAATGTGCACCCTGAGACTTGACATCAGGTAATGCATGACATGAATGTGTGAAATTTGTGGCTTTTACACGGCTACTATCACTAAAGACTCACATTTACCTTCCATCTGGATAACTACAACCCAGAAACTCGTCCAGTCCAACCATGCGGCATGAAAGACTGTTCTGAAAAATACAAGGACATCACTCAAGGTTGTTCCTACTAATGAAAGGTTCCTCTTGTTAAGAGGAAGAATGGCACCTCCCTACTGAGCGACTGAAACAAGGCTGAACAGTGACAGCTTGGACTATAATAAACGCACTCACACACACATACACACACACACACTTTGTTACGGCCCATTACCCTGCCCTCGGTGCAGAGAGAGGAGGAGACTGGCAGGTATTGATCCGCAGCAGTGAGCCCAGGCTGATATACACGCTTAGAAACAGGAGAGAGGGAGAACACACTTCTTTCTGCCACCTGTTTCTTTCCATCCTGTCATTCATTTTTACTACTCTCTGTACCCCCTCCCCCTCTCTCTTTGCAATTCCCAAAAAGAACAATTAATTAAAAACTTCACCTCAGTACTAATTTGCCCTTACAATAAGGGTAATTGATTCCCCCATTAGGACAGCTGTGGTCTTTAACTAATTTGATATTTAAATATGGTGATTTATTTTGATTTGGGTGTTTATAAAACCCCAACCTGATTCTAAGAACATAAAACGACTTAATATCATGAAAATCACAGTTCTTTGGGCTTAACTGTCCCTACAAAAAAAACCAGATGGGGTGGATATGTTTATCGCAGCACAGATTGCTAATCATAATGATGGTGGCCAGAATGAGATAAAACTCCAAGTCCCTCATTCATCATGAAAGCGCTAGATCGGATGTATAATCCTGTGGGAGACATTCTCACAGGCTTGTTCAGTGCTTTGATGTTGGACGGATTAAAGAAGCAGGGGTCAGTTAGTTGCACTGCAGCTAGCTAATAACTAACTACTGTACTCATTCCTCTACCACCACAGAATCATCTTGATGTTTTTCCTTCCTAACAGCATCTACCATTTTTTCTACCCTTTACCCACTTTCCTGCATTCTTTCTCATTGTCTTCTCTCTCTCCTCTTTCACTCCTTCCAATCATCTCCTGTGTCTTTACTCCCTCATTCCCTTTTTTCAATCCCCTTTGCTCCATTAGTACCAAATTTATTTTCCTTTTCTTCCACTACTCCATTGTTTTCTCTGCCACTAATGCCATCACTCTAAATCGCATTTCTACTCCTGTTCCCTTCTTCCTGTTTTTTCATCCATTCTTCTTTCTCCCTCCTCCCTTGCTACCACCACTCAAAGATCAAGACAGGATTAAATCTCACAGCAGCCTCGGCTGTCCTGGATGCTGGTCTAACTTGGCACCTGATTGTCTACCTCCACTTTGTAGCCGCATTGACACCATGGTAACCATGATGTTATCATAACAGTCGCTGTGCTGGCTAGTTTATTGTTGGAAATTTTTGTTTTTATTATCGATGGATAGATAGAATGGCACATCGAGGGTGGTCACAACCTAACTCTCCCTGGAGTGTTTTTCTTGGTAAAAGATCTTGGAAACTTAAAGGTGACAATCTGTGATTCTTTGTTAATATACCATGATCAAATTAATTGGGATTCCAGCTGCTTTCTTTCTGAATAGTTCATTACTTCCCCCATTTGGAGCTTTATATGTATAACCTGACTACCAGAAGGAATTTGCGGGAAATCAAGCCCGAGAAGTCATAAATTAGGCTAAATTATGAGGACAAAACATATCATTGGTTTATATAATTTACAATCATGCTCTTTGGCAAGCATTGGAAAGCGTCATCATAACCAATTTTACAGGGATATACAACTCGCCCATACATACCGTAACATGCTAACAGGATAAATAAGATGCCGACAAATGGAGGTGCTTTGATGAGAAGCACATACATCTCTCAATCGTTTCTGAATAACTTTCAGTGGGTGTCTTTCATTCTGAGAGGCGATAATGAGCTCTTCTGTCACTCTCTGAAATACCATAAATCCAGCCAACTGCCCACGCATCGCTCTCTGACGCTCACTTCTCCACTCCCTTTCTCACGATTGCTACTGATTGTCACAAAAGAACTGTATGTGCTATTACAAAGATATTTTGTGCTCTATCATGAATGAAGTGTAAGATGTAAAGGCTTCTCAAAATGCCCTTACACAGGCTTCTCAGGTGCACACACACACACACACACACACCAATGTAGACTAATTACACTAATTAACCCCCCTCCATACGTAGCTTCCCTCATTCCCCACACCCTCCCTTGCTATTCTCTATACCATAATAGTCACATGAGGTAGAAGGCTAAAACAAGGCCATAATAGGAGGGATATGGCTATGTCCAAGTGTGTTGTAACCATGGCAACGGGCACCTGCCATTATGCTATCTGCCAAGAGGTGAGAATAATGGAGGTATACCTGACCAGATGATTTTTTTCTGCAGAGGTTGCATGATAAAGAGGTATTTTCAGATAGTGCTCCAAGAGTGTATTTTAATATAATATAGAACATGGACAGCCTCAACCAGTGGAAATACAAATCCAGCATCATATTTCTAGACGCTCCGCCAAGTTGTTCCTGTGCATTTCCACTTTCCGTGTGTTTACATGCCATGAGTCTACCACACATAGTAGGATTTGACAGTAAGCTGTCCTGCCTGTGTAGATACAGCTGTAATTCTGCTGCTCCGCTCTACTTAGATGGACACAGATTGCAGAGCTCAAATGGGTTTAACCTGCAAGTGATTGTGTGTGTGTGTGTGTGTGTGTGTGTGTTTGTACTCCTTAAACCAATGGGGAGAATATGCAAGTTGGCATCTTTTTCTTTTACCCAATCCAAAGTAATGGTTCTGTAAGGGTACAGTGTTTCATTGCTGTTGTTTTTTTGTTCCCCATACATAATACAAGTACGGACTCTTGCCCTCTTTTGCCGTGACTATCTCTCATATACCCTAATAGTCTGTCTCATGGGGCAGGAGGGTACCATGAATAATTCATTGGCAGCGGTCTCAATAATGTGCAAGGGAACGTGTGTGTGTGTGTGTCACAGAGGGGGAGAGTGAGAGCAGTGGGAGGAGTGTACCTGTGTGTATCTAAGATTGAGGCTCCTGGCCTTGTGAAAGCTAATTTGAGTGGCAGGTGGAGAGGATCTTGTTGACAGTGATAGAGATATAAATATTGATCTATGTCAGCTCTAGTCATCATTACCCACACATTGGACAACATTGCTACAGCACCAGGGATGAAATAGCCCACACAATGACAGTCAGTCAATCAGACAACCAGTCATTAAAATCAGTCAGTCAGTCAGTGAAAGAGCAAGCTGAAGCAAAGCTCTAGTGAGATAGATTCTTGTAAAATTGAAACATAAGTACTGGAATATGACAATGCCACACAGGGAATATTTACAGTAATGCACTGTAGATGCAGGTTACTGATTCTCAGCAAGTGTTTCATTCAACCTCTCCAGGGCGTTACGAACATGGTTTTTGCCAGTTGCGTGCAATTTCCTTGCCCATCTTCTGTAACACAGCAATAATAGCACAGCAAATCGAGCGTGTCCCTTGAGTCATTTCAAACACACAAACAAGAGAGATAACAATCACAACTTTTTTCTTCTTAAGTAGAGGGTGGTGTCTGTGTTGCTGCAGCCTCTGATGAAAAACCATATTTGCCCTGCAACTGCAATGAACAAAATGCCTCTCCATGAGCTGTCGCACAACAGGCTGTAACACTGTCATTCTGGGTGACAGCCACTGTCTAGACATGCAGCATGGGGTAAAAATGTTGTGTGTGTGTGTGTGTGTGTGTGTGTGAGAGAGAGAGAGAGAGAAAGAGAGAGAGAGAGAGAGTTAGAACGAAAAGAAAAAAGTTTGTGTGCAATGTGAGATAAAATATAATGTAAGAAAAGTGTTGAAACACACTCATTGTAAAATAACAGGGACACTTACTCTTTCCATGAAGTACACTGATGAGATGGATCCAGGTAACAGCCATTATTCCTTATTGATTTGCCTTATTATATCTATACCAATCACAAAGGAGGAGATACAGATAGAAAGAAGCAGACAAGGTAAAGAGGGATTTTTAAGATGTGAGACAATTGAGACTTCAGTGTATATTGAATGTGTGTGTATATGTGCTGGTCTCTGTTTTTGTCTGTCTGTCCATCTTCCTGTGTGCTGAATTGTGATGAGAACATCAGTGATAATCCCCTTCAGAGCAAAACTGGGGGGACAGCAACATCCTTGCTCACTTCATTTAGCAGCCCCGGTGACAGTAAAGCCCTGGCAACCTAATTAACGGTGAAAGCTGTCAGTCGTTTAATCTCCACGGCCTCACAAAACAGCGCCGTTGTGTTTCCGACAGAGATTTAGAGGGAGCCAGAGGTAAGAGCCGACACACTACTGTCAGTCTGTCTGTGGACTCTGTGTGTGTGCGTGTGTGTAATAACATTGTTCATAATGTCTACTGTGCGTGTTAGTGTGCATGTTTGTGTGATTTTTGTCGTTGTACGCATTTATGTGAACTTGTGTTTTCTCCACCTCAAGACAGACCAAACTGTGAGAGGCTGACAAACGAGAGACTAAATTTAGAGACCCATCTCATCACCTGCAGTCCCGTCTTGGCTCCCTAGAGGCCTCGACGCGACGCCGCACCACTGCAGAGGAACAGCTTGGGCGGAAACATGCAGCTTCAACAGAGAACTCCAGCCTCACGACTGCATTACGGAGTCTGATGTCCTCCACCCGCGTGTATATAAACAAGGTTGATATGAAGTGTGGCCATGGCCCACTTTCTCCTTTACCTGCACATAGAAAAGCAAAAATATAACCTCATTCAACCACAGTCTCTTTGTAAACCAACTGAAAACAAGTCATTTGCTGCCACATAAACACAGAACGCATCCTATCAAAATCCCAATTTCTGATCATTTTCCTTAAGTTTCATGTTTAAATGAATACTGGTGTGACTGAAACCAAGTCTGACCAACTCCAATAAACTCTGGCAAAGCCCACTGGGATCGTATCATCAGCCCCTGTGTTCAATAAGAGATGCTGTAGGAGGGTCTTCTGCAGTCCTGACTCAGTCACTCTGGCCAGGCTAAATGGAAGTCACAGTCAACACATTTTGGATGACTAACTCCTTGGTGAACTTTTCAAAGGCCAGAAGAAGCTGGCAGAGTGCCTAGCGCATTATCTCCACTTTTAGAGAAGAGATCTGCAGTGATCAAGGAACACAGCCTGAAGATATTAACACTGGCAAATCATGTCTGCTGGGTCCAGACAGGAAGAGGATGGCATAATAAAACACGGAAGAATACAAAGGGAGAAACCATGGCAAGAATTATACACATGGACACAAGCATACCAGAGAGAGAGAGAGAGAGAGAGAGAGGGAGAGAGAGAGAGAGACCAATAACTTCCCTCAGACCAGAGTAGGCAATTACTGTAACAAGGCCTAGGGGTAAAAAGGCTAAAAGGGCTTGCGACAAGTTCAAGAATTGCCTCTGAGAATGTATTATATGTGCCAAAAATAAAAAAAAATCCCTGGAAAAAAGGATAGGAAATAGCTTATTTTATACCAACAAGTATCATACTTCACAGTTTCTCTCTACATAAACAGAGCTATTGACAAAACTGTCCCATAATTGTTGAAAAATGCCTCTAAATGTCAGTTCATGTGCGGAAGAAATGCTCTAATGGAAAAAAAATGTCTCCTATCCAGCTCTGGACTGTAATACAGTTTTTCAATGATTGATGCGAAGAGTTAGAGGACAGGGCTTAAACCACATCTCAGGTATCATTAGCCATGAAACTCTTCTGTTGGCGACAGCATTATGACCAATCCAATTAGCCTCTGCAAAAACCAGGCGAGAAGAAAGCTAATGGTTTGGTGCTTTATGACAGATGAGTGTTAGATTAAAATGTCCACCATGGCACCCACCTTTCCCCCCTCTTTTTACAGAAATAGCTGTTTTTTCTAATATAACTCCGTTCAAATAGAAATGTTTTATATCTCTCTGCAGGCTGCAGGCTATTTTGTTTTTCAGCCTAAATACACAGCTTCTCTCTTGCATCAGCTTAGGGGCAACGTTGTCAAAAAAAAAGAGGCAGTGAAAGAAAACCAACCATAATTGACTGAATAAAATATTTGCCTTTGAAATATCCTCTGTCTGAGTTCACTGAAAGGCATGTTCATTACTTTGATGTTTGTCATCTAGGGTTTGTTTGGAGTATAGAAATACTGTAACTAGGTATACTGTCAAGTCCGGTGGAATCAATTTGTTAATAAAAACGTTTTTGCGCATACAGCAAAAACCTTTTATCAGAACTTCACACATTCTGAGTGTTCAACCGAAAAAGATTAATGGCCAAAATAAGAAGCGAGGACAAAATATGTTCTCTTGGCTTCTATTGTTCGATTATTGGAGTTTCCTCATTGATAATATGCAAATAGAAGCCTTTCAACTACAAGGCAGACTGATAAGGGCATTTTGGGATACCTGTGCTTTGGTGTTGCCCCTGTATTTCAATGCAATTCACTCAGCTGAACGTTGTTGGGACAGACTTCATTTTTTTAAGGGCATGGACTAGTCAGGTTTTGTTGTACTAATCAGATTGTCCAGTCCAGAGAAGCGTAGCTGTATACAAACTTATCTTCTTGCTACAGAAACATTACATTGGCTCCTGCATATGGGCCATTCATAGCACCGCACCCAGTACAGCACTTAGTAATTAGAAAGTTGGAGGTGTATGAAAAGGAGACAGCCAAGACCGAGAAAGGCTCCCTACCCAATACCCATCATGTTGTAGGCACAGACAATGAAGAACAAAGGTAAAAAATAATAATACAAGCTAGTTGCCTATAGGGCCTGAGTATTTGGCGTTGAGGAACCTTCTTCAAGTGAGTGAACACTCCACATCTCATAATCATATAAACAGATTTGAACCCAATTCATATGTGTATCGAACTAGATCAAAATACCAGAGGAACCCTAGCGTTTAAATAACGAGCACGACTGTCAAAAGTAAAAGTAAAAAAAAAAAGAGTAAAAATCCCAGGTGCTAACCACAAATCAACATTCCCCGTCTCTCAAGCATCCGAGGAACACATAAAAGATCAATCACAAAGTTCCAAGGCATCCAGAGATCTGAGCCTTTTAATTGAATATTGACTTCAAATCTCTCTTGCTGCAGACCTCTCTCCATGGGCTTTCACTCACCGTTCATCTCCAGTCCACCAACTCCAGACATGAGTAATGTGGTGTGAGTGAGGAGGGAGATTGAGAGCAGGAGAAGAAGTAGAAGAGAGAGGGCAAGAGAAAGCACACACACACACACACACACACACACACACGAGAGAGAGAGAGAGAGAGAGAGAGAGAGAGATGCTGAGAGGGAGTAGAGCTACAGAGCAGAGGGAGAAGTAGGAAGTGCCTTTGGGTGTATCCGCACACACGCACACACACACACACACACACACACACACAGACTATGGATATGCCCATCAGCCTGCCCATGCAGGTATATATGTGTGTGACCACCCCTGCTGGTTGTTAAGTTGGACTTATAAGCAGTCAAGCAGAGAGACTTTGACAAATAGGCTGTCTGCTGACTCAGTCTGCGGCAGTCAGTCTAATGTTGTACCATTTGACATTTGGCCCGTTTCTAAATTCTTACTACCGCGACTGAAATATCCCGGGCCCTTAATCATTCATAGCCCTGGGGGTACAGAAACTTTCCCCATTAGTAGTGAACTGGTGACGGATGGGTAAAAAAATCGTAAAAAAAAAAATAGTGTAATTTGCCTTTTGCATGCTCTTGCAAAAAAGTGTAGGCACACGCAAACGTATAGATACACACACACTCTCTCTCTCTCTCTCCACCTCTCTCTCAAACACACACACACCCACACACACACACACACACACACAGACAACTGCGAAGTGGTACATTGTGATCATTATTTCCTTGTGTCACCATGGCAGATTGGACATCATTGAGGATGCAGTATGAGGACACTGAATACAAAACACTGTCCATACTTCTCAGGATGGATTAGACCTTCAGCAGTTCCCCTGTGTGTTACATGATCAACAACAAGAGTCACTGTTTCATCCACCCTGGTCACCTATTGTTTTGGAGGGAGAAGCTGTACGTTAGCATTGTATGAATACTTGAATAGAGTTGAATAGAGTTGAATAGAGCTGAAGAGAAGAGAAGAGAAGAGAAGAGAAGAGAAGAGAAGAGAAGAGAAGAGAAGAGAAGAGAAGAGAAGAGAAGAGAAGAGAAGAGAAAATCCCAGATTGGCCAAGATGGTCTGATGACTCAAACAATAGCTTATATCAGTGGTTCCCAACTCCGGTCCTCAGGACCCGGAGATTGCTTGTTTTCTATCCTATCAGGTAGTTAATTACATTCACCTGGCGTCACAGGTCTAAATTATAAGACAGCTAGAATGAGACCCAGCAGTACTTGGGGTCCCGAGGACCAGAGCTGGGAAACACTTGCTTAAATTAAATCACCAATTATGAGGCTAATGGCTTTGACTCCACTTACAGTTGAGTCATTTTGACCTTACACTTTATTCATGAAGTGAAGAAGGTGAACAAGTGACACCTTAATAAAAACAGGCATGAGACAAATGACTATGACTCGAGGTCCTATCAGTCACTAAATAAGAAATAAATGAAAGCTTGGAGTAATGGGACATTATAACCCTTAACTCTGCAAGAAATGGCTTGTCACAAAAACTCTGAACATCACAAGTGGGAAGTAACTAGTTATGGCTACTCTGGTGATGTTAACAGTCATGCAAATGTTGTGAATATTATATAAAGCCTGCACTTTTACTTACACTTAAGCATTTTTGTAGTATTGACTCCTACTTAACCTTGAGTAAGTTTAATTGTAAGATAAGAATACTCAGTAGAAATTGATCTAGCAGTCAAATGAAAATTTTGGACTTTACCTCCCTGATTTTGTTGATATGAGCTAAAAGGCAACAACTTCCAAACCTTGGACCAATCAAGGCAAAAGGGCTACGCGAGGATGATGGCAAAATGGGTATTCTTTGGGTTAGAAACCTGCAAAAAATACAAAAATTACAAAAAATGTGGATGATGTTCAGTCAGCAATATGATACCTAGTGTGAGTACTTGAGTATTTTTGGTCATTTATGCCATTTCCCAAGCAATTTGCAAGAAAATGACTTTCTCTCAAACTTGAGTAAAATGTAACCAAAGTACAATTACTTATACTAGAATAACACATTGCAATACTCTTTGTGCCTCTGCTCAATATCAAAGTGAATACAGACAGAGTGTGATTTTCTCTGAGTGGTGTTCAAGTCATTATCCTTCCCAAACAATAGAGCTATGGACCTTGGAAAGTAAAACCCTTTAAGAGTATCAGAAAAGCATACCTGAGAGAATGGCATTAAAATAACACACATTCTCTCGTCCTCAGGGTGAACCTGCTGGCATTCTGTTGCCTTGACAACCAGAGAAAAGAATCCAGGAGGGCAGAAGGCTTCATTCTCGACCACAAAGAACGGCATTAGTTTGACTATAGTGTCATCTTGTGGGTCAAATTCACATTACACTTACACTGCTACTAAGACTGAAAGCAAGGAGGCACAATGGCTGTGCTTTCAAGAATTAAGTTTGGAGATAAAACTTATAACAATACTAATAGTAATACTACTAGTACTACTACTGCTACTACCACTGCTGCTGCCACTACTACTACTAATACTACTACAACTACTACTAATTATAATGATAACAATAATAATATTAATGATAATAAACTAGAATAAAATCTTGGGAAAAAGTCAAAGACAATGTGAAGCACAGATTGTGGAAGACCAGCACTCTCAGAGTTGATAGATAGATAGATAGATAGGAACACCTGTACACCTGCTTATTCATGCAATTATCCATTCAGCCAATCATGTGGCAGCAGTGCAATGCATAAGATCATGCAGATACAGGTCAGCAGCTTCAGTTCATGTTCACATCAAGCATCAGAATGGGGAAAAAATGTCATCTCAGTGACTTTGACCGTGGCATGGTTGTTGGTGCCAGACGGGCTGGTTTGAGTATTTCTGAAACTGCTGATCTCCTGGGATTTTCACACACAACAGTCTCTTGAGTTTACACAGAATGGTGCGAGAAACAAAAAACATCCAGTGAGTGGCGGTTCTGTGGACGGAAACGCCTTGTTGATGAGAGAGGTCAGAGGAGAATGACCAGACTGGTTGGAGCTGACAGAAAGGCTTCAGTAACTCAGATAACCTCTTTACAACTGTGGTGAGCAGAAAAGCATCTCAGAATGCAACACGTCGAACCGTGAGGCGGATGGCACTTTGGTAGCCGGTTGACACTGAGCTGAAAGCTGATACCTACCCAGTAGTAGTAAGGTGTTCCTAATAAAGTGCCCTGTGAGTGTATACAGTATGTGCAATGTAGCCTATATACAATATGTGCAAAGCAGCATGTTGGACAGTATATGTGCTAATTGTTACATATGTCACAAGTGTGTGTGTGTGTGTGTGTGTGTGTGTGTGTGTGTGTGTGTGTATGTTACATATGTTACACAAGTGTGTGTGTGTGTGTGTGTGTGTGTGTGTGTGCGAATGTGTGACTCGTTAAAAAAGTTTAGACTTGGCATAGCGCTTACTGGAGCAGCGCACCTGAGTCAGCCTGTTACTTATTAAGGTGCTTTCCTGCAGATAAGAGTTGCTGTGCAAATTCAAAGTCACTAAAATCAGAGTAAAGCATTGGAACACACTGATTTTTTGAGGTTCACTCAGGGGAAAAGACACTACAAGAGATGATTACCTTAGAACATGAAGGTTAGAGTGTGTGTGTGTGTGACCTACAAAGGGAGCAAATGAAAACATGTACTTTGGTGCCACCTGCTGCTGCTGCTGCTGGTGTGTGTGTGTATGTGTGTGTGTTTAATGTGCCATAAAAAAAAAGAAAAACCCCAAAACACTACTGTGAGGAAATTCCATTTTGGTAGTTACTTGGCATATTTACAGTACTTAGTATAAGTTCTAATGGGGATCTACCTCAGTGACATTATGGAATTCAAACAGTCCGATACCATCAGAAGTAGGAGCACCAGGGGTGTGAGTCCAGTGTGTGTGTGTCTGTGTGTGTGTGTGTGTGTGTGTGTGTGTGTGGGTGTGTGTGTGTGTGGGTGTGCATGCAGGCGTGTGCATGCATGACAAGGTAGGGTGCAAATGGTTCTTGACAATCTGGGCCTTGACAAAGGCCAGGGAACCTGCAGAGAGAGAGGAAACTGTGTGGCTTCATCCAATCATCAGCCAGAATACTCAGGGCAGAACTCAGCAGCAGGCCTCCATGTATCTAATCATGCCTTTATCACCCTACACACACACACACACACACACACACACATACATACACATACACACACAAACACACATGGAATGTTCCCTCCATGTTACCTCGGGAATCAGAGTGTTTCTTCTGGAACTCTTCTGGAACTTCGATTTAAAATTCTGGTTAACTGTCAAGAAAACTTCAGACCTGCGAGAGTTGTGTTGTTTGACAGCATGGAGAAAACATGAGCAAAAGCAGGTGAGAGGTAAATTAAATTCTGGAAACATTTCTGTTCTAATAGTTGCTTTTGAAATTGTAAAGAAAATTATTGGGGCTAAAAGTAATTGCATATTAAAACTGCAAGATGAAATAGTAAAATAGTAAAACTATTCTTTCTTTAATAGGATATCAATAAGGTGCAAAGAGAGCATGGAAAGAGACGTATTTCAATTTCTGATTTTTTTTTGTTGTTGTTTCCAAGTAACAAAAAGCCAAAATATCTCCATCTGAATTAGACGGGAAATTAGAAATTGTAGCATGAATTTAATTTTAAAACCTGGACTTTACAATAAACCTTATAGTTCATTATCAAATGGGAAATATTAAGTCAATTACCGCAGACTTACCACAAAAACACATTCATACAAAATTAATATTTCATAGCTAAATATTTTCAAAACATGACCATTACATTAAACCTACAAAACGTGATTAAAAAAATCCCTCAGTGTAAAACATTTAATCTTTCATTGTTGTTATTTTAATTTCTCTGTGAACAAAAAGCTGTAAGTTGAAAAAAAGTTCACAGAGAAATATAACAATAATATAGATTCCATTGATATTGGAGGAACTGCAACAGCAAAAGATTTCCTTAGATAAATATTGAAACAAGTAAATGCAAAGCAAGTTTAGTCAATGACAAAAAAAAAAAAAAAAAAAATCATACTTCATTTGAAATATATATATATATATATATATATATATATATATATATATATATATACATATATATAAATCAGGTTTGAGATTTTAGAAAAAATACTGCTCAGTGTGGTGTTTACATAATTTAATTGTTTTTGACTGAAACTAGAAAAAAAATATCCAATCAAGTAATAAATACAAAGGAGCATATAGAAAAACATAATAATAAAGTATAACAAATTAGGAATTTTAAATGTTAAATTGTACTCTACAGTTTTGATATGAACTGAGGTAACAGGGTAACTGAGGTAAAGTCTGGGAAAAGTCAAAATCTTTGAAGTTACTGTGAGTACAACTGAGCTTGTTTCCTAAGCAGACGCATGATTTTTCTGGCTGAAAACAGCGGACAATCTTAAAACGAAGGATGTCTTCAAATTTCTGTAGAATTCACTTTGAGACCAACTGACTCAAATTTCACAGTTTGCGTCAAGAGGTCACCAACATAACTGATACTGGTGTCATTAGGACCGATCCAAAGGTTTGGCCGTGCACGCATTGGAAAGGAGAGATTCCTAATTCAGCCTGGACACCCCACTTGAATACCAGATTAAAGCGGCCTTTGATTTCATACAGCGTCCAATCATATTGCTTCCTACAGACAACCCATCCTCCATACAATATCCCATTAGATTGTGATGGAGATTAGGGACATTATTGTATCCCGCATCCATGCCATTGCGTGTCCTCATGTATACTAAGTCGATTTAGCCCAGGAGGGGGAGGGTCAGATTAAGGTGATCCCTGTATTCACTAATTCACTGACAGCACATTAAATGGCCCAAACATGGCTGAGGTTTTCATCACTCCCCCCCGCAAGCTGGAAGAAGCATGGAGGCCATGAAATAATCACTTTAGCCTGAGAGTCATTGAAAATAGGCCATGTCTCAGATATGCATGTTTGTGTGTGTGTGTGTGTGTGTGTGTGTGTGCATGCGCATGTGTGTGTGTGTGTTTGTGCCTAAGTTGGATGGTAGGTCAGGAGGGCTATACGCACACTCAGGAAGTATAGTGGTGGAAGGGCGGGGCTTGGACTAACGTTGCGTGACAAGGCTGAAGAAAACAGAGTGCAGCCTGGCGTCTCACTAACACTCATGCATGCACACGCACGCACGCACACACACACACACACATGCAGGCATACACACATACATATACATGTGCGCGCATACACAGGCTCTTTACTCTTTTATGTCACTTCAGGTTAGTTTAGCAACCCTGCCTTTTCTTCACTCTCTCATCTCCCCTCCCGGTCTTCTCTCTCCTTCTCCCTCTCTTTTTAGTCTCTTCTCCCCCCCCTTGGTCACGCTCTCTAGCTCCTTCTACCCCAGTTCTCTCCTATTCCTGTCTTCCCCTGACGTTTTCTCTTTACATTGTTCTTCAACATCCTAGCCTCTGAAATCTGGATTCTCTCTCTCTCTGTCACTCTCTCTCAACCTATACCTGGATTATACCATGACTGTACACTGCTTTTTACTCAATACAAGTCGCCAGAAGGGATGCAATGCAGTAATAAAGTCGTACTAGTCTTGTTCTCATTTCAGCTATTGTCCTCGAGTGCCAAAACACATTAGATGAAGAACAAGGGAAGATAAAAGTCAAGCCTTTTTTTCCCTTCCAATAGTTTTTTTTTGTTGTTTGATTGTTTATTGATCAGTGGAGCAAAAGAGTAACCAAGACTGTCATAGCCTACCTTAATTGTAACTTAAAACGTTCAAATTCACAAAGACTTTCAAGCTGACCCGGCCAAGTTTGAACTGAAACAAGTCGACTAGAGGAAATTGTAGTTCCATTTCTATCAGTATTGAAGCACTCACTTGAGAAGTATCAGTTGCAAGAAAGTTACCTTTCACTTATAGAGCTTAGTCTGATATTTTTTTTCCTTATATGAATCCAACTCCACCATGAAGCCGGGTGTTACACTCTGTGGGGTTTGTTGTCGCAGCTGCTATGTTTTCTTTACGTGAGCACTATTCTTTGTCATTGCATTTTGTAGGCCATATATGTTTTGTTGTGATTTTTCTTCCTTGTGTTTTGTTGACACCGAGTTGCTGCTATATAATCAACTTGTGTCTTCATTTGTTTTTGGTTTTTATGTATTTTTTTCTTCTTTTACCTTAGTGTTTCATCACTTCAACACTTTGTTTTAACATTGTACAATATTACTACGCACATAAATAAAGTAACTTCTAAATCACTTTTATGTATGAGAATACTGACAATAAGACATGGGTCATGTAAATACAACCTTGATTTGGATCATAACCTGAGTATCCACGCAGCGATTAAATCATGTTCATTGCTTTGATGTTAATCGTATTACTGGCTGGTTGAACATGTGTACACCTTGTTTACGCTGTAAGCCAAGACATGCATACATCAGACTCTGAGTAATCCTAAAATTTCATTAATTGTTCTTCTTCAACAAGTGAATTTGTTAAAATTCATTTTTAACAAATTCAGTGAATTACGTTTCACTGTTGGATAACTTCCAGGAAAGTTAAATTGAAATAATGGATGTTGGAGCAAAATGAATGCAGTTGATGACAAGAATGAAATGACTGATGTTGCTTGTGCCCTAAAGGAGAGGACGGGATCCATACTTTTACCCACTAATCACAGCATGCTGTATGAAAATGTAGAAATTCATGTATTACTCTATTTTTCCATGACACATAACCAGAGGGTGGGCACTGGGCAGTCATTTACTTACTGTGTGCATACACATACACACTGGTGGAACATTTGATGACAAGCCTCGCCAAGATTCAGTGATCAATATGCTGCATTTTGAAATGATAAAAGATATGTATTTTTGCAGAGATTTCAGTGAACATGACAAAAGACAAGACAAAAAAAGACAAAAAAATAAGAATCTTCTATTACAAACAAAATATAAAGGGTTTAGGTAATCATGGTGTTTAGCTATGTTGTTTTACACGTAAGGCGTTGGTGAATTTGTTTGAGTGACTTTTTCATTGACAACACAAGCTGTCACAGTCTGGGTGCTAAAAGGGAAGCTTGTGACTATTTAATGCAATGTAATATGAGTGAGAAAAAAGAAAAAACGATTTCCTTTATTTAATAATTAATGTTGCTTATGTGCAGCATCCATGTACTGCAGTCTAAAACAAACAAAAAATAATGAAAAAACATTCTGAAAAATTACTTAAACTATTCAAAAATTCCCAATTCTGATGAAACACATACAAAATCACCAGATAAGTGAGCTCCAATGTTTAGAAATAGAATATTTTGATTAAAAAAGTACAAATCTGGGCCCTCTGGTCCTGAAAGATATGAGCAGCTGCCAGGTCTCCCTTGAAATCCCACTCACAGCCTTGGGTGAAAACAGTATAATGCACTCAGTTTCAGCAAATCCAAGCTACAAATTCGTTACTAAACTGAGTTTGGAGCTACAGGATATCCCCGGGACTTTGAGGAAGCTGCTCTCTTTATTCTTCCAAGCCAACCTGCAAATATGAAGTCACCATATTAGGTTTCAAAAAGCTGTAAAGCCTCCAAGATATAATGATAGTTGGTTATGGAAGTTATTTTAACAGGATGTTGATGGGGTGTGAAGCCACAACCTGCCAGACCGTCCTAATTAGCTACGCGTATGCACAATTGATTTAACCTCGAGGGCGCGGAGCGGCGGCGGCGCGCGCCCCCGAGCCCGTCTTCCCACTCGGTGCGCTTCTCGTGCCCTCCTCTTCTTTCTCACGCGATCGTTTAATTTGATAGGCGCTCATCTGAGCATGAGATGAGCGAAGAGAGAGAGAGACGGTCCCCCCTAAAAAAAAACACCAGTTAGCCTAATTGTTTGAACATAGGCTACAAGCTTAAATTATTGCAAGCAGCTCGAGGGCGCGGGGTTGAATAAACAGCCTTTAAAACAAACTCAGTGACTGAGGGAAAAACTCACATGACTTGCCTTGTTTGAATTTCACTATGGCGCAAATCAAATGAGATTTGTAATTTGTGGTCAGCCAAATAGGCTGCTAATCGGATTTTTAATGAGTGACTATTGGCTAACATAAGGTCATTAACGTTTGAGTGGGGGGAATATGTAACACCAATCGCCTTTGTTCTTTCTCATTCGTGGATGAATTTAAACCCGCGACATTGTTGCGCTTTCAAATGAAGGTGCAGTAAGACAGAAAACACCCCAGACACAATTAGACTATGTTGCAATTTTCATTGGCTTAATTATTATAACCTATAGGCCTGGTGCATGCATCCATCACGTGTCACCGATGGATTTCTTTAACTTGGAACGGGGCCAAACGCAGTGTGGTTATACATAGTTTACAGTTTTCCATTTCAGCACCATTTGCCTTATGACCGAATTCCTGATTTCAAAGCCTGATTCAAATACGGCACTGAAAGCTATGCAGGTCTTGGCTCTTGCGCACATTGATCCATTTGCCATAAGCCTATTAATGTCGGTTGGTAAGGGCAGGTCAGCAAGTCCCCCAGCCACGTGTTTTCAACTATGGCAAGAAATTATAGAGAAATATTATACCTTGCTTAGAGGGTATTAGCATGTAATGTTCCCCTACAAAGACAGATCCCAAGATTTGACTGAGAGACTAGGGAACTGCAGCAGTGCCGTTTTCGTTTGGACAGCTATAATAATGTGTCCAAAACTGATTACCCTGTCTTTACTCTCACATTTATTAACTTCTAAGCAACATTTATTTTTACTCGGTAGACTTAATTTTTGGTCCGTCCTGGTAGGAGCCGTAAAGTTCCCTAACGAAAAACCACTAGACCTCTAGGGCCTCTAATATTCCTATATTATTCCTATAGGGGACTGAGGCCATAGTGTGTTTGTGATGCTCAATAGTGAGTTCATAGTGAACTTAACCTTTATGACATTTTTTATCTTATGACATCACTATAATATTACCGCAGGGACTTGAGTAGTCAAGAGTGAGTGTATGACCTTAGTTTATCGTATTTTCTAATCTCCTATCGCATATTCCCATATAGGTTTGCCATATCCTAATATTTGTGTCCTATAATTTATAGGTTCATTTCCATTTCGTAAGGGTTTAGGAGACTTTCTAAGCGCTTTAGAGCCGGACGGGAGGCTTGGGTTTGAGCGCAGGGTCGTTCGAGGGGGAAAGGTCCCCGCTTTTCAGCCCTTTTGTACTGAGCTGACGAGTCGCTCCTGACAGGGGTTAACGTACCGTAAAGAGGTTAAACAAACGGACATTCCCGTTAGAAAACCTCCAGACACATAAGGCCGTTATACGTGAAGAAACTGGAAGTGGTGGTCTCGGGTACAGACGTCCGACTGCAGTTACATCCAGGGACAGTGGAGGGGGGGACTAAACTTACCTAAATTCAGTTTAACCACCTTTTTTTTTAGAATGACATATACATAGACAAATATTTATGATATGAAATTCAGTATATACATAACAGTAAGTAGGCTACTACCAAACTAATTTAATTTACAAGGACAAGGACAAAGACTTTTATAGAAAAACAAAGATTTTTTTAAAATGTAATTTTGTTTATATTGGTGTTTCCGATTCATAATAAAGATGACTTAAAACTATAACTTATTGATAAAGCTTTTTTTTATTTTTTTAAGAAAAACCTGGTTCATGCAACAAATATGGATATGACTTTCAGAAGTATTTGAGAGAAATAGTATAAAGTGCAGACTTTATACTATTTCTCTCAAATATTTCGGGCTGTTGGCAAATAGAGAGTAGACTATGGGCTAATCGCATCCATCCTAGTTATTTTTTAGTTAGTTCAGTAGCATAAGTGATAAACATTTCTGCAAGTATTATTAACAAAAAAACGAATATTGGAGATTTCAACTATGTTTATTTTTAAATTAGCTCGTTTGATCTCGGTCTTAAGGGTGGCTTAAGTATCCTAAGTATTAACATCATCCTCCTTTTGTGACGACCAACTAGACACAAATAAATACAAAATAGATATTCTGTTCATGCTTAGATTACTCACTTTGCTTTACACCTTGTCTGTTTCAATTTGCCATTGATGAGTCTATATCTTTTGCCTTTTGTTACAAACAAAACAAACAAAAAATATTGTGATTGTGTGTAGCTGATTTTTTTATTTTTTATTTTGATATATTCAGCTTTGCATTCGAGAGAGTTCAAAAAAATATTCTGTGCAAATAAACACTAATCAACTGTGGAATCTATGTAAGATTTAAGATAATGTTTGACTTTTTCCTGCACAAATCCATATCTTGCTTGTAGCAGTAAGCCCACAGCAAAGAGTCAGGTGCAGCAGCCCGGCTCAGTTGCACCAACAATTAAGATTTTCTTCCCATACAGCCCATTTGGACGTAATTTGATGTGATGTACTTATGCCATTGCCTATGAATTCCAGACTGTGTGGACTGCCAAAGGCCTATGGTTAAAATCTTTGAACTTGAACATTTGACTCTACATAAAAGGTCTGACCCTTCAAGTCAGGTTTTTTAAAATGACATTATCCTGCATGCAAGGTTGATGATTAGATGTGTGTATTCTAAAGGAATCTGGCCAAGGCATATAAAACCAAGGGTCTTCTTCAAATGGATGGCCCACTGACACAAATACATCAGGCAGAATGATAAAGAAACTAGGTTACAGCAGGCTCTGAATGCATACTTAATAATGAAAGAGATATGCACATCAGAGACAGAGAAAACAGATGTGGAAGGAAAATAACATTGTTAGAAAGCATTTCTCAAAAGTTAGCAACTGACCTATGTTGTTTAAGTTATATCTTGATGTTCTGCCATCTTCTATTACAAATGCATGTTGAGATACAACAGCATTACTACAGTTTGTCTTGTAAAGCAGAGAAACAATCTGTCCCGAGGTGTAAAGCTCTTGTTTATGCTTTTGGAAACAAATGTGCATGTGCTGACTTAAAACCCTTAGCTTGTTTTGAAGACATCCCAGTACAGTAAGACTAGATGTAGAGCTCTGCCCTTCCAAAAACCCCTCGAAAGTTCTTTGAGCTCTGAGTCTAAAATCCCTTTCAAGCATTCCTCAGTGTGAGGCTCAAGCTGATATGGAGCTAAAAAGGCCTCGCTAAGGTCTGGCATTTGTAGGCTATGCTGTTGACTCGCACTGAGGGGAAAGAGAACGACAGAGATTATGGGCAATTAAAGCCCACTTTATGCTAGTCTGCTGGCGTCACAAAGTCTGGCCAAGAATGCTCACCTCGGCTAATACTATCAATGGGAACAAACTCTGCAGCATCAACTTATTATGTACAGTGAATTATTAATGCCAAAGCCAGCACACTTCAGCTAAGCTGGCTTGCCTGTTAAGGAGAGTGAGGATGCAGTGGAATATACAGTATTTGTTAGAATGCTGCCAGAATAAAGAGTAAAATACTGCAGGGTTTGGTGAGATCTACATAGTGAGACAAGCTTAGATGGCACACTTTGGGGAAATAATCCATGTGAATATTCAACAGGCTACACACTATTTGTAAATGCAACACACCACAGTTGAGTTGTGGGTTTACAGGGAGGCGGAGAACCCATTTTGTATTTTATTATGGTTCAATTCATTTAGAATAGTCAATACTTAATCACCTTTGCACCACTTCCATGCTTTGCTGAACTTCCAGCAGGAGGTTAGTTTGCCTACAGAATTAGCTGGGGGTTATGCTAGTGTATGACATTTCTGCTGGAAGTTGCTGACTAACCAGCATGGTGCAAGGTGGATTCTTGAGATTTGATGGTGAGATAACTATTGGAAAATGATGTGTGATGAATGTCTTTAAGGTGCATTACAGGCCCTTGACCATCAGAGGGCCCTCCACAAACCCAAGACAAGATACAGTATGTGTCTGTCGATAGGTAGTAGTTGTCTGATCTCCATGTCGTTGTCAAAAGCTTCAGCAGTTCAGTTTTGTCAGCTGTACTAATGTTCTATCTTTTGTTTTAACCACAATTCCTTCACTGTCAGAAATGACCACCAAACCAAAGGAGAAGTTAAATGTCTGTGAATGCATGTGTGTGCGCGTGTGAATTCATGCTTGCGTTAATTTGTGAGAGCATGCATAGCCTCACATAAAAGTCAGTTGAGGCCACTATACTTCACTGACTCACTATGGATACCTCTTAACATAAGAGAGTTGTGAAATGCCCCACAGGAGATACATGCCTTCCTCCTGTCTCTGCCTGCCTGTCTCACTGCCTCCGCCATAATGAACTAGGTCAAACTGTCTCCACTTTCATTGACTGTAAACCCCCTACTGAGAATGGTATATTCCAGAGCCATAAAAATCACATGTAAGAGTAATGGCTGTTATGGAATGGTGATTAGATCTAGGTGATTTTAATCTTTAAATCAGGAAGCCACAGAGGGAATATGGTTGCTTAATTGCTTAGTTGATTGTCTGAATTATTTGGAGCAAATATTTATCAAATAAAATGAGTCATATACATAGAAATGTATTTAAATGCAAATCCACAAACTTTTCTAGGAAAATATTGGAAAACATTTTTGACGCAGTCTTGTCAATTTTTTCTGTTTCATTCTTGTTAGTTTCTGAAGAAATGATCACCTGTGTCTCTTTCTTAGCCTAATTTACTTATTATTTAATTTATCCCTTTACTCAGAATAGGACAAAATGGAATTGGGGTTTCAGCAGACAAGAGGATTTGAAAGTCTTTCATACTGGACTTGTGCATGATTCCTTAAGCATATAAGTTATGCACAGTAAATGCAATGTGTTTTCCAAAAGCGCTGTGATTTAGTCTCACTTCAGTTTGTTCTTGCAGGCTAACAACACAAACTGTAACATTCTGTTTCTCTGCTCACAGGCCGGGTGCATTAAGGGCTGGAAAACACTAACAAAAGCCAAGTGCTGAAATATGCTCAATTTGATGCAGCTGTCTACTGCAGTATATTGATGATATGATTTTGCCAGTGCTAAAATTGTATTTCAATTGTAAGCTGATGTCATGGCTGTGGTGGCATGGAGGGGACCCGGGCTGCGGAGCCGGGTAGGAGGCCAGCAGGCCATATAAAGTAAAGGGCACGCCAGGCTGGATAAGGATCAGAGGAGAAGAGAGAGGAGAGAGGAGGGAGAGAGAAAGTGAGAGAGGGGCCTCTGGGTCGGGGCTGTCTGCCCCCAGAGCAGGGGGCGCTGGCCAGGGTGCCACATCGTTCAGACGGCCCGGTGTACACAGAGAAACCTGATCTAATGCAGTGTTTCAACTAACACACAAACACACAGTATGCTTACACACATGCACACGCACACACACAACCACTTGTATAAAGAAACACAATCAAAGAGATACATGAACACTTGACCATGCATGCTCTCAAAGTTTGTTTTTACAGACCTGTTTAGGAAGATCAAATTGGGGAAAGAAAAAGAGGATGATGATGATGTTATTGGTGGTGATGATGATGATAAGTGGGAGAGCTAGAGTAGAATGCTGATAAGATTGTAAGATTGTACTTTATTGATCCCTATAGGGGAAATTCAGGTCTGTCTGTTTTTAAATTTATAATTTATAAAGAATTATGATATTTGGCAAAAACTCACCTGAAGATATTACTCTGCATTACAAAGTGAAAGATAGCTGTCAGCTGTCAGCAGAGAGAGAGAGAGAGAGAGAGAGAGAGAGAGAGAGAGAGAGATTATTTTTCTTCTTTTCTTCAGAACAAAACACCTCCTAATCATGTAGTGGTACCAACTAGCCTACAGGGAGAATCAATATGCAATATATTGATATGTGTGATATAAATACAATGCAAGCAGCTGAAAAACATTGAAAAGTAGTCAAATTTATGGCTTACGATGTTTGCATGAAACATATCGTCGTCTAAAATGAGAGCTAATGATCTTTTTTTTTATTTTAGACAATTTATGCAATGCATGATCCATTAGACAATTTATGCAATGCATGATCCATGAGCTTCAAAGCAGGCTGCAAAGAGTGTTATTTTTTGCAGAAAATAACAGGTCTCAGATGTCCTATAGCCCCCCTGTCTATCGGAAGTCTATGATGACTTTTAAGATATTTAAACTAATTTAAAAAGCAATGGGTGACTGAGTCCCAACGAAAAAATACCTGCCCCTGCTCCCTGCAGGGAGTCAAGATTGAGTTCACAGTGTCCTTATTGTACCTTGCGGTATTTTGAGCAGCTAGGTATCACTTTCATATTTGCATAAGACATTAATGGGTTTGCTATTTGTATAGTACTTCTAAAAAATATTCTAAGATTTTAGACCCAGTTGTTTTTCGTAAGCCTTGTTTCTGCGTTTCATTTTCTCTACATCTTCAGTAAAAATGAAGGTCCAACATTAAATAGAAAAATTGAAAAGAAATTTCCTGGTGCAGAAGCCAGGCAAATGTCAGACAGAAAATTTAAGTTTTTTTTGGTAGGGACTATTAGAATTTCACATTATAAAATAGCAGGCGCTAAACTTTCCGCAACCAGCCTTACCTGGTGATATTACTTCTGTTTTTATGCTTGAGGGAGAAAACAAGGCTTTTTGGCCTCATTGGGAGGACAAAGAGACACAAAAAAATACCCCAAAAAACAAGCCAACACACATCAGTCAGCGCGATATTATGTCGCGTATTGACCGGGATATTACAAGACAGGTGTACGACCTCTGCAACTCGCGGGTCATGTTACTGCTAGTTGTCGGTATTGAGTGTTAGGTTGAAGAGCAACATTACTCTGATCCTCTGTCAAAGGGTAAGTCTAGCCTTGGGGGGAGGGAGGGAGAGAGAGAGAGAGAGACAGAGAGAGAGAGAGAGAGAGAGAGAGAGAGAGAGGGGGGGGGGGGGGGGGGGGGGGGGACAATGCTAAAGGTCACTGCCGCTGACTCCATTGAGGGAAATAAAAAGCTCAAATGTCTTGCCATTTCAACGAAAAGGGTAAAGACGCCCGTCAGCACTCATTTAAATGTTTTAGATGATCGAATAGTGATAGGTTTATCTTAATCTGCACAGTGAGGCTGCATTCACTGGTAACGTCTTAACCTTAATCAGTGAACTTTTTAGTGTTTGTACAGTAGGCTATAGACCTACACATCCTGTTTTCCATATGTGCCATAAGCACTAAAGCCGCAAGCAACGCTTGTATATATAGGTCTACATTCATTTGCATATAAAGTAACCTATAAAGTATTCATTCTAGGCCGATCAGTTCAAAGTTGTGAAACAGCTCATACAGCTTGGGGAGCATGTCATTTTTATATTTTAGTGGGTTTGTGTTTATGCACGTTTGAACATGTGCGTGTCCTCTCACCCTATTCCAGTATGATAGGCTATATTATTTAGTGCTTCCCAAATTGCTGCAATCTAACTGTTGGGCCAATTAGGAGACACCTTAGTGTTGCTGGAAGTCAATTGGAAAGGTCAGTTGGAAATGAGACACGCCTGTGTTTTAGCCTATTCCATATAAGAAAAATTAGTAGCTTGGCCTATTGTAGACAAACTGAAGACACCCGAAACGTTTGTGTTATTTGTTCCTGTTGCTGCTTTTTGCAATAATTCATTAAGATTATTTTTTTTAATGCAATCCCCTGATTTTTTTCTTATTGTATGACAACGGAAAATATTTAAGACGTTGGCCTAATGGAATCATATTATTTAGCGCTGAAAACATATGGCTATAAAGGTAGCCCATTACAACAGCATATGCCTGAATGAGTAATTCTATAACGATCAAATCTAGATAAAAAGGAAAACACATATAGGCCTAATTAAGGCACTTATGAATATGAGAAGGAAGACAGCAGGACAAATGGTAGCATATAAGTAGGCCTATAGACCTATTACACACAGTTTGGATAACCTTTGACAGCAGACGCTGATGTCTCATGTGCCAATTTACATGGTTCAGTAAATACATACGTCTATGGTAGATAATATCACGTCACTGTGAATATAAAGAAAAAAAGAAAACATAACTAAATAAATATGCTTCAAGGATATATATATATATATATATATATATATAGCTGCAAATATCTGTATTAAAGTATAAGGGGCAACACACACACCCACACACACACACACACACACACACACACACACACACATACTACCTCTTATAAAATGACAGGCTCCGTACTGTCGTTCCCTGCCCAGCCAATAGCTCGCGGTGAGCGCTTGCCCTGTCAACCCTCGACCCCGGGGATGCAGGCCGCCCGGCGGATCTTTATTTTGATTTGCACCCTAATTGACCCAAATAAAGAGTGCTGTACCACGAACAGAGGTTTTCTCTTGCCTGCATGGCCCCGAGGGGACGAGCCTGTACGTGAACACACACACACACACACACACACACACACACACAAGACAATAATTCTCCTTTCCTTGGACAACCCCATTTGCTATTGTGCTCGTCCAATCGCTGGATGCCCTCGGCTCGTTAAGCGTTTGACTTGACGTTTCACTGTACTACTGCTTCCGTCTCCCTGTCTCTCTCTCCTCCTGCTGGCACCGAGGAGATTCCCGTCCCGTCTTTGCCATGACTCCTCATCCGATCGGTGTGGAAAAGTAACGACGTTTGAAATGATTATTTGGACTTTTGGCCACCGGGACGCACGATCAGGAGGGGAGCCGCTCGGTTTTGCGTAACGCGTAACACGGTGACAGAAAGACACGGAGCGCGGACGAGGCTGCTTGGGGTGGCTCGTTTAATATTATCGGGAAACATGCAGGAGAAGTTAACAGACAATCAGACTCCCACTTCATCGAGGGCTTCGTCGTTTTTTATTGAGAATATACTGGGCAAGGGGCGGGATGGACAGGGGTCGATGGCGGACAACAGTCGGGGGGATGCTGGTACGGTCTCCCCCGGCCGAGTCCTGGATGCACACCACGCCGAGATGCGCACTCAAGTGCCCGTCGGCTACAGCACCACATCCCGGTCTCCACACAGAGACTCGTCGTTGCAGTGGTACCGCGGCGGGGCTGCCTTGAACTTCAGAGCTCTGGAAACACCAAACAGTGAGTTACACTTGTGTGTTTGCAAATAACCCGATTGTAATATTATTTCTTTCGTCGATGCGCAAAAGGACTTTGCATGCAAATGGTATAAGCTATGGGCATCGTAGTCTATGCAGCCTATCAAGCAAAAAGCATGACTGTTTGCTGCTGCAGCTATTGCTGTTATTGTTAGCAGGGACGTATTGGAGGGTAAATCCACTGTTCACCCACATTGTTATTTATGGGATATGGTTTATCTACATTTTTAAGCTTATATTGATATTTATAATATGAAATCACATCATAGTAGGCTATCACGTTGATATGAGCTATGAAAGAGTCTTAAGAGAAAAAAACATAAATTGATGCTTTTCTGAAAATATAGCCTAATTGATTTTGTTTAGTGGTTGCTGTTTGCATATAATGATTGACGACTGCAGGTAGTCGTTAACCACCTTTTATTTACCACTACATCACTGATTGTTTGGTGAGATTATTCACGCTGCTACGTCACTGATTTACCAGGGAAATATATCCCGGTAGACGTGGCCTCGTGAGCGGATCAAAGCTACGGAAGTAATTTTGAAGGCTGGCACGTCGCCTGTGGCTTCTTGCTTCATTAGATAAAACCAATAAAAATCAGCGCGAGTGTGTGGAGCCCAGACTGCCGTCGCCGTGGCTCTTGTTCTCTCATTCTACCTCCTCCGTTATCGCCAGGCTTTCCAAACTCGTTAAAAAGCTGAGCGTGCACTTGGTTTGTCCGGTTTGTTATCCTTGTAAAGGCACGGTAAATCTCTAAAGGGCCCTGGGCTCAGACACTGCATCGATCTGCAAAACATATTTAAGACCTCCTGTTTTTCATGTGTGATCACTGTAAGCGCTCAACTGCACCTTCAGCTGCCAAGAGGCAGCGAGGAAATTCCAGGGTTGTTTTTCGTCAAGCGATCCTAGTGGCCCTGAAGGTTACACACAAATGCCAAACGTCCCACCAACAGAAATCCAGCAGCACTACACACGTCAAAACTAAACTTTTACGCACAGCTGACTTAAGCTTTCAGAGCCATTTGGGCACTAGTCACTAAGCGCCCTCAGGTCAGATGTCCCTCCCTTGGGTATGTACAGTATCTCCATCCATCTGTCTATACAACTCAAGGACGCCTACACACTATGGCCGAGGCCTAAACCCACACAATAAAGTTGTAATTACTTAATGGAGTATTTTTGGTAGGCTACTCTCTTACTAAAAGGTATAAAGTTTTAATTTCTTGCTGGATTGTCTTCAGCAGGATACTCTCTTTTTATTTTATTCTTGTCTATATCCTAATCTCTGCTGCTGCGATGACCCAACTTCCCCACATTGATCATTACAGTTTCATCTACTCAAATCAAATCTCATCTAATCAACACTTCTAAACTCTGCACATCCTGCACACTTCAACTTTTTGGGCATGAATGCACAGCAAGACACAAGCATATCTTAAAAAGGTTTTTTAATCTAAGTTAATATATAGTCTTCAAATGTTTTCTTAAAGTAATGTGAAAAATCTGCGAGTAGATAGCGGTAATTACACCTTTTGGCAGTTAAAATCAACTTGTTTTAAGAATTTTCTTGAATCAAAAAAGATAATGACACTTGTTTCGAGAAAAGTGGGTCATTGGTCTCACCCACTGGCATATTTTTTCACTTGTTTATAATCAGACTTAATATGAGACGACTTGGCAAGATGGGCATTTTTGCAGTGTACTTTTTCAAAGCCATGATTCATGTTATGTTGTCCCCCCCCCCCCCCCCCCCCCAATTCAGGTCCAAGGGATGATACCAGGAGTTCAGAGGAGCGCTGCTGCTCCATATCGACCAGCGACAGAGATTCTCCCGCCGTGTCCGAGCCAATAACGGAGGGCAGCGACGAAACCGACCGGAAAACGGGCGACAGCAGCCTGACGGACGACAACGAGGACGCGCAGAATGGCTTTGACGCGCGGTCGGACCAGGATGCAGCTTTGGACCCGAGCTCCACCCGGAAGAAGAAAACCCGAACCGTGTTCAGTCGCAGTCAGGTGTTTCAGCTGGAGTCCACCTTCGATGTGAAGCGGTACCTCAGCAGCTCGGAGAGGGCCGGGCTGGCGGCGTCTCTCCACCTGACGGAGACCCAGGTCAAAATATGGTTCCAGAACCGGAGAAATAAATGGAAGAGACAGCTGGCGGCGGACCTTGAGGCTGCAAATATTTCCCACTCGACCCAGCGGATTGTCAGGGTCCCCATCCTGTATCACGAGGGCCCCGGACCCACAGCAGCACTGGGTTTCAACCTGAACGGGCACCAGGTTTCGCCACCCGTCGTGGGATTCTCCAACTCCATCAATTACCCTCTGTCCTCTTTCGCTCACTCCATGAGTATGTTAAGGTCACAGATGACCGGCTTGGTGTAAAGACTGTTGAAGACTGATATATCAAACTTTTTTTGTTTTGTTTGTGCATATCATTCGCCTACCCTGTTGATACTGAATCGTGCAATAACTCACATGGTCGCAGAAAACTATTGACTGCATCCAAAGATAAGACCTGCAGAGAATATTATTACTACACACAATAAATGATGAATCATCTGTATGTTTCCGTTTATAAGTCTCTACAAGAGTCTGTGCTCTTGTCACAGTAGGCTGTGATAATAGTCAAGCATGCCAAGGCCGAGGGTAGAGGCCGAAGCTGTTCATGTATGTTTGAATACACGCATATTTTTGCAAACTTTTATATTTAAAGCCACATTTTTCCAACTTTGTCACTTTTTCACATAATAGATAAATAAAAAAAATCAAGCACAGAAAACATGTGCTGTCTTGTGTCTCACTGTAGTTTACCTTTCTGTTGTTTGTAACACCAAGTCAAATGTCTCTTAATTTCTTCCAGTTATAAACGTGTAGGCTATAGGTTTACAGTGTATATTATCGAATGCCATGCGCCTGTCTCTGAAGTGAATCCATATGTTCTGTGACGCCACAAACACAGAACAAAGCAATACAGTCAGAGCCTGTGTGTCTTTTGGGAAACGACAAAGTTAACCTACAGACCTACTGGACATTTCTTCACGTTCTGCTGATACAAGGTCTGTTATTAGTGTATTCACTCTCTTCTCTCTCTTGGCGTCTGGGAAATCCATCTGCAGAGTTGATACTTGTGATGCTCACCTCAATACAATATTTAATAGGGTGTGCATAACTTACACGTGAGGAGACGTTAATGAGTTCAAGCAACTTGCAGTTAGCCAGCTGAAATTAAAAAAAAGATTATTTCCCAAACGGTCTGCATTAAACTTATGTGTATTGCAAATCTGTCATAAACGTGTTTTTCCCCCAAATCATTTTGGGAAAGTAAAGTTAGGTAACAAAACTCGATTAGACCAAAAGCCTAGCACAGCAGACGAAAATGCCCAACACACCACAAAACGTGGATTCTGTTGTGGATTGCAACTCTCCGCTGAATGTCTCTATAGCCTATACAAAATTCTTTCATTTTTTTTTCAAATTTTTCATAGGCCTATAGATTAGCCTAAAAATATAAGATAGGCCTATATAGCATTCTTTAAAAAATCAAAGAGGGCAAAAACACCCAGCAATGGGTAGTTCTACACAAAATAAATAAAAATAGAATAGCCTAATAAACGCTGGCATTGCACTAACAACATAAGTGATATAGGGGACGATTTTGAGGCTATGAGAAGTTTTCGCATCGTCTTTCAATATGAGAAAAAATACATCTTTGGCTAATAAATAAATAACTGCCACAACTAACAAGATACTTTTGTGAATAGAAAATGGCATTACAAACAAACATTTTGTTTGTATTTTCTATAAAAACGTCATTTGTTTCTATATGCGTAATGCTGCACATACTTCAAAAGAAGTTGGTAATAGCCAAACTTTTAAAATTTTATATTCGGTTGATATTTGTTCTAAAAATGTTAAATTCTAAATCCATCTGGGAAACACCATTATGCAATTATTGACACGCACACACACACACACACACACACACACACTTAAAATGCAGGGGCCACATGAATGATCCACTCAATTATCAATTTGGAAGATTATGGAGCAGTTCAGAAACTTTTCATGTCCGGGACCCCAAATAGATGTTTTATGACAATGTAATGTCCTAAATTATACAACTGCCTGTACTGTAGTTGGGATGATAACAGTGGGGAGAGTCAAACCTATGATCAAAACAATCATTCCCATACATTCTCTCATTGCGCAGATATCTAGGGAGTGAAATAACAGTGGAATTTAACTATTCCTGACTTTCCTGGGCGACACCCGGAGGTCCCCGGGCCCTACTTTGAGAAACACTGCAATAAAGTATCTCTATGCATCAGATGTATAAAGAGGAGGAGGAAGAGGAGAGGGCGGGGTGGGGTGGGGTGGGAGGGGGAGGGCGTGGGGAACAAAATACAACAACATTCTCCTGCCCTCCCTCCCCTTCGCTCTAATTGGCCCGTGACTCTGCGCTCCTCTTGACCAATCAATGAGGACAAAACGCGCTCCATCCGGTCCGTTCAGTAACGGTGGAGGCAGAGCGTCGCCAGCCCAGCAGTGCCTGGTCAGTGGCTGCTGCTATGGTGCTTGGAGTATCAAGACGTTAGTGAGATTAACGTCCCATTCAGAGCACAGCGCGCAGCGAATTCCGTCGCGGAAGTTAAAAAAAGAGGACTAATAAACGCATTGGAGAATATGAACAAAGTGGACGGACCATGTCGACCCGCAGCCTCTCTGAAATTCACCATTGACAACATCCTGAACCTGAAGACAAGCGGGAGGAACTATGACAGTTGTCACCCCGCCGGACTGCAGGATGACACGGCGATGCGTAAAGACGGTTTCCAGCGCCGCTACGAGGAGCACGGAGTTCACCAGAGGCAGGATCCGGGCCCCAGACTTAACGAAAGTGGTAAGGGTGTTAACTAATGTGTGGTGCGTCTGGTGAATTGATAGCTGTATAATTGCACGACATTAGAGACCATGTGTCATCTTTGTTCACCGTTACGCACGAGTCTCATCAGGTGATTTTACTACAGCTTAAGTCAGTTTGTATGTTTAGCCGCACGCTTTAAGCCTAAACCACAACAGGCTAAACTAAATTTTTTTTCTCAGAGTTGGTCACCGGCAGCAACGGAGCAACGGAATCCGTCGTCATCAGCCGCGGAGACCCGAGAAAGGCGACGGAGGCGCGCTTCGAGAGCGGGGACAGCAGCTGCGACGACAGCAGCTCCACCACGACGACGGCGGACCCCCACAAAGGAAGCACCTCCACCAAGAAGAGCAAACTGATAACGAAAAAGAAAACACGCACTATCTTTTCCAAGAGACAGATTTTCCAGTTGGAGTCTACCTTCGACATGAAACGCTATCTGAGCAGCGCAGAGCGCGCCTGCCTCGCCAGTTCCCTCCAGCTCACGGAGACCCAGGTGAAAATATGGTTTCAGAACCGCAGGAATAAGTTGAAACGGCAGATCTCGACTGATATCGACGGACCCGTTACCGATTTCCCCGAGACTGGCAAGCCCGTGGTGGTGGGGCAGCTCCCGGCCTTGTACAAAGAGAGCAACCTCCTGGGGAGATGCTTGTTGCCCATGCCGCTGCCCGTTGTGTACACGGGGAGCAGCACGCCTTATCTCTGCTTCTCAAACGCCAGCAAGTACTTTAGCCTGTATGACGGGGACGTATGATGGTCTCATTAATTCGCCATGTGAGAAAGACACTTTTTTGGTCGTCTGTTGCCAAGTTTCAAGCATTTATGGTGATTAGATTGTGGGGCCGGAGCTGCGGCCTTGCTGTTTTGAAGACTGCAAGTACAAAGAGAGGAGGACTAATTACATATCACATAAAAATAAGCTGATTCGGTATTATTTATTTTTTAGATAAATTTATGGATTTGGTATAGGCGTAACACAACCTTGATATACTTACACATAGCCGTTTGTAGTATGAAACAAGAGATTTCCTTTAACAGGCTAAGCTAATGATAGCCTGGGGGGAGGCCTAAAACAGCAGCATTTTATTGTTTACATGATATTTTCATATTATTATTATTATTATTATTATTGTAATTATTATTATTATTATTATTATTATTATTATATTGACAGCAGCATTTCCAGCAGCCTAAGCCGCCAAAGAAACTACTATAGCCTAGCTATTTGCATGCATTTACTGTATCATAATGAATTTTGAATTATTGAAATTATCTATGTATTTAAATGAATGTAATTAACATTTTATTCTATGTTTCACGCATGTCTATTTTTTTATTTTTCTTAGCAGTATCCTACTATTCTTACTTTATCCCACGTTTTGCCTATAGGCTCATTACACCATTTACTGAAACTGTAATTAATTAAAACATCTTCATTCAAGAAATATTATACAGAATTGATTCAGTATTTTGAAGTGAACTTTTTGTGTTCCAGAGATCATAGCTTTATTAGTAATTGGGGATACTATGTTGTAATGTCCAGTCAGCTGGTTAATCCAAACTAGACAAAACGAATTCACTGACTGTTTATACCTTTGTAATTTCAACATAATGCACTCAATGGATTTCATATGGATTAAGAGTGATAGAAGACAAACTGAACAGAAAAAATACAAACTTTGACAAATACTTAAATCAAAGCAAGGATTTATACTTTTGGTCAAAGGCCTGACTTTAAAGTGAGACAATTCATGCTGATCCATTAGGCCTAAACTGCCTGTAGGCCTACAATTTTTTTCTGCCTCAACCTCAGGCCTAAATATGTAAATATGAATTATGGCCTTTATCCTGAACATGTAAGCAAAGCAGTGTGAAGAAATGAAAAAAAATAAATCAGCATCAGCTCAACTTAATTAATGCATAAGGTCCATTAGACTTTATGCACTGTACACTGGTCAGACCACTGTGACCTATGCAATCACATTTCCTACAGGCAGGAAATGGTGGGCAGATGCAAACAGGAGGTGAGGCTTGTGCCAATGCAAGTTTCTCTGGGAGAATGCATCCAGATTCTCAAACCCACTTCCTGAAGAGTAGGCTCCTCCATACGCATAGAGCAATACAGCAATGCCATTATCATAATTTAAAGTGTACACATGGGGATGTGTGTTCCTATCGCTGTGAAGCCAAGGTTCAATTAGTTTTATGGGCAAGCTTTAAGTCAGCTCCTAAAAGATCTGCGTTTGGTGTTTGGAAATGTAGCTAAGGCTGCAGAATGAATTCATGTGCTACACTAAGTCCTAAACAGATAGATGGGCTTACTGGCCCTGATAGATCTCCAGCCACTTTGATAACACATCTTAGTTGTCATCTGCTTTGTGGAATTTCTAGCTCTGTCTAATCTGATCAAGGAGAGCAGACCAGGAATTAAGGAGAAACGTTAGTCAGTAACCAGAGAGTCAAGTTCAAATACCGGTCCATTTCAACTGCAATAATGCTGAATATCTACATATACTGGATACTTTCATGGAGACAAATCTGAAATATGAATATTGATGTGTTACCGCCTACATATTTACTATTTAAACTAGGCATCCTGGGTTATCTGTTGGCCAATGAGGTATGCGTTTGCCTAATTTTGTTCCTTTTTGACAAACTAAAATATTTTGGACAAATGCTGATGCAGGAAAATACGACTGTACCCACACATTTTTATTTTTATGGATTTTCTTCCACTGAAACGCTTACCGTTATTGTTGGGCAAATTTAACGAGAATCATACTGGTCTTTCAAATATCTTGAGTCATAGTGAAAGTCTGGGAAGTTGTGACCATCGAGGAGTGGGATCTTTTAGCTGTGCAGAGTGGGGCTCAATCCAACTCTTGGCTAATAATCACAATCTCAAATCATACTCCATTATTCTTCAATGAATGAAAAATTAGTTATTTTATGGCCTAATTAAAATCCACTTCCTGTATTCACTGAGTTGAACGTGAGTTGACCCCATCAGTGTTGCTGTCTGTGCTGCCATTTGACCTCCGGTGCACTTTGCCACACCAATGCACCCTATACAGCTTTCACACTGCAGATCTAAACCACAGTGAATATAATACACCTAAACTGTACAGACATAGTTACATATTCTTGCTGTAAATAGGATTTCTCATCCTCCTCTGTCATTCTCCTCATTTTTCCACCTTTTATCCCTTTATTCTAAAGGGATACTCTCTTTGAGCAGAACAAGGAATGAAATCGCTCTCACTCACACACACACACACACACACACATACACACACACAACTTGAGGTGTCTGTGTCAAGGGGCAGGCTACAAATGTATTGATTCACATGCTAGAGGGTGATCATGTTGCGAGAGGTCACATACTGAATTCATGCATCTTATTGCTAAGATGCAACTTTGGTAAACTGGGTCTTCGGCAGCAAGGTTAGTTTTTCTTTACTCTGACTGCCAGAAATGAAAAACTAAATTGTCAACATTACAAAAACACACACACTTCTAAACATAATAACCAAATTATATTCTAAGACATCTGAAGAAAGCAAGCGGCCAGTAAGAATCAGTCCACAATATGTTCATTATAGATCCGTTGCACACAATGACTTCTAAAGAAAGCTCCAAGGAATTTGTATGTCATTGTGTGTGTGATTCAGACACTGATTGTGTGTGCGTCTGTGTGTGCGTGTGTGCGTGTGTGTCCGTGCGTGTGTGTCCATCCACTGAACAAGAAAAGAGGCCTGTTATGTCCGGCGGGCTGTCTCGTGTTTCAGAGCTGCTAGAGAGTCACACCACTGCTCAGTACCCACAATCCCTGGCGGCTACCCACTCAGTAATGAAGGCAGACGGGCAAGATGTGGAGAAAGAGGCGTGGCCAAATGCTAGCCATTATTAATGTTTAAGTCATTCATATTTGTGGTTATTTATTGAAGAAATAAATCAAGGATAATACTTTGTTAAAGGCAGCCACAGGATGAAACACTGGAATCCACAGAATAAAGTAAGAATGTTTTTATTTCCATGCCACTACTAGGTTACTGTACTGATTACGGGTCAGACATACATTTGCGTAAAGATGAATACACTCATTCACCTCTACGCTTATCACAATCAGTGCTAATTGTTTCTACTACTGGCCTCTTATTTTGTCACTCCATTCGCCTTTCCCATTCTTGCTCCTCTTGCCTCCCGCCTCTTGCCTTGTCATAGCTCATCATAGTAGTCTGTGCACTGAAGCCCAACTGTGTGTGAATATGAATGAATGAGAGAAAAAGTGGGGAAGAAAGTGTGTATGAGGGAGGGAGAGAGACAGACAGACAGAGAGAGAGAGAGAGAGAGAGAGAGAGAGAGAGAGAGGGAGAGGGAGAGATCAGTCAGAACAGTTGATGAGTGTGTGTTTGTGTTGGGATACCTACGGTCACGTTTGTATTTCTGCACGGGTCTTTGCCCCTCTATAGTCGGGGTCTGGCTGGTCAGGAGCGAGGGAGAGCTGTTCCTGTTGGTTGGAGAGACTGCATATTAGAGAGTGACCGTGTGTGTGTGTGTGTGTGTGTGTGTGTGCGTTAGTGTGAGAATTCTCTGGCGGCTCCTTTCTGCATGACTAGATGGGGGCCCCTCTGTCAGCTCGCCCGTTACTTTGACCCCTGTTGACCTCTCCCAGTCATCTGACAAAGGTCATCGCCCAAGACGATGGGACAGTCTGTCCCCGAAACATGAAAGTACAGAAGAAGACTGTCACCATAAAACGTCACATTAAGGATCTCCACATCTATGCTCTGTTTAGTATACAGGCCAGTCATTGCTCATGGTAAAATTAATAGCTCCGGTCACACATTGGTTTGGTTTGGGTTTAATCAGTGTGTGTGTGTGTGTGTGTGTGTGTGTGTTTGTATGTGTGTGTCTCCTTTTGGTCTTGGCCGTCATCAGAAACGGAGCAGGAGATGGATGGTTATTATCAGATTCATTGCTCAGTGAACAAGATAAAGAGACTGAAGCCTCATTCAAGCTTTCATTTTAAAACATTAATTAATCTGGAGAGTTTTATATTTGAAGTTTGCAACATTTTAGGAAAGTGATGTTCTCAACCTGGTATGCAGTAAAAAAAAAATCATATTGACAGCGACCATCAGTTCAAACATGCTTCCTTGACAAAGTTGCTATAATAATTTGATTGCCACTGTGAATATTCTGAATTAAAGGACTTTGATTTATGCAGCTTGTGAATAAATACAGACATTATAAAGCTGTGAAAACCATCAAACTGAAACATTTCCAAAACAAAATCTGTAAAAATGTGTTTAGTATTTTCAAGGCAAGAGTGAGTGACCTCTGCTACTGTATATCCACCAGCATTGGAAAGACTGTGTACAATTCCCCAGTGTGTCCCAATGCACCAGGGGACCTGAAACCAAAACTACATGACACAGCACATCGTAAAGTAAACAACAAGGCTATTAGTTAGAGGGGGAAACCTGATATGGGACGTCTGTGTGCGAGTGTGTGTGTGTCACACTTAAAGACTGTTTGATGACCTATTGATCTGCTAATTTAGTCAACTTCTGCCACCCTTCTCCATAATGCATAGCGCTTAAGGAAATTGAAAGATGGCAGAAGGGGTTAAATCCCCAAAAAGCAAGTGATATAGAGAAAGGGATAAGAGGTGACAGACATGGGACAGGAGAGGGAGAGTGCATGTGTGTGAGAGAGAGAGAGAGAGAGAGGATAAGGATGACCAGACCTGGGACAAATATTGTCTGCACATTTAGTTTATTTCTAGAACACTTTTAACAAGCAGGTTTGTCACATGCTGCTTTTTAAAAATAAGAATAAAAACAGATAAAAACAAAGATAACCGAAACAAGGTGTGTGTGTGTGTGTGTGTGTGTGTGTGATTGTACACTCATATGTGAGTGGACTAACTGCCTGTTTTAACCTGCCTGGTATACCATTTGGGGTGGAGGTGGCCACAAAATAAGTCTAGCAAAGTTTAGGAAATCACACACTGACTACCTGATGCCATAAACCCAACTGATCCAGTACTCTAAGCAGGTTAAAATAAAATATAGATATTATTAGTAATATTTGACCCAAGTCTGAAGAGAGAGAGTGGAAGGGAGAGACCATTCAAAGGATGAGAATAAGACAAGGGGATAATCTCTTTTGGACAGGATGTATTTCACGGTTATCCCAAGAGGAAGAAATAGTACAAGAAATATTGTGTGTGTGTGTGTCTGTGTGTGTGTGTGTGTGAGCACAACCACACGTTTGAGATCATGTGAGATCAGCTATCATGTCTGATTAATTCATCTCATCACAGCAGAGCTGTCAAATAAACATGACTTCATCCCTCCATTAAATTAGAATCACAAACAACAAATCTCTCCAATTGTGAAGCAATTAAGATTCCATCATTTATCATTCAGAATACAAATAGGTTTTTATTTTGTTTTAGGAGAACCTACACAAACAGAATACAACAATAAACAATGTGTGAAGCTATATTAGATGAAATAACAAATTTGAGAAAGTTGCATTAAATCTATATAAAATAAACTATATTTGATGTGCCCATTCTTTCATTCTCTTTCTCTCTCACACACACACAAACACACAAACTGTATATCAATTAAAGAGCCTCGTCTCTCACACCCTCCCTCACGTCCTGTCCCCTCAGACACCCTTGTCAGGAGGATAATGTGCCATTAATCTACCACTGAAAACACATTATTGACCAATCAATAGGTAAGATGGAGGGATAAAGGCAGAGGAAAGAGGAGAAGGAAGGAGGAAAAGGGTAGCAGGGGGAGAGGGGTGTTCTAAGTCTGAAGCGGTGGGGGGTGGGGGGGCAACACTTATCTATAACACCAGAGAATGTGCTCTACTACTGTGCAGACATGGAATACTTACTGTGGTTTCATGCAGGCCAGTCAATATAGGTCCATTAACAACAGATAAGTTGTCAGAGTATCCTAACTTTTTCTCCCCCCGCTCCCGCATCCTTTAAACCACCCATCCCTCTCTCTGTCCCCCACAAACAAGCATAAATATGAATACGGCTTTGAGAATGTGTATGTGTGACTGTGAGTGAGGCTGTTCACTGTGATTATTTGGCATTATTCTTATATTTACGGGAAAGTCTTTGCTTCATTTCTGTGACTCAACTGAAGCCACAGTATTATTGTGAGTTTCCTGGTTGTTGGTCCTAAGGCACTTGACGTAGCTTAGCAACATCATGCCCCTTGAAAAGTGACAAGTCATTGAGAATTATCGTATTTTTGTTGGGTGAGCAGCAATGACCCCCGTCTTGTTTGTGATCACGCACCGATACCACACACACACACGCACACACACACACACACACACACACACACACACACACACACACACACACACACTTACATCCATTCCCAGTTGCTACTGAGTAATAATTAAAACCCTTTCTTGGCTGTAACTCAGTCTTACTCTCAAACCAGAGTCCCTGTTCTTAGAGGCAATATCAAGCCAGCATCCCAGAGAGTTTATCTTTATTAAAACCATTTTATCAAGGATTTTTTTGTTATATTGTGGCTCCTAATGTACATGAACTAAACATGAAGAAGACAAAAAGTACATACATTCTCAAAAAGCAGTTAAAAGACTGTTGGAAATATATAGTGGGAGCATTGCAAAGGCTAAGGATTAGCAATCAATTTTTGTTGTCTCAGACAGGTGTTAAAAGGTGTGCTCTGAATTGTATTAATATAAAACAAAAACAAATTTTACATTTAAGTTGGCATTGGTTGAATATATAATGAGGTGTTCCATGCATGCTTTGCCAACTGCTGCAGTCAAGTCAGTGCTATTGTCTACTATGCTGCAAAAAACATGTACGCCACTCACCACTGGACAGATTGCTGGAGAATCTACAAGAGGCAACAAACGTGTGCACACATACAGACACACACAGACGCCCTCATGCAGACACATACCTTCAACCACAAAAGCGCATACACACACACATCCGTCCTACCCACGCGCACCTTGCTGGTCTTGTACTACAGGATGCGGTCATCCAGATCTAAGGAGAGCAGAGCATGTACTGTGCGTGTAGCAGAGCTGACCTGCATGCCTCTACAGTGACATGACACACAGCAACACCCAGGAGACAAGACAGACACTGGCCTGCTGCCATTTACACCTCCACTGCTGCTGGAAGGAAAGCCGTAGAGGGACCTGCTGTACGAAGATAGTCAAACCTTGTTCATTAATGTGCACCAAAATGCCATGGTTGTTCCTAAATACTGGTTACTGTCAAATTTGCAATGAAAACACCTCATTGCTTATCTTGCTTACCTTAAAGGATAAATGGTGAGAAAAATAGTTCTGTGATTTCCTGATTAGTGAAAGTGTGCATTCATAATGGCTGAATTGTGTCCCGTTTATGCTCAACTCCCCTGTGGAGCCTACAAATGGCTTTTTTGGGAAATATTTTGACATACCCCATTTGGACTTATTGTTAGCAGCAAGAGGCCTAGAAACGGAGCTCGCCTTTTCACCTGACAGCTGACTTGGGAGTCAACATTCTCTGTGGGTCCAAGTACTACAGGTAAGAGACAAATTATATATAGGTCCAAAACTGCTCAACTTATCCTTTAACAAGGAAATCTCACTTAATTTAATTAAAACCAAAGGTTGTCAAGGGGCATAGAATTCCTAACGATGCCCCTGCCTCCAAGTAGAGAAGCTAATTAATGAAAGGTTGCTGGTTCAGTTCCCCAGCACAGACAGGATAGTGTTTCCATCTGTGATGTGGTGACTGGAGAGTAGCTGGTGTTACATCTAGTACCCACCAAGTGCTCTTGAGCAAGGTGGCGCGCCCCAAACTACTTGAGGGGGCGCTGCTCTGCAGGAACTCTGACTTCAGTGAAGAAACATATGTGAAAAGACAAATTCCAGTAATGTTGTGTAACTTGGCAATAGAATATGTTTTTGCACTGCTGCATCTTTTGTCCATTGTTGTCTGGCTCAAAGGATCCTCTTGGAATTGGAGGAGATTCTGCAAAATGAAATGTTCATAACACTGAAGCGCATTAAAATTCCGGATTATGGTTTATTAGCATATGAAACCTACAATTGTACATATTCTTAAATGTGTAGATTAGTTTTTAGTTGCTTGGGTCAACAGAGATAAGTATCTAGGAAGGATAAACAAGGTGTGCAAGTAAAGGATTTAAAAACAAGTTTCTGTCGGGGATTCAGAGTAGACTAGATCATACTGAATTGTAGATAATGTTATGAGGTGACAGTACAGAGGTCATTGAATCTTTATAAGCACTGACATTCACGTTCTCATCACTACTGGTGGGAGTACAGTAGGGGTGGGAATCACAGAGTAACTCACGATACGATACTATCATGATACGTTGCCCACGATAACGATGGTATCACGATACAGCGATTCTGCGATACTCGATACATTGCAAGACAATTCATCTACGATACATCACGATATCTGTGTAACTGAAGAAGAAAAAATACCCCTAAAAAGCCAAAAAGCAGGAGTTATGTATTTATTCACTGCATTGTGGTGTCAGTTTCACAGAATTTGACAACTGAGATGAAACAATGTACAACAAAGTGCATAGAGTCTTAGCGTAGTGCCTCTTTAACACACATACTGACTGCAACTTGTCCACATGTGCCATCATTCCAATGTAAAATACACATAAACTGGCAAAAGGCTGAACTGCCAGAAAGCAGAACAGTTCTGGAGTTAAAATGTTTAAAGGAAGGATACAACTATGCCTCACTAAAATCTTTTCAATCTGTGCAAATTAAGTTTACAGAAAACTAAAAAAACAAATAAATGAATGCAAAAAATACACATTTCAGTGCTTAAAAAGCATAACCAACTCGTTTTATGTAAACCTGGACTCATTTCAGTGCATAACAAGCATAACCAACTTGTTTTATGTAAACCTGGACACATTGCAGTACTTACCAACTTCAGGATGATGACAAACAAGGTGGCTATGCATGTTCGTTGTGTTGCCAGTGTACTTTACTTTCACGAGACAGTTCTTGCAGATCGAGTAGTCTTTATCGATTTTGTTTGTCCCATCATCAGTGTTGTACAAGCCGAAGTGGGCCCAGACTTTCGACTTGAAAGATGACGGTGCCCCCTCTGTGAATTATTTGTCTTCTTCACCGCAAGTTAGTTAACTTCCGTTTACTTTACCCTCATTCATTTGAGAAGCGCCACCACGAGGAGTCATGAAGTAACGTTAGTGACTCTGGTAAGTCAAAATGGTAACAGGCTTAATGCGGGGGAATCCGTTTAGAGCGCCTGCACGTTTTGATAATAATATCGATATTTGGCGCCAGTGTATCAATAATGTATCGCAAGAGGAAGTATGACGACATATTCCAGTATTGATATTTTGTCCCACCCCTAGAGTACAGTATAAACTAAACTAAGATAGATACTGAAGTAATACAGATTGAGGCAGAGTAGCAACTCTGTGGGTGAAAAAGAGGATTTATAACAGTGAGGACATTTACATGCACACCAATACCACAATTATTGGGAATGATCAGCTAATATTTCTATTACAATGTTTACATGGTTCAAAGTAACGCAGATTCTCTCATAACCTGGTTTACAAGGACTCATTTAAAAATTGGTCAATTACTTGTCACTGCACTACAGAAGCTGAGAGCGGCTGTGGTTGCTCATATATTTTTTAATCCTGTTATCTCCACATAAGGATAAGGATAAGGATGCACTTTATTGATCCCCTAGGGGAAATTCGGGAAATCATGATTTACGCATGTTACTGATTGTGGTTGCAATTTCTGCCTGTGTCATACCATGATTAAATGAATCAGGATCTCTCCTTCTAACATTGTCAAGTCTACTTAAGTCTTTATAAACATTGGCAACACTATTAGGGTTACTAGGCTTGGCAAAACCATTAATTTGTTATATCAAGACAAAAAAATACGACCAACCAAGGTTTACATGGCACAATAAATCAAAAGATTGAGCAGATATCTAGCTGTGTTAACCAGGTTATACTTACTCTTTGACTTACTCGTTTATGACCTTACCCCTATTAAGCCAATCAGATAAAGGTGTTTATATGACAGTTTAAATCGTCTGAGTATTGCCTTAATCAGTTTAAGATTGAATTATTAGTGTGCATGTAGACTTGACTCCTATAGAGTGACTAACACAGCACACCAGGGACAACAAAGAGCCATACCTTGTCACCATTTACACTTCAGCTCCTACAGCGACACAAGATGAGCAGGCACAGAGAGATACTCGAAAGCAGAGAGAGTGTACATTTAACATAGGGAAGGTTTACTGGACATGAAATTAATAGTCCTGTGATGAGAGTCAAATCCCTGTTGAAAAGCCTACAGCACAAATTAGCACAACATGATACACGGCAGCATTCCAAGCTGTATGACAAGGACAGAACCACTGACTTTTGATCAACTTTGAGTTTCTGATGTCAGTTTGCTTTCAAAGAGCATACAGTACAGAGCACAGAGTCCCAGTCAGATAATCTCTTTCATAAACATCGATATAAATTACTAAGATGCGGCTTGGCTCTGGGTTTTCCAAGGGAATTGGTCATCTAGCTATAATTGCACTATGTAGTGCTTGAAAGAAAAAAAGAAAAAAGATCAATTAATTTTTGCTTTCATTTCAAATATTTTGAGTTAGCTTTCACACACCCCATAACTCTCTGGAACCTTCCCCCCAAATAACACACAACAACCACCTCTTAGCCCTGGAGCGAGTGGATCTCACGAGGATTGTGCTCCCCTCTGGCCAGTTCAGGAGAGGCTCTAAGTGCTCTGTAATAGCCAGCAATCAGCACAGATGGATAGAAACCAACGTCTCGCCCTCAGGAAAGAAATATAAATAAATAAGATGAATAAATAAAAGCCCTGTGTCCTCACAACCACATATTGCGTTGGGCATGTGTTTTATAATGAATATAGATTGAGGGATTGAAATATTTATGGTCCAGGGGCGGTATGAGGTGGGGGGTGGGGGGTGGGGGGTTGGGGGTTGGGTGGGGGCTAATGGTGTGAAATCGCATCCCAAGTGGATGGAAATGAAAAAGGAAAAAATTTCTCTCAGCCCGGAAGCTTCCAAGCAAGTGCCCTTTGTGATGCCTCAATGGGGATTCGCTAAAGGTACTCTTAGGGTTTTTTTGGGGTTTTTTTTTTGCGTCTGAAAGAAAATTGATTGAGGTGTCATTATGGAACCCATGACCCATTCTTTATCATAGAAGAAAGCAACTGTATTCAACTGCATGTCTTAAAGGACTAAACTCTGTGTGATGTCATAAAGACACCCTTGGTGCTGTCAGCTTTTACAAAATGCCTTAACTCTCGGTCTCCCCCAAAGAGCCCTACACCCCCACTGCCTAATTTGCTTGTAAGAAGCCTACACATAGCAGCCATAAATAGTTAAAGCCCTCCATTGGTCAGCGGAGAGGTGTCTGGGGACGCAGGCTGACTAAGAACAGCCCAGGGGCCAGATGAAGAATAACTGAGCAGACTGCTGCAGAGAGAGAACATATTGTCCCTGACAAGAACAAACATTAGACTGATAAACAAGTGGCTCGGGGTGAGCAAGCATTTTAGTGAAGCAAGAGATAGAGAGACAGCAAACTGTAAGGGGGTAAGAGAGAGAAGAGCCGAGATGAGTGCCGACTCCGAGAATAGTCACGCCAAGGCCCCAGGAGAGCTCCGAGATTCAATGTTTCCCTCTTACATCATTACCTGAGATCAGCCTCAAGAAGTTCCGCATCTGTGTGTTTGAATGAATGTGCATATACAGGTGTGTGTGTGTAAGTCTGTGTCTGAAAGAGAATACGTGCGTCTGTGTACAAGTGTGTGTGTAGGTATAAGAGAGAGAATGTCTGTGTGGGTGTGTGTGTGTATGCAAGTGTGTGGGTTTACATTCATTGGGGATTCCAATTGCTGACTTAATTTAGCCAATGGTTGAACTATGTAACACTAGAAAGCATGGAAGTCACCCAGGTTAACCTCTTGCTCACGAAGGCAACTGAAACCGGAATGCAATGCTCATCACTATGATGCACACCAATTAAGCAAATAGAATAGAGCCGAACATGAGACCCAAGTCGACACTAACTACTTTTGCCCCGCAGCGCCGAGAATGTCTATCAATAATAATGTGCATGTCTCATAAAAGTGTCTCCCGGCTCCTCTGGCGATGATAAAAGAACACGTCATATGAGATCTCCCTTTTCATAGCTGCACCACTCCCGGCGCTTTTGCTACTTAGAGGCAAAAAGCCCGCTCGTTGTCAGACAGCAAATATTCCTGCCTGGAAGTAAATATTTTGTCCTGCATTTGAGAGGCGGTTTCAGACTTAAGTGTTTTAAAGTGTCGTCTGGGGTTAGGGGGCTTAGACGAGGGGTGGAGAATATTTGAGAGAAGGAACTTCTGCAGGCCTGCGTAATAAAAAGTTGATAGTCTGCAGAGAGGGTTTAATAATGAAACGAGAACATGTGGACTTGTGAGAGTTAAGTACACTTGGAAGTGCACTCAGAAGTGTTGTGGAAGAGATACTGCATGACAAGGTGGGATGAGGAGGTGCCAGGATGACGGGATGACAAACCACAGATCAGAATCTGGGTCAATTCACTATCACTATCGGTCGAAGAAATTGATTTCCATTCACGGTAGTTGAAAAGATTAGTGTGAAGGTATTATATTCATAAGTAAGAAATACTGGGTGCTGGTGTCTGGATGTTATGATGGTGCTGAGTGTGTGTGACAAACAATAAGCAGAGGTGTGCAAAGCGTGTATGTGTGTGTAAACATGCATATGTGTATGAGTGTGTGTGCTTGTGTGTTTGTGTGTGTGGCCTTTCTCTGCCATCAGGAGGCTTTAATAGAGTAGTATATTCCTTTGCATTTTACATGACTCTAGGGCAAGTCGCTCTCGCCTGTCTGTTCTGCTTAGATCAGATGCTCAAATTGGAGCACAGGATGGACTGCAGGTCTTCATACTAACTCGCTCTGCTGTGTGTGTGTGTGTGTGTGTGTGTGCCTTTGTGTGTGTGTGTGTTTACAGGCATGTGTATGTGTGTACTGTACATTACTATCCTAAATATCCAACATTACTCTATTCTTACTATTCCCCCAAATTTTGATGATCATGCCTGCCATCATTCCATCACCTAGCCTGATATTCAGATTGAATGGCCATTTCCTTGGGGGTGGGATGTGATTCAGGAGTCTGGAACCAGGCTATCCATCACCAAAAAGAGTCTGAATTAATTCTACAAATGGAAGCAGCTGTCATTGTGCTAGTTGAATTGAACATATTGGTCTACATTGTGGTAATGTCAAAGCCAGACTCCAGATAAACCATTTTATAGTCCATCCAAGAAACTGAAATTTAATACCGTAAATGCATTTTTTTTTTTAATCTATTACTCCACGCACATGTTGCACACAGGGCTTGAAACTGTGCCCTTTACTCCCAGCTTTTGTACAGAAAATGTCAATTTTCTCAAATCATCACAATTTTTTTCTAATGAAATAAACCTACCAACAAGAAAGTACCTGTAAATTTTCACTTGTGCTGATGTTTTTGACAATTCTTGCACCTTTGCCGCAAATAAATACTGAAAACACCACAGATCTGTAATGTATTTTTTCGGAAAAGCGGCAGTAAGTAACTTTTTGGCAGGATCAATTGATGGCCACTGTGGGAATAATGGTACACCAGCTCTGCTCTCCCTCTCTCGCTCTCTCCCTGTCTCTCTCTCTCACCATCCAGTGTGATGTGTGCCTTTGTTTACACAACAGTACGACAGGTCTGCCAGGCCCCTTCCTCACTCTTTCTCTCACTTCTCCTCTCCCACGCCCCCATCAACCTCTATATTATATACAGCCAATAGTCTCTAAACTATTCATGATGTTTCCTTTTGAAAAGCCAGATTAATCATTTATCATTTCATACTTTAATACAGTGTACAAATCTATTTCCACGTGTGTCGGCCAGTAAGCCTCTCTGATCCTCTTTTAATGCTCACAACTTCAGTGTGAAATATTTGACCTATTCTTGGCATGGAGTCAAACGGAACTAGAAAGAACAGGCAAAAAAGGAAATCATTACAGCGGAGTCAGACGAAATTACAGTGCCACTCCGACTCTCGTCCCAGAGAGTGAACTTAACAAGCGCAGTGGCTTGACTGATGATCGGCCATCACAAAGGGGGTGCGACGCTGTACATCAAAATGTCAAAACCATACACAGGCCGACATTACAATCACTGACTTCAGCTCTCTGATCATTTATCAAGACCTAATCTGTTCAATTCTATCATGACCACAATAACTTGTTACAGCATTTGAAAAATGCTGTACCTAACACTAACTGCTAATCTAACTGCTCACAATGAAATTACTACTGTAGCATGCTGGCACACAGAGCACTGAGAGAGAGCCGTGAGATTAAAGTGATGCAGAACTTTGGTAGTAACTTGGGTTGTGTAGCTTCATGGACATGATAAAACCCTAAAATCGGCAATTACCTGTTATTGGAGTTTCCCTCCATCTTTTCCCTCACTGCTGTTAACCTCCTTTTTAGAAATCAGTCAAAGGAAACTGATGGAACGAAGAAAAAAATATAGTAGGAGGAAACTAATGCCGATGGAATGAAGAAAATAGTATGTTTACCAATAATATTTGAATAGGTGAAACAAATTTTTATATAAAAGTTTTTTATATATTGGCACAATCTGCTTTGTCAAAGTCCTGTCTGTCATTTTTTTCCACCTATTTACAATTATTGGTAAACACACTATTTTCTTTGTTCCATCGGCATTAGTTTCCTCCAACCGGATTTCAGTGTTACACTTGTTCAAACTGAAAGGTTTAATAAACATAAAGAAAGCGATTCACTTAACTACAAGTGAGCAGTGGCAGTGAATTGAAAGAGAAAAAAAAACATAATTCTCCAATCGCCTCTACCAGACCTAAGGTACTACCAAAGATTGACAGCACTTTAAGGCTCACATATTTCCACACAAGAGAGCAGTGAACAGGAGAGAGAGAGAGAGAGAGAGAGAGAGAGAGATGGAGAGAGAGAGACTAAAAAAGGAGGTTGAGAACAGTGAGGGAACAGATGGAGGGAAACAGAGACAGGAAGAGGACAGAGGTACGCTGTGTTAATGAGAGACTGTAAAGTTTAATATACTCATCAGTGTGTAACAGGGAAATACCCTTCACTCTCACAAGGCACATTATGGTAAAGACAGTTATGTTAGAGTTTCTGGATTTTATGGAAACACCAATACAGGGATTATAGATGTTGCATGTGTGTGTGTCCGTGTGTGTGTGTGCGTATGTACATATGTGAATATGTACATACACACACACACAGCCAGTCTGTCTCTAGACGTTGTGACCCTTTGTGTATAAATGTGTATGTGTGCTGCTATGTGTTTCTGTGTGTAAGAGTATGTGTGTCTCTTTTAACTTAATGCAAATTTAATGAGACTTGCCCTGCTTGCCTGAAGAAAAGTGCCGCCAAGTCCTCTCATCTCTCCTGACAGGGCGAGGAGTGAGGTAGGAACTATTGCTTATTAAAGAGAGTAATTGCCAACAAGATAGACTTGTTACACAAAGGTGCAATTTAGACTGAGGAAATAAGCTCAAGAGCGAGAAAGACGAAAAAAGAGAGAGAGAGAGACAGAGAGAGAGAGAGAGAGAGAGAGAGAGAGAGAGGGGGGGGGGGGGATACAAAGAATGGTTTTCATAAAATAATAAGCTGCATTCCAAGTTATTTTTATACAACATAGCTGTATGGATAAGGGTGTAGTTAGGTTGGGTTGCGTTTGTAAACATCTCTCTATATTTCTGTCACTGCTTTTGCAGCATAACCTGAAATCAGAGAACCATAAAACCAAAAATCTTGGGAGCATTTTCTATTTTGCAGCGTGCATAGAGAACACTGAAGAAGTTTGACCACCTAAAAATATCATCTGTATGCAGCACTCTCCCCTCTCTCCATCTTCACAGTAAATTGAGTGGCTGAACGCAACTCAATTCACAGAGTCTAGGTAGAGTTATATTGATAAATATTAGATGGGATACTTTTATTGCACTGAGCTTGTTGTGTTTGTTGTTTCAGAAATGCGCTGCCTGTACTCGCACAGCAAGCCAGAGAAGGGAGGGAGAGAGAAGGAAAGAACGAAAGACAGAGATAAAGAAAAAGAAAGTGAGCAAGAAAGAAAGAACGAAAAAAGTAAAGAGCGAAAGAACAAGACTGAAGAAAGAAAGAAAGAAAGAAAGAAAGAACAAGCAAAACACACACACAAACTGATGGATATACAACACAAGCCACATGAAGAAAAAGAAGATGAGGGCAAAAATGTCAAAACTAAACACCACTCCATCTGAAATACTGACGGTATTTCACCTGAAGGGATCCAAGAGGTGTTTCCTAGTCCCAGGATTTCTAAAAAAGCTTTTAAAAATGCGGCAGCATCTTCTTGATTCAATCAATATTGCAAGAATGTTGTGGGGATAAATAAATAAGTGAATAAAACACATTTTCCAGTCTGAAATGCTCTTATTGCTGCAGAGTTTCCATGTATGCCCTCTGGCCAAGCAGCAAAGGAACATGTGTCCCATTACAGAGTGGGACTGCTCGGAGGAGACAAACCCATTGCTTTGTACACAATAACATGGATAAAAAAAATAATAAACATTCTACATGGAACGTGGAATTTGTTTTTAATAAAGTGGTACTAAATAAAACATTCTGTACACAAAAGTTTTCCACATTTCTCTCTTGCCCGTCTCTCAATCTCTCCCTCATCACATATTTCCAGTTTGCTTCTCTTCTTGTCTAACCATCTATCAGGTTACAGACAGGACGAGAGTGACTTCATCTTACATCTCCCTATCCTGTGAAACATCCACCAGATTTATTGTTATGGTTTGACTGGGTCCGTGTGTGTGTGTGCATGTGTGTGTCTGTGTGTGTGAGAGAGAGATCAAGAGAGAGAGAGAGAGAAACAAAGAGAAAGAGAGAGTGTCTGTGCAGTGATTTATGATCCTGTATTGGTAATCAATATGGTTCTTTTAAGTCATTTAGGTGCAGTGATTGATACTTGGAGTGGTCAGCATATGGATTGGGAACTCGAGCTGTAGTCTGACCATTCCCATATGGGTAACACTATCTGGGCTCAAACCAATGCATTTATTGTTTATGCTCAAGTGAATTAGCTGGAAATAAAAAGGAAATTAAAAACCACTTGTCAACAATATATCCTTTCTATGTGATGAATCATGTCAAAAAACCTCAAAGAAAATACCTAAAAATGTCGTTTGACCATTGCAGTTAAGACATTTCATAAGCTCACTTACATCTCAAATTAAAAGAAAGCTGTCACCTTCTCTGGGATAAATCAGTTTCTATAGATAAAGTCATATTAGGTATTGCATTTTAGATTAGTGGGTGTTTCTTGTTGGAACGTCTCTCTCTTTCATGTGCAAGTTGATTTGACGGGAGGGTTAGATGGAGATAAGAACATACAGAGCCTCTCTTTGGTTGTCTGTCAGCAGACAGAGACAAGACTCCCCGCAACAGACATACTTTACCTCCGGCCAGGCGAAGGAAGAAAGGTAGCCTTTTTGATTGAGCTTTGATTAAATGTTGTTAACAAGAAAGAGAACTGGTTTGGCCTTCTCCTACCTTGGCCGGCACGCGGGCAGAGGGGCCGCGGACAAAGACTACAAAGAAGTCTCCCTCGTGCTTTTAGAAACATGAGATAGATAAACTCTCAAAGAAGCTGTTGGCGAATTAAACTGTCATGTTTTGGCCTCTCTGCTGCAGTATTTTTTATTTTTTTTTGGGATGGGGGGCTTGAGAAAGACAATAACGAGCACACAGGCCAATAAAAATGACATTTTTTCCGATCTATATTTCAGTAGAAGAGAATAATTTCCTAACTCTGGTATTACGAAAAAGAAAAACTATTTATCACACCTGTAGCTGTAATTGTTTAAAGCATTTTTTTCTCAATATCCATGGTTATCTTTACAAAATCCATGCTGCAAGATGTAATAAAACAAAAAAGTTATTTTTTACACATAATATCTGTATGAAAGTGCCGATTGTTTGTCTCCTGACAGAAAAGTAGTATTATTTGAGCTTTCTATTGGAGCCGGTGGACACAGAGGTAACGTTGCTCCAAGTGTCTGGGTCTAACCTGTGTTAACAGCCTCTGAGGCTAATCTGAACTATTAGAAAGGAATGTTTCATCCAGGGCGATGAAAGACAACAACTACACTCATCTTATCAGCCCTTGGTGATCAGGACGGATATTCAAAACCCTGCATGGAGGATCAGAGCACCGCAGAAAAGGGGCATGCAGGCACACACAGACACACACACACACACACACATAAAGTCATATCCGCAAAAGCAACATGCACGTGCACTCAAACACACACTCACACACACTATAAATTACTCTAATCTAAATAATGAGTGAACAACTACAGCGGAAGATGATGACAGTCAAAATAGCCCCGCAGAGAAATAATCCACCCAACAATGGCTCTGTTATTTCAACTTTAGGACCTCTCTCAGTGCTTTTTCTGGTGATATTCCACATAATTCACTGCATAACTTCTAACCCTGTAGAGATTTAGATTTTTTCTTTTTTTAAAGGAATGAAAAGGGAAAGCATTGACACTGATCAGATTTTACAATTAATGCCTCTAACTCCTCCTTATAATACAAGTATACCTTTATTGCTGTTGTGGAGATATTTCAACGGCAGTAAATTTAGCTTGTGATGACCAGCAATACTTAATATGCTTAATATGACATATTTGTGGTACAGTCCTCTATAAATAGCATGAGAGAAATGCATTTCAAATGTACAAGCATGTGCTATTTAGATTAGGCATTACACGTAGGATTCTCAAACTGTGCTCAATAATATAAAAAGGTGGCCTTAGCAAATACCCGAGGTCAGCTACTTTCCATGGACAACTATGTATTTCTCCTCTGCTAGTTCAATCACCTGCTAATCTGCCAAAATGGAATTAAAAGATTTGGTTGGAAAGCCAACCAAAAAATCCAACCTCCAAATCTTCCCAAATACAGGCATATAGTGGCCAACTGGGTCTGCTGTTATTGAGATGGCCATATTTTATTGCTAAGATTACAATAGCTCTTATAATTATTCTGGTAGCAAAACCATGAAGGCATCTTACACTGTGGCATCTTTAATAAACACACCCACACTGAGAGCAAACAAATATAGAGCTGCAACGATTAATCGATTAATCGATTAGTTGTCAACTATTAAATTAATCGCCAACTATTTTGATAATCGATTAATCGGTTTGAGTAATTTTTTAAGAAAAATAAGTCAAAATTCTATGATTCCAGCTTCTTAATTGTGAATATTTTCTGGTTTCTTTACTCCTCTATGACAGTAAACTGAATATCTTTGGGTTGTGGAAAAAAAAGACATTTGAGGACGTCATCTTGGGCTTTGGGAAACACTGATCGACATTTTTCACTATTTTCTGACATTTTATAGACCAAACAACTAATCGATTAATCGAGAAAATAATCGACAGATTAATCGACAATGAAAATAATCGTTAGTTGCAGCCCTAAACAAATATGCAAAATACATCATTCTACATGTTTCACAACCACTCTACCAGGTGCTTCATTGATTATTTTGGACTGAAACTGCAACAAAAAGCCATCTGAACACAAACAGGCATGCACACACACACGTATCAGATCGCAGAGGCCTGTATTTCATGTCCACCGCTGTACTGATTGCAATAGATTTCAGATGAGGATCAACACTTTGAAACTGAGTCTATGACCTGAGGGCTGAGAGAAAAGGAGGGGGAGAGAAACAGAAAGAGAGAGAAAGGAAGAAAGAGATAGAGAGCGAGGGAGAGAGCGAGAGAGAGAGAGAGAGAAAGACATTAGATAGGGTAATCACCGGAGAAGGGGAGTGAAAGAAAGAAAAGGAAGAGGACTCCAGAGAAAGAAAAAAAAAAGAGCAGAGTACAGGTAAACAACTTAAAAATCAAAGCTTTTGGTGGATCTAGATCTAGGTGTAGGTGTGTGTGTTGAGTCTACATGGTAATAGGAGTCCCGGTGTGTATATGCACATTCATGCATGGGTGTGTGTTCCTGTGTGCGCAATATAAGAAAGATGTATTCATAACTCTGTGTTCATAATCCAATCTGTGACTGATTTAGCTGTCTGCTGCCCAGGAGCCAGGCAGGCGCTATGGGATACCCCATCCAACACTCTCCCTTCCCACACCGGGACAGCGGGACACTGGGATACCCCCGCGGGGCCGGAGCTGGGCCGGAGCTGGGCGATCACCTTAGTCTAAACTGACGTGTCTGCTTAACACACACACACACACACACAAAAACGCACACTCTAGCGCAAGCCCACATAAGGTGCCGTGCATGACAAGGGTTTGGAAGTGATACTGCATCACTAAGGATATGTGTTTTGGCCTATGGTATAGAATATCGTCCCTGAAGGGGCTTGGGAGATGTGTGTGTGTGTGTGTGTGTGTGCGTGCGTGTGTGTGTTTGATCTGCTGTATGTATTTCTAAGTGTCCGTGACGATGTGAGATTGAGCGTTGCATGTTTTGGCATGTTTGCCAAGTTGTAATAGAGACGAAAAGGTTCTAACAGATATATTTTACTGAATAATAATAGTATATTTGAGCAGCCTGAAAGACATTCTAACAGTCACACAAACCACACTGAGGAAATACTCACTGGCATTAATCCTCAGGCAATGAATTGAAATAGCCATCCATGTCTGAATAACAATCATCACCATGATTTTCACCACCATCTTTCAAATGATTAACATCTCTTAGCCGTTGGCACTAGCTCTTTTTTTTTTTTTTTTTTCAAACCAAACTATCTTCTATTATTGGTTTCATACATGGATCGCAATGTGAAAACACACCACAATGATGAAAATTTGTGTAATAGCTGCTCCCTAACCCTATTTAGCCTTTCCACGAACACAGAGGAACTTACCCAACATAACCCAAAACTGTAGCCTGTAATCATTCAATCCTCTTTCAAGGCCTTAGGAGTTAACAGCCAAAAACCAACAGAAAAACATCCTGGGTCCAGGGGTCATGGTAACTAGGGGGTATTGTTGTTCCCTGGATCTCTCGCCTCTTGCCCTCAGTAATGAATATGAGAGGCCTAATAGACCCTCAGTCTGACCTCCAATAAGTGCCCCACGCTTGGAAACATGAATTGCTGTCTTCAAAGAGCTGCCACTTCCTGAATGTTGCCCTTTCATTGAATATGTGTGAAGACTGAGTGTGTGTGTGTGTGTGTGTGTGTGTGTGTGTGTGTGTGTGTGTGTGTATGCCACAGAGGTGACTGCCCCCTCAAGCAGTGAAGAGAACCAGGGGATTTCAGGCTCACACAAATTCCTACACAGTCACAATTATTCATAATTGCAGAGAGAAGTAGGGTGTGAGAGAGAGAGAGCAAGAGAGAGGGAGGGAGAGAGAGAGAGAGAGAGAGAGAGAGAGAGAGAGAGAGAGAGAGAGAGAGAGAGAATGAAAAAGTTGAGAGACCCACAGACTGAAAGACAAACAAACTAAACAAAAGGCGAAAAGAAATTCAGTGAACTAGAGGGGAAAATGGAGAAAGAAAGAGAGTAAGACTTCCATTGTTCCTTGGGCCGGAGCTGGCACTGATGAAGGCAAAGGTTGCTTTGAGTTGTCATGAACAATCTAACACCGATTCACAGTCAATGACCAGAGCGCCAACATGGCAAAAGATTGAATAGGCGGCAATAACCGTGTTCTGCAAGCAAACAAAGACATTTAACCACAATCTACCACCAGTCTCTGAAATTGCCCGAATTAAATCTTACCCAATGCAATTTTATGGACTGGAAATGACTTATACTACATGCTTCTTCTTCATCACTCTTCCATATTGAGAACAACTACCCCAACCAAAAATAATAATAAAAAAAAGAAAATATAATAAAGACAAAAGTTGAAACAGGAAAAAAAAAAAAGAAGAAGAAAAAAGTAATCAACAAAAAGCAAAAACACAGGAGTTATTATTTCAGCTAAATGTGTACTTTCACACGCTTCCCCAAACAGGACACAATCAACTGCAATTAATCTGATCAATGGAATGTTAAACGGCGTACAGGATACGGCGTGGCAAGACTAACTGCCCTCGAGCCCCATCGCGGATATTCAACGCGATGGAGAAAAACCATGTCCCCGTCTCCTCGGGGGGCTAAATCTCTCCCATGTTAGATAAATTAGTCTGGGTTAGTACCTGGACTTCCTATAGTCAACTTGCAACCTTTTGATCTCTAACTACAGCAAAATGGATCCAAGCTGATGAATTTGTACGCCCGGTTATGATTGATTAGGTGGGCGCTCGGGACGGAAAGGCTCGCCAGAGTTTATTTTGAGGTTTCTCCCGCTGGAATGAGAGGTGGTTTCTTCCAACGTTGTATTATTTGTGGAGAAACGCAGATGGAAGGGGAGAATAAATGCAGAAAAGAGAAAAAGACAAAGTAAACACACATACACACGCGTACACACACTCACATACAGCATCAAAGGGGGTGGGGTTGTCAAGTACGCTGTGTGTGTGTGTTGGGGGGTGGGTGTGTCCGTGGGTTTGTGCGTGTGTGTGTGTGTGTGCGTGTGTGTGTGTGTGCGTGTGTGTGTGTGACAACTGAGGTCCTGTGGGAGGCGTAGAGCGGGGCAGAGGGCAGATCCTATGTTAAATGATGACTCTAATGAATAGGGCTTTAATGATCCTGTCCGTAACGCCTGGTTCCCATACAGACCTGGGCTAAGGCACGGAGAGATGGAGAGCCAAGCTGGGGGCATTCTCACACACACACACACACACACACACACACACACACACACACACACACAGACACACACAACACACACAGACAGGACAAAATAGAAACATGTGGTGAGTGTGTGCATGTGTGTGTCGGTGTGTGTAGGACACACATACATGCACACACACACACACACACACACACACACACACACACATAAAATTACTGAACACCCCACCACTCACCCCTCTGTTGCTCTCTCTTTTACACGCATGCACACACACACACACACACACACACACACACACACACACACACACACACACTGAACTATTGTTTAGAGTTTCAAATGACGCCAAAACATCACTGACTGTTTTCAGGTTTGCTTGGAGTGTATAGGCATCCCTTACTGTATCACAGACCAGGTGCTGATGGGAAGTTGTTGGATTGAGAAGTGTTGAAAACTAGAGCTGAAGTCATCCTTTTTTTTCCAAAACTATGTAAAAGTCGATGTTAGAAAGTAAATGTGCTTATATTTTGCCAAATTGGAAAAAAGCTACAGGATTTACAAAGTAACTTTCAAGTCCCAAACAGTGTTTTTGGATGACACTTAAGGGGCCATTTTCTAGACAGCCAACAAGACAAATAGGAACAAAGACTCTTTGAACTGGTAATATTATGATTCTATTTTGAATTACATTATATTATTATTACAGACATGAGTAGAACTTATGTCTGTAATATCCATATCCAAATCCATGCGATCTCAGCCCAAATTCTGTCTAGAAAGTTCAACCTTAACTAACACTAACCTGAAGTGAAAAGTACTGCCCATTGGCACGTAGTTTAATAAAATCTCCATCCCTGATCATTACAAATATGTAATGCCCCTCCTCATCAACTAGTGTCTTTATACAGCCTACGCTGTGCCTGCTCAAGCATTCGTAAAGCCATATATGACTATGTGATGAGTAGAGCGCCACAGCCATATAAATACTGCATCCAAATGAGTGTTCCACATGTAACACTGTGTGACCCCAGGAATGGATGATGAGTTTCTACACCAAATGAAACATTGTAATGATGAGGTTCTATTGGGAAATATGAACAAGTAGCTCAAATCTTGTTAGCTTTGTTCAGCATTGTTACCTCCACCAATGTTATGTGGTTATGATTTCACCCGTTAGTTCGTCTGTCTGTACAAAACTTATGCATGGATTTACATGAAATTTGGTGGACAGATAGGCCTTAGGCCAAGGAACAATTGATTTGATTTTGGTGGTGATTCAGATCTGGGATGTTTGCCATCAGACAATTAGCATTTTTTTTTAGCCACAACTATGAAACTAATCAAGTCAAGTAGAACTTTATTTGTCCCCAGAGGGGCAATTGGTTGTGCAGCAGTAAAAACAATAATAACACACAATATCACAATACACACACAATATCAAAAGAAAAGTAAAAACAGGAGTAAAAACATAGAGTACATAAGTACTCCATGTTTTAGTACTACTAAAAGTAATATTTACCAAGCGTGGTTGCGTGGTCGAGCTGATATTACATTTTACTATTGAACTTTAGCAGTGAAATGGCTGAGGGTATGAAAGATTGTTGGATTTGGCTAGTGGGTATTTGAAGCGGGAACCCAAAGGCAAGGTCTGAAACTCTAGGTGCAGGGGGTGGGTGCTGTCAGACAAGATGGATTCTGCTTTCTTTAACAACTGTTTGTTATATAAATCAGACAGACTTTTCTGTTGAGTACCTGTGATACTGCTAGAGACCTTGATCACCTTAGTTAATGCAATTTTGCCAGCTTCTTCAGACAGAAAAGGCGCTGCTGCCTGAAACAAATTTCCTTAACTTTGTAATTTTTCACTTTTTCTTATCAGTACCTTCATACCTCAAATGTAATCTGAAAGTAACTGAACGTATTCAGAATATATCATTGAGTTTGGGCAATCCCCTTGGATTATGTTACTGATTACCATTTTGATGAGGTAAATAGTAACTGCACATTTTTATAGTAACCTTCCCAACCCTGCTACTGCCCACCCATCCATCCCTTGATCCATCCATCCAAATGTTATCTGACACATAAATAACACAGAAAAAGCATGATGTGACCCAGAGGCACCAAGCGTGTGTAACACCACTCATACAGTTCCATGGTGTGTCCATCACTGTCCAACTAGGTGTTGTGGTTATGGAGCTGGACATCGGGGCATAAAGGCCTAAACTAGGCGTCAGGGTAACAAAGGTCAATTGTCTCCACAGACACCATTTGGCATTTCACTTTATAACCCTTTTGACTTGGAATTGTGAGGGCAAAAGTTAATGGATTGTTCTGTGTGTGTGTGTGTGTGTGTGTGTGTGTGTGTGTGTGGTGTGTTTGATGCTCCCTTCCAACATCTTTTAATTGAGGGTCATTGACATTGTGGGTCTGCTAGTTGTACTACTGCCAGTCACCATTGAGTGTGCAACTACATATAGGCAATAATGCAACACATTGGAAGAAAAAGTACCAAAATAAGTTCACAGGCTAACTTCTCTCCGTCTCAAAATATCACTTCACTAGGAACTTTTAATACTTTTAAAACCAGGCATATGATAAAACATTTACACACAGAACAGCCAGTGGACTCCATTTAAATGTCCTATGAGCTGTACATGCGTGTGCACAAGTACGAGAGAGTAAGAGAGTGCAGTGAGGGAGAGATTCAAAATCAATATATAGAGTACTGGATTTCCTGTGAGTCTGTGTGTTCATGGGCACAGTGTGTGTTCACATGACATGAGTGAGTGAGTGTGTGTGTGTGTGTGTGTGTGTGTGTGTATGTGTGTGTGTGTGTGTGTTATCTGTCCAAGGTCCCATGTCTTCACCTCTCCACATTAACAGAGTGCTGGTATGACTTACTCCCTGAATAAACTCACTAAATAAAAAATAAATACAATCTGATCTACTTTCAACAGCTACACCTTTTCACCCTTCTATCTTTAAGCCCCCCCCCCCCTCACCCCGCCCCAGTGTTACCATGGAGATGACCAAATGCATATCATATGCATGCATGAGTTTGTGTGGCTTATGCGCTCTGGGCTGGGCGGCAGGCAGAGGGGGAGAGCGGGGAGAGCAGGGCACGACACAGAAATGTGTTCTACTTAAAATGCTAATTTTACATATTTAATGCCAGGGAGCAATTTCTAGTGGGAGATGAGCGGAGAAGCAGTGAAGCGAAAGGAGAAGGGGAGAGCACTTATAGCGTACACTCAACTGTCCAACAAGAGAGAGGGGGTGGGGGTGGGGGACGATGAAAGCACAAATTCCCTTCCCTCCACTTAACTCATTTATTCATCTGTTCGTACCCTCTCCCCTCTTCTCTCTTTCTGTCTCTCAGTGTCCCAAGCCTCCTTATATAATTGTACTGAATGTGTTGAGACAGAGATTCACTGACAGTGGTCCAAATAGTTTCGCTTCAGACACACAATATCAAACAGAGAGATTCCTTGACCTGTTGCCGAAAGCACCGAGTCACTTTTGTAATATTACACAAGAAGCCATGGGGAATAAGATAGAATAGAATATAATAGAATAGAAGAGCAGGACTACTCTCATTTTGTTCCCAAGCCATTCATTTCTAGTTAGAAAAGAATAATCTGGAACATAATTGCAGTGCCTATCACACACAATACCACATCACATATCAACTCATATGTGATTTACAGAAGAACAAATTACAAAAATTTAGATAAAAATAAGACAGAACAAACTCAAGACAAATTCTAAGACAGAATATAGCTCTTACAGATTTCTATTGTCCTGTGATGATGTACGTCACATCATGACAGAACAATATAAATCCACACCACATCCACATCATTTTGGACTATTAGTTCAATGTCCCTGTATTCTCTCGAGGTCTATTCCTGTTGTGCTCCCTGACCCCAGCTAGCATGCAGCCATCAGTGGTTTCATGGTTGATTACAGCTGTTCCTGGATTACCCCTGTGTTGTCTTTGGGGCTAAGGTAAAGCCAGATTAGCTCGACATTGGATCTGTGAACTCAGCTGGAAGGCCAGAGGGCTGGTTCTCATGGAGAGAGGATGGACACACATGCAGAGACACACACATCCAGAGAGCATGCGCACACACACACACACACACACACTAACACAAAAGACAGAATAGGTGAGCTAATGTGGAACAGCCCCTGAGCCTGGACACCTGTGTCCAGCAGCATTGCATCTGTGGCACTTTTTGGGCACAATTATGGTGGAAAAAAACAAACACATGGTAATATAAACAAAGAGTGTGTCACCCTGAACAACAGTCTACCATAGAACAAAATACCACTAATTTAACATGTGAGGCTTATGATTTACCACATAAACCATAACACCTAAAATATAATAGCTGCGTAACATAAAGTTACAAATTTCTGAATCTACAGGATCTGTTCTACATGAACTAGAAACCTGGTGAGGCTGCCATATCTCCAAGCATCTTCTGGGCCAAATTTTATAACATATGGTAAGATGAAAATAGGTGAGACATAGCCAATTTCAGACCTACAGTATTTTGTACCCAGTTCTGGTCATTGCATGACTGAAAAACGCTCCACAGCTGAAGATTTCTAGGTTTCGTCTGGTGCAATGCTTTCTATTTTAACAACAAAACTGACAGTTATTAAGATTTAAAGTTGCCTGGTGGGACTCTTCCTCTGCTGGCTTATGTCAGTTGCTGTTTAAATATTCGTTGAATTGTAGATAAATGTGATGCATTTACATTTTATGGGTCTCTGCAGGATATTTTGAGATCAAGCTAAAAACAGTTAAAAATGGTGGTATTATCGACAAAGGCACCATGTACCTTCCAAGTCAGCAGGCCCTTCACAGCCTTAGGATTCAGGTTATGGACCATCTCAAACTCTAACCATCTCTAGCCTTGCTCCACTCCACGGCAAGTCTCTGTGGCTCCTGGCTTCGATATTCACCCTCTGCATTCCTAATACCTAACCAGAGGCCAACAGTGGAGCCCACTCAGTACAGTATGTTTCATAACGAGTCTTAACTCCCTAACCCTGAGGCCCTCCGCATCACGCTGACAGGTTGCCTCTGCTCTGGAGCTCAGTGGAGCCGGTGAGTCCTGGGTCTCTCTGGCTGATGATGCCCATGGCTGGCTGAAGCCTTTGACAGTCCCCTACACTGACAGCAAAGCAATCTGCCCCCAGAGCTCCTGGGTTGACCGTGTGTGTGTGTGTGTGTGTGTGTGTGTGTGTGTGTGTGTGTGTGTGTGTGTGTGTGTGTGTGTGTGTGTGTGTGTGTGTGTGTGTGTGTGTGTGTGTGTGCATGTGCGTGTGCGTGCACGTGTGTGTAAGCCGGCCAACTGAGTCTCCAAAGCCAACTGAATCTCCTCTGGAGCTGGAGATGTGGAGTTATTTTAACCCCAAAGCCCCTCTCTCGGGTCTAGACTCCTGTAATGGGGTGGTCTGCCTGGGCAATAGGCCTCTAAGCTTGGATTATCATTCTAGCAACCTCTGTGATAATGATGGATAGAGGGAAAGGGCAGGCAGCATGGTTCCCCAATCCCCAGTGATTCATTTATCTTGGCTAGTATTATATAATTCAAGAAAAGATCACAACCTCTACCTGCAACTATAGGTGTAACTATAGATCTTCAATTAAAGTCTGTGAAACTTGTTGCTATAAAGTCATTAAACTGGAAAAAAAAGGGGTTTTCTGTCTTGCCACTGGACACGGGTGACACAGCTAAGACCCTCCTCCTACATCATAAGATTTGGCTGTGTGGCAGCACTGTCATCATTTCTGAGCGTACATAAATGATGAGGAAAATATAGGATGGCCTTTTGTTTGTAGTTCACCTGACAACAAGTGAGTGTTCCATCTTGTCACTCAGTGGATTTCCTGATCCACTATTTTAATTTGAGCAAAGAAAAATAACATAAGATAAAACTGACAGGTTAACCTTTTCAGATATCTCTTAGCGATGAGGAAAAACAATGCACACTGTTAATACAGCATGGCATGAAGACAATCGAAATATCATTGCTCTCTCTTCCTGTAGTTCTTACTGTAACTCTGCAAGTTGCAGCACATAATAAAATGCCCAGACAAAACTGTTGGACTTCTATTCCACTCCATACTTGCAAACAAAGTTGAACTTGCCTGACTGAAGCGTCAGTAGCCTACATCTCTCCGTGTCTTATGTCTCAATAAAACAATAAGTATAAAAAAAAAAAAACAAAACAATCTCAGTGAGTGGGCTGCCAGGCGCACACTGCTTCCCCACCCCTCCCACAGGCACCAGTCCAGCCCATGAGGTCATTGCCTGCCGAGACCCAGGATTATAACTCCAAAGGGACCCTTGGAAGCATGTGGTTATATGTTCTGACAGCCCTCTAGCCTGATTAAACCCCCTGTTTGCTAACGCTAATGCTAAGCTAATATTAGCTTTGTTGTTAGCCGAAAGGTGCATTTTTCAATAGCGTGGCCAGGCTAAGCTAGGCTAAGCTAAAGCTACGCTAATTTCCCCCAACGTAGCTTTGTATTCCCTATCCAAATGACTTAACTCGGTGTGAGAGATTCATCATCATGTAATAAGCTCAAAGCACTGAGCTAACAGAGGATCACTTTGGTCTAATGCAAGATTAAGGAGGGTCATATGCAGAGGATTTGGGTTTAACTAGTTAGGAGGTAGAGGGGGACAGCAAGACTGGAAAGGGTGAAGTGTAGCATGAGGGGGCAGAAGTTTCATATTGCTGATAGCTTCAGGGGAAAAATTACAACAGCTTTTTAGCATATAAATCTATAGCCTACATGAATCCCTCAGTATGATTTCACAGTTCCAAACTGACCAGTCAATTATTAATGTTAGCCTAAATAACTGAACCAGACTATAACAATAACAGTTATTACTAGTTTTTGCAATTATTCCATTCCAAATTAAATGGTTTTGTGATAGGCCCACCGATTTTCCAAGATTTTCTTTCATTTTCATCACTTATTTAGTTTTCATTTGAATGATAGCAATGACTTGTTACCTCTGTGGTGACTGTAGCACCTTAGTTTCCTGTCAACTTGTTGCACATACAGTTTTTCTTATAGTAGATATATGCCATCACAGTTGGCTGATTTTTGGTATTCTTGGCTTGACAGGTGTTGATACCTCAGATAATTGTTTGCCATGTTTTTCCATTAAGATTAAGGTAACAATTTAATTCCGAGCTGACCATGATAATGACTGCCACTGGTTTCCAGTGTATCTGTACACTGATGTGTACAGATGTACCTAAACACCTTGAAAAGGCACGAAAATCTCCAAACTTGAAGACAATGCCATGCTAGCCCAAGAGGTAACGCTTTCTTCCAGAAAATACAAACACTGTGCTATATACAGCTTCTGAAAAAGGGTACCACTTCTTTCCTCTGTAAGTGTTAAGTACTTTAAACATATTGTGACATTGCAGGAGTCAGCATGGCATTTTCATCAAATGTGCTGATGTATGTAAATTTAAAATTTGCAAATGTTCTATCTTGTTTGAGTTGCCTTGCTTGAAATTGGTCTATTTTTGCGTGGGAAATATTATGTTTTTCAATGTTATACTAATCAGCAAATAAATCCTGTATTACTGATAGTAAACCATTTCCAAAACAGATCAAACCCATCTTCCTCTCTACATTACTCTCTCTCACTAGCTCTCTCTCAATACACAAAGATAACCATCAGCGCTCAGACTATTTGGTGGTTTTAACATCAATTAAAATCCCAGCACCACTTGCTGAGCTGCACCGTGCACTGTCACATCGTGTTGTGTGAACTCGCAGTGTGATGAGCTGTGACAATAAGCTCCATAGTGTTCCTCTGCAACGCACACACACACACACACACACACAGACACACACACACACACACACACACACACACACACACACACACACACACACACACAGCGTATGAAAACATGTATGCATAACATAAATACAGCCATTAAACCAAAGCGTTTGTGTACACACACTTAGACTAAAAGGAGCAAGGCTGCGTGCACAAACAAGCAAACACAATTGCCAGATAACAAGATTTGGCTGAGAAATCAAACGGAAATGAAAGCTTCAGTAAATAGGCTGAGAGAGAGACGAGGGGAGAAAGAGAGATCCGTGTGAGAGAGAACATCGACCATCATCATCTCCATCCAGATGAGTTCTCCGCTTCACTCTCCCCCTGTCCTAACACATCTCCCAGTAAACAGGCTGAGGGGAATGGCTCAACTCAACGCCACCACGTGTTATCCCAGAGTGTCTGCTTACGCCTCTCTGGGCCTAATCAGCTCTGACAAACCAAATATCTCTGGAGAGTTTACGCCACTTGGTTTGACTCGTCAGTTGACTTCTAACTACACAGCAGATTCCATGGCTTTGAGGTCAATTGCATTTCCAGCAGTCACGTGATATTGGAGAGAATCATAAATTCATAGCTATTCTCCTCATTGCTATAATAACATTAGAAAGAAAATAGCCATAAAAATAATGCTCCTTGTTCTGGCCTATATGATGACAAACAAAAAAATGTCAGGGTGTTGAGTGGGAAGCACTCAAGGACCCAATCTAGCGATATGAAGATGGCTTTGACATACAGACGGAAATTGAAAATTTGACATATAGCCTACATTTTCTCCTGTTGATCTTTTGCTACCTAGCTCGTTATTGTGTATAAACTGAAAAAAAGAAACAAGATACAAAGCTGATGATTTAAATAAAAGCCAGAATACATAGATGAGGAGACATTTTTTAGCAGCATCGGTAGGACCAACCCGTCTTATATTTTGAGCTTCAGATAAGCCTCCAGTTCTACTTAAACTGCATGTTTTATTTATTGTTGTCCAAGCAATTGTCTGCTTTTTAAGTCTAATTTGGCTAATTTCAACACGCTTAAAGAAGTAGCTTGAGCCTGGGCATCATCATCATCACCAAGGCTGTCTGTGTGTGTTCAGTGATGCTGACTGTGTGCGTTCAGTGGTGCGTTCACATACTCTTGCATGACAGCTAAAGTAGCTCCGTCTAACGGCACTGATGTTCCCTGCCATTTGCCTTCAGGGCTTTTCCTCATTCTCTCTCCCTCTCTTCCTTGCTGACTTTTTAAGTGTTCTTCTGGTTTTTTCATTCCCTGCAGAAATATGACCAAGAAAGATTGGCTTTACAGAAAGCAAGGCCACTGATCTTAATGTCTGTTTAATGAGTTATCATGGCTTTGCCAAAGTATGACGCCGGTCTACACGTCATTCAACAAAATACAGAGTGAAGTGGGGGGGGGGTTGGGGGGGGATGGAAAAAAGTAGCTTGTGGGACACAGCAGAGAAACCCCCAGTTCCATTTAAGTAGTGGTTATGGCTTAACCTCTTACCCTCGACTTCACCTATGACCCCATTTGGTTCGCTTGGATTTGGAATCCGTTTTTTAATCCACAGTGGCACATGGCTCTGATTGACATAAATACCTGTATATTAAGTGCCCTCAGCCACAGTAACAGCCTCTTGATGTACTTTCATAGTAATCTTTCAACATTATACATTTTTCACATTACAAGCAAAACAGAACCACCTTCAAATGGGACTAAACAATAGACTAACAGAAATTACAGAAAGTAGACTAACTTTTACTAGATTTGAGCTTTGCTGAAAATTGTAATTCTCTAACACATATATATTACGCATAGACCCACTATGTTATCAAAATAAAAAAAATCCACCCAGTTGTCTGGTCAATGTTGATGTCAGTCTTTCTCCAAGGGCCAGAAGGGCTACATAGCCATCAGGGTCAATGAAGAAGCATATATTCCTAGGTATTACTGATCACTAGCAACCTTTCGTACTTAAACCATGAACATTACACATCAGCCCAGGTAATATCTGAATATATAATGGCATCTGCCTGGTTGTTTGGTCGTACAGGGGCTCAGTGATTAGCACTGTCACCTCACAGCAAGAGGGACCTGGGTTCGATTCCTGGCCCTTTCTGTATGGAGTTTGCATGTTCTCCCCGTGTTCGTATGGGTTTCCTCCCACATTCCTAAGACATGTAAGTCAGGTGGACTGGAGACTCTAAATTACCCATCTGTATAAATGTGAGAGTCTATGTGTTAGCCCTGTGATGGACTGGAGACCTGTCCAGTGTGTCTTCCTGCATTCTGTGCAATGTATGCTTGGATAGGTAGCAGCCCTCTGGAACACTGAAACGAATTAAGGGGGTAGAGAAAATTAATCTGCCTGCGTAGTCTTGTGGTCAGTGGTAGTCGAAATGAGTCATTGTAGGAAGAAGACAAAATGTAAGTTCAAATGAATGGACATTTAATTTGCAGCTTATACATTTTTATAACCTTTTGGATTCCAGTGAATTATCTGAAAGTATGCTTCCTACATATGCCTAACTGAACCCTTCCAAAAATGTCACAGATTGTCAGTGAAAATGGAAAGACACATTGTTGATGCTCATTTATCCAAACCCCTCAGCACTGGAGGTTGCTCAGAAGTTTGAAAAATGGTTTTGAACACTGAAATGTGTTGAAATTCCAGACTAAAGCTTGTTTGGAATATGAAACATGCATGCACATAGGTTGTGAAATGCTCTGAGCAGTATAAGTTACAGTTTTAGTGTTATTAATTGCATGTTTCTAGGAGGAAATTCAGACAATTTAGCCAAATTGTTGGTTCAAACTGCAACATTTTTGCTCATTATGTCAATTAATAAACCGATCGGCTCAGAAGTCTATGATTCAAATAAAGATATTCTGCTGCATTACTGTGGATATTAAGTTAGATGAATGATAAAGAAATTACTCTTGTGCCTCCAACCTGCGTGCACATAACTTAGTTCTCTTTGGGTCTCAAATTCAACTGTTGTTTCTTTTTTTTACATTTTCCCTTTTCTTCTTCCCCACTGAGCCCACTTGGGCCTAATGTCCGGTAGCCGTGTGTAATAATAACAATATTGCATGGTCTACTTCTCAACATTGCATAAGGAACAGAGGAGGAGACGGACTCAAGCTGCAGTAGCGGTAGGAAGGAAGGAACATCAGAGGCCTGGGGGTAACAGCCACCTAATTGAATTGCATTTTACTTCACTACTTTCCACAAAGACTAAAAGGGTTGTAGGCTCAGGAAAACATGGGAGAAATAAAAAATGAATAAAAACAATTTTAGCTGAATTGTACATAGGCCATTTCCGAGCACTCTGTATGAAGACAACTGCAAAAGATACAATTATTCTGAGTTACGTATATATAGGTCAGGGCTATTATGCTTCAGGAACTAAAAGTTTTTATAAGTTGACAAAGTTAAAAAATAATCATTTAAACCCTGATATTTACATTGTATAAGATATTTAAAGATCAGCATTTTAGTTCTTATCAGACTGATTTACCATTAGTCAGACAACAATATACTTGACGTAAAATTAACTGACTTATCATCCAAAAGGAAATTTCCCAGAGACATCTACAAGCATGATTCTAAACTAAACTAATCTCATTAGTAAAGCGAGTAAATATTTCCCAAATAATTTTACTACAATATGCCTTTTTCCAATCTCTGAAACTGAAATTAGATGTAGATTCACTGTCCACTGAGGCAAATAATAATCACATTACCCTTTCAAACTCTTTTCTTCCCTTCATTAACTTCACTCACTTCTCCCCTGAATCATGACTACCAATTCTAAAAATACAGCTCTCCATAACTTTTATATTTGTTTCATTGGTCAGACAGCTTTGGGGTATTTTCACTGTTATAGAAACAGCTAGGGTCAGTACAGTTTTGGAAAGCTCAGTGTGTGTGTGTGTGTGTGTGTGTGTGTGTGTGCCCACCACTCCATGGGCAGTTAAAGGCCAGAGTCGCCTATGTTCTATAAGCCTACAATCTTTCTAAAGTCAGTTTTTATTCACATTACCTCCAAAACAATAACATTCAGTGTTAGCAACACCCATGTAACGTCAACTTTAAACTCCCTAAGTATGAAACCAATATGTCAGCCCTCCTTCATATCGTAGAATCCAGAGCTATGCATGCTATCTCTCTGTGAGAAGGTGGCGACAGGAGTTGCCCTAGGAAATTGACGTAATCACACACAAATGGTGCAGAGCTGTGTCCAATTTCACACACACCGTCGTTGCTTAGGGCTAGTCTGCCCTGACCTCTGACCCCTGCAGCAACCAGAGACCGGTCGTCGTTGCAAAATTCTATGGCAACAACAGCATCAACACTCAACAACTGCTAGGCCCGAAGAAAATCAAACACAGAGATTCTCTTTTAAGAAATCATAAACAATTGGGTTGGAAGTCGGTGAGAAACACAGAATGAGTTATTTTAGGAATACAAGAGTTATCCATTTAAGAACTCATTACACAAAACAAGGTACGGTGACAGTAATGCATCTGAATTGTTCTACAATCTTTCATAAATTTAATTCTTTCATATGATTGGAAACTGTAAGTTAAGGCTCAAACTTAAGGAGACAGCAAGAGAGAGAGAGAGAGACAGAGATGGAGAGAGGGAAGCAGACAAAGGGAAATTCCTAGAACTATTTTTATATGCTCTCTTTCCCTCATACAGCTCTCTGCAAAAAAATCACAACAAATAAAAGGAAAGCAGAACGAAGGGTAAACAAACTCTGTGCTATCGAAATTGCCACTTGTTAAAAGAGCTTAAGATGGCAAATTAGTTTTGGGGTCAGGCCTTGACTACCTTCTATTGTCTGCCGTGACACCAGTTCGTCATGCCTCTGCAGAGCAAATCAAATAAAACAATAGCAGCATAACAGGAAAGATCAGCAGACGTTTAGTAAATCCTCGTGATGGCCATTGTAGGAGGCATGGATGGGTAACCATGAGTATGTTTTGTAAAGGAAGTGACTCTGAGAGAGATGTCCAGCTGTGTGCTGCTCACAGAAGCTCTTGGTCATTGCACTTACTTGGACAGTAATAATAATGCTCAATTAAAATGAAAAAAAAAAAGAAAAAAAAAAAGAGAGGTAAAACTTTAAGGAGAATGGCACTAAATTCAAGCATCAATACATTATTTCTAAGCCAAAGGATATTTCAGTTTGTAGTGGTAAAACATTCACCACTGTCTGTCATAGCTAGAAATGAGAGTTTCTTGCTACCTCATTTTTACCTCAGTGCACAGCTCCCTAGAGAATGAAGTGGAAAAACAGGGGGAAATGACAGTGACAAGGATCTTTTTCATGGGATATGGGTATATTTAATGGATGATACAAAGTCCCACTACTGTGTAGCTGTTCATTGTCAATGAAGCAGCTGCAGGCTGTACACATTGATGGCATTGAAGATTAAAGTCTTATCTGGTTTCAAAGTTTGGGATAGAGTTTATGCTCATATTTACAATACTGTTTTGACTGCCCAGGAAAATAGGAATGTCTGTTTAAGTCATGAGCTGAGACCCAAGTCTGCATTTGCCCTTTTCAGTGTCCACACACACACACACACACACACACACACACATCTCTTGCACTTGCTCATGCACCCCCTACACACACACACACACACACTCTACTGTTCCTCTCCCCTCACTGTGTGCACATGTCCAGTGGCAGGCCCGGGTCTGTAATTGCCGCCTCTGTGGCGTGGACAGACAGGCGGGCTGGGGATTGGAGATGACACGCACCCATTATTAGTGGACCAAGTGCTGTTTTTGCAATTACCCAGGGTTTGGCTGAGCACACTGAATCAGACTCTGGGATTCTCTATTCAGGAGCCATTTCAACTGGCTGCACAGCTTCTGTTGGCCCTGGCCTAAACAGCGCTGGGCTGGGCCTCTCTGCCTGCCGGTTCAGATGGTGTTTAAAATAGATAAATGAGTCAGGTCTTCACTTTCTGGAATGTTTGATTCAACAGACCTCCTACGATTCAAATGGTGTGCTGGGGAGGCCTGCACCGAAGTGGGGGGAGGCAGGTAGGATAAACAAACTGGTGAGAAAAGGCTGTTGTAGGGCTGAGCCTGGACAGCCTGGAGGCAGTAGCAGAGGGGAGGATGAGGACTAAACTGAACTCCATCCTAGAAAACACCTCCCTCCCCCTCTATGGTGAGCTGATGCAGCTACGGAGCATCTTCAGCCTCCGCCTCATCTCTCCAAGGTGCAACATAAAGTGCTTTAGGCGCTCTTTTGTGCCAACACCCATCGCACTTTGCAAAGCTTCCTGCCCAAGCCTCTGCTGAAGCAGGACACCTGCACTGCCTATACAAACAAGGCAACAGCAAACATGTGGTCCCCCACAAATGATGAAGTCCCCACCTGGGCCAATCAGTAACAAATACATCACCTTGTTTTGAGCTGTAATTGTAGTTCCCCCTTGGGCCAATCAGTGTACTTTTGAATGCGGGAATGCAGCAGTGAGATGCATCATTTCCCCATGTTTTGTCAACATCGGATCAGTAGTGTCGGAGATATTGTGCGTGATGATGAACAAACAAATGATGCAGTGTCCGCCCCTTGGGCTGATGAGTGTAATTTTAAAAATGTGAGAACGCAATGGTGAGGTACATTATTCCTCCAAATTTCAGCAAAATCCAACAAGAAAACAAACATTGTAGCGCCCCCCTTCAGCCAATCATTGGAATTTTAAAAAATACAAGAATGGAGCCATGAAACACATTAAGTTTCATGAAAAATCTGATCAATGACGTCCAAGATGTTGCGTGTGACGTATATCCAAGTGAACAAATGTTTACTTGATGAACTCTTAAGCCATCTTTAGACATTTCCAAAAAGGTTATACTCCATCTACAAGTCAAAATTTTCAGGAACATATACCTACATTTTTAATGGCTGAAAAAAGTCCAGATTATATGTTTAATCTATTTGGGCACATTAAATGAAATCTATCCAACTCCTTCATGTCAAAACAATCTCTCCAGTGTACTGCAGAAAAGCATGCAAGCCACAGTAACACAAATCTATCAGCAGAGAAATAGTTAAACAATCAACACAACTGGGATGTGTAGGCTCAGGTAGAGGACTTCCCGGGAAGTCTGAGCTAGACATACATATTAGTTCTGCCCAGCAGGTCAGTAAGAGAGGGGGGCTGACTAGGAGCCAGCCAGCCACTCAGGCATGAGGAGAGTTCGAGCCGAGCTGAGTCTATACGGCCTAGTGCTAGGGCTGAGGTTGTGGTTGCGCCGGCAGCCAGTGGCTGCTGTGTACCTGCAATCTCCATGACGATAATGCAACATGGCAGCCCCGAGGGCAGAGCCCATACAACTTTCTCAGCCCTCCCTGAGTAATTGGTGACCCCTGAACCTGCCCTTCGTATGAGGGGAGGGAAAGGGAAGGGAGGGGAGACAGAGGGGGGAGGAGGGGGGCGAGAGGGGGGGGGGGGTTAGGACAAGGGATATACAGCAGAGACACTGAAAGAGGGGAGAAAGGGGCAGTAGGAGTAGAGAAAGAGAGAAGGCAAGAGAGAGAGAGAGAGAGAGATAGAGAGAGATTAATCTCTTCTAGATTGTTTGAAAGTTGAAGAGACAGCTGCCGCTGCAGCGTAGCTGTGTCAGTCACACTTTGGGAGCAAATGGGGGAGCCCCCTCTGTCCTCCCTCCATTTCTCTTTTTCTCCAACTTCAGTCTAGCTTTCTTTTTCTCACATTCATTGTCACCAATGAATTTTAACACTGAGTGATAGTCTATTAGTGGGTGATTTTGAAAATAAAGCAACTCAAAACTATGATTCAGAAACTTAAATTGACACTCCCCAAATAATTTAGCCTATCATTACAAGCACAAGAACCATTTTATGTTTAAAAATAAAAATATGCTGAGCAGTAAGTTGGTCTATAGAAAACAAAGTTCTTCAAGATGGGATGTGATGCCACCACCCCAATTTGTATCACATAATGTAATAGAAATTGGGAGTGTTACACATTCAAGCAAATGAGTAAAAGTGGAGGGACAATTCACACCTTTCTGGACTGGCAGTAGCAATGTTGACATTTGCATTGTTGGATGAGTAAGAAAAAGATGCAGTACATCAACAACATAATAACACACTATGGTCCATGGTATGTAGGGACCATGACATACAGTAAATACAGGCTGTCATTAGGTTCAAAACATTAACCTGGTCTCTAAAGCAGCAATTAACACACCGCCACAGATTTCAAAATGCAGCGCAGCCATATGGTTCCGTCTTTATAAAGCTATCCGTTCAGGGAGAGATACCCAGGGCGCTCTATATTCCCTATCTCTATCTTCATCTTTGGGCAGTACATATTAGTCTGTTCCGCTGCATTCATCGTTCTGGCCCTGTCTGTGTGGGTTTTTCTATGCCGTATGAATCCATTTGTCTCCACTGACGGAAAATAATTGCAAAGCAAACAAATCATCTCTGCCACATTGAGCAGGCCTCTACTCCTGGGGCATAGCAGCTAGATAGCTACAGGAATGAGAGACGGACAGACAGAGAGCGAGAGAGGGAGATAGAGACAGAGAAAGAGGGGAAGGGGAGAAAGAAAGAGAGTACAGTAAGTTCAGAGCAAAGTGGTTTGGCATTTGCATTATATATGCAGAGTGTTAAAAAGTGTTATGTTAGAGAAACTGATGCAGTCAGATTGAAAGTGACTACATGGTACATTGGGGAGGCCAGAGAGAGAGAGAGGGAGAGAACAGGGTGGAAGACTGCCAGATGGAAACTCACTCCAGGAACATAAGGAGGAGGCATCTGGGAACACGTTGCCTTGGAAAGAAGATAATTATAGCATGATTCAAAAAAGGCCTTTCAAAAAGAAAACCTAAGAATGTAACTAAACTGTTGTTTTTGCTCTCACTGTAACATTAGCAGTAGGGGTCATTTATGAGACTCTACTTGAAAGCCTTACAAACAGCCTTCTTGCTGTACTACAATATGTTTAATGAGAAAATACATCCGTGCTTCTTCAGCGTCATGCCATGTTTTGGGGAGACACTAGAGAAACCTTTCCATTCATAACTTCTGCAGGGGTGAACGCCAGTGGTAACAAGAGATCTATCTAGGATCGGGATCAAGCCCTCAAGCAAGGGAAGTTCTAGTGATATCTGTTGCTTACAGGAAGAAGAGGATCTGTTCTTCCTTATCTGTGGAGTGACCATTGTATTTTAAGTATGATAAACAGCCTTTCCATAAAAACTCACTGACAGATCGCAGTTACTTTCAGTTCAAAGTTTAAGCTATTGCAACATCTTTCACACTGACATTCTTCCATTGATTGCTGAAGTTCTGAAACAGGGTTTTAATGTTGACCCATGTTAAACTGCGCAGATGCGGTCAAGCCATTCCATTCAAAGTGAAAACATGAACTGCGAGGGTGTGGAATAGTTCTAGCTCCAAGCAGTGAAATTGAACTGATGTAACTCTAGTTGATCGGAAGGATGTACTTGCGTCACCCACCGGTACCTCGACGCAATCCAGTATTCTGGAATTTCAGGAATTAGGACTGTAACCAAATGTATCACACAATGGTTTACAGTTAAAAAAAATACTAAATAAATGCCAATAAGATAAGAAATAAAAATGGCAGACATAAACAGGCAAATTCAACAAGAATCAAATAAGTTACAAACTCTGAAAATGCCTGTATGTGTGGTTTATGAAGTATTTTTTTAAAAGATGACACTGATTTTGCCACACAAATTTTGGCGTTCCACCTGAAAATGGCATTCCAAAGCCTTGGGGTTCGAATGGTAAACGCCCTCATAGTGTGGCTTTCATGATATGATAATCCAAGCTTGTGTGTGAGTGTGTTCGCATGCACATTTAATCTAGTAATACAGCACTTACATGGACATTACCATGGGTCAAGTACTGTATGAAAGGGTCAATTTATAAATCATCTGATAAATGAAATTTAGATGCTTCCCCACTTTCTGTAGGCCTGCATTAGGCCTGTCATTTTTAAAACATGGCTTATATACTTCACCAGTCGCATCTACACCTACTTTAGTCTTGTTGTTTAACGCATACATTTCACAATACATAACTTTAGATGATTATCCAGATTCCAGGGCCTCTATCTAGTGCAGCTAATTATGGGATAGATTATGCATATGAACCGTGCAGTGGCTTAATACACTTACTTGCATTAGTTCAACCACAGGTCAGTGTGCTTTAGAAACGGATAGCAGATGGACATGGGGGTGAGAACGAGGTTGCACGCAATCCTGTCCCAAGCAGATATTATTGATGTGCTGCTCTGCATCCTTTGCTCCAGCTGTGACAATTGGACAAGCTGTACTATGCAGGTGGCGCAGATGGATTATGCTGGATAGACCTAGATAGACCAGCGCTACAGACAATAGTGCAACCATGGATTCATTCGTTATTCATTATTAAGATACTTACAGTGATGGTGATATAGGAATGTTCACTTGTCTGCCTTTGTAAATAGTTCTGGATGAAAAGTGCGCTAATGTCTGCCTATTCTAATGCCTGATGTGAATGCATTTATTCTTTCTCATGATTTGTTGGCTCAGGTAGGCCTATGACAGGATTTGGGAAGATTTGGGAAAACAATGTGGTGATAGGCCACTTATTTAATTTCCCAAAATTATTCCCAATTATTGGCAAGGAACAGGGCAGCAAAGTTTATAACCTTATTCAAAAGTGGTGATACACAGGACAACTTTTTGGGCAACTCTGATGGACAAGAAGGACTTGCTTCAGCATTGTTGCACAAACACACAGAGACACTTTGTTGCCAGGAAACACTTAAAAATATACATTTGATTCTGTGTGTGACTCGCTGGAAGCCTTGCCCAAATTCTAAAAGTCATTAATTGCGAAATTACCGGCTCCAGGCCATGCACTGGTAAGACTAATTAGTATTGGCTTTTTATTCTCTAGTATTGGGAAGTACCCAGAGATACATCCAACGCCTGTGTCTCCCCTCCCATGTCTGCCTTTCTGCTTTCTGTCTAAACCAGTGGTTTTCAATCCTGCCCCTCGGGACCTAGAGCCCTGCTTGTTTTCATTCTAGCTATCTAATCAGGGACTATTTTACACCTGGGATTACAGGTGAATGTAATTAACTGCAATTAGCTAGCTGGTAGGATAGAAACCCAGCAGTAATACCTCAGGCCCGAGGACCAGGATTGAAAAACACTGGTCTAAATAAAAGTAAAAAAAATAAAAAAAAAATACTAAAGTTTGGTGGGCTGCCCACTCTCAACTGTAGTTTTGTGAGAGTACCATAGGGTTGGTATCTTTCAGGGACAGGGACCATACCATGGAGGTAACTACAGTCTTCAGGTTTTCATTCCAACCAAAAACTACACCAGGTGATTTCACTTATTAGTTCCTCCTGGTTGCAGGTGTGCTATCAGTAAAATTAGCTTGTAGCATTTGGACTCTCGGCCCCCCGTCCATGAAGCTGTAGGCCTACCAGAAACTTGCACAGTGCGTTTGGTTTTTCACACAGAAGCTAAATTCAGCATGGTTCGCCTACCTTTTTCTTCAACCTAGCGTTAGGTCCTGTAGCTCCTGTAGACTAGGCTACTTAACGTTAAAGGATGATGCGGTGCGCCGTTATCCTAGCTAGTTTTCAGTCACTTGTATGTTTTCCCCTGTTGCCTAATTCTGGCCTACACCTACAAAGTTCGGCAGTTTGTTCGTCATAGGGAAAAGGAGACAAATACGTCACAATCACAGCGTGGTACACAGGCAGGACGCTTTACCTGTCATTCCGTGCTGGCACAAGGCTACTTCACGCTGTCTAGGATAAACAAGAATCGATCCACCTGTGCATCATTTAACGCTCTTTTAGGCGAAGGACTTGTGCTTTTTCGGTGAAATGTAGCCTATTTGATTGTTTCGTTAAATAATTTTGAAAATTAAATTATGTACATTTTTAAAATTGCTTCTAATTTATTATTATTATTTTAAACACAACCCAACGATCATCAGCATTTTGACCCCAACGGATGATCATCTGAGACTATAATAGGTGTGTGTGTCTGTGTGTGTGTGTGTGTGTGTGTGTGCGTGCGTGTGCGTGTGTATGAATAAATGAATAGGCCTAAATGCATAAATAAATGAATCAATGCTGCGATATTTTAAGAGTAAGCTACAAATGCCCTCAATCATCCATTACTCATTATTCATTACTCATTGTTGTCTTTATGAAGCCTTTACCATCTGAGAGTCATTGTCTATTCTCTGGCACCCTCTGGCGATGAAAGGGTACAACAGCCTCACATTTTAGTTAACAGCCACCAAAAGCGGTAAGACAGCAGTAAGACCTATTTTGAACTCTAGAAAACAGATCCAGATCTAAATAAACATTTTTAAACAAACCAGAAATGGAAAAATACACACCAGAAACATTTAATATTTACTAATGATGTTTTTGTGCTAGTGAACAATATAAAGAAAGCAAGGTTTAGGGAGCTTCTCCTCTAATTTCTGAGCGCAAAAAATTGCTATACTGTTAGCACGATACTACTGTTAAACCAGGCCTAAAAGTGGTACTCAATATCAAATGCTAATTATATAGCTATTGTACAGGTTCAAAAGGTTTTGACCTTATCAAGTACGCCTAGTATAATGAAGAAAATGTGGATAGCACTTACTTGAAAACCACACTATGTGCCTTTCTTGTGGCATGTTTGTTCTCAGGGAATGCGGTAAGAAAAACAGCATAAGCTGTGCTTCTGTATTGAATTTAACCCAACTCCAAAAAACAAAATGTGCACAAAGACAAGATTCAAATGCAGCTGCCTTCAAATTTGAAACTGTAATCTTAAATCACAATATTTTGAGAAGTGTAGACCATCTGAAAAGGCACAGAATATGATATCACTCAAGAGGATCACACATTCAAAATAGGAATGATGAGAACAAACAGGGTATTCTTTGGTTTGGATTGTCCACTTTGCTTTAGGTAACCTTGGGATTTAGCCTCATGTAAGAGACCATTCTTCTCATTTTCTGAGTCATCATACAATGTTGCTATAAATTTGCCAGCCTGTTCCCACTGTAATCCAATATGCCATCTTGGCTTTGATTTTAGAACAGCTGCACCTTTTCATCTGAAAAACGTGGACTATTCAGGGGTCTGTAACTAGTCCAGTGATTCAGTTCTTACTTAAAACCGCAAACTTTGGTTGCAAAGCAATATTGGCCAATACTGTGCTTGCTGGAATTATATTTGCTGCCTGGCGAAAGAAATGCCTTTTCACATTATTCCAGGAAGCACTGGAAAGAGTTTGGGCCCTGCTGATTTCATTGTCATAGCTCCTCCTAAATAGATGTCTCTGAGAGCGCCGACTCAATGGGATTGGATGTCAGAACTTCCTTTACCAGTCTCGTTCTGCGCTGGTACATCGGACTCTTTTTCATCCTACAATTTGTCTAGACACTTCGCAGCAGCCAGGTTGGAGGTGAGATGCCAGACTGGGAGAAGTAGTTCCACCACCAGGGTTTCTCCTGGCGCTCTAGCCCTCCCTCACCTAACTCCGCCTGGCTGTAGCGCTCAAACTGGTTGTAGGGGTCAAAGCGTTCCCATGTGTCTACTGTGGGGAAGAGGTGGTCATCAATATCAGGCTCCACAGGAACCTGGATGCAGTATGGGGAAGGCGGTGAAGAGGAGAGTAGAGAGAATGAAGGAATAAATATTATCATTATTATTAATGATATCACAGCAGTGCTGGTGATGATGATGCAGGGCTAGGAAGTGAAAGAGTCAATTAAGTGCATTCACGAATAGCATTCATGGAACCGGATTATAAAAACCAATCAACAGCTACAGGATCTATACCTTCTTCAAGACAAAGTCGACCCGCCCGGACTTGTCCATGTTGTGAGGCAGATAAATCCTCTTGCTGACCTTGGAGTAGCCCTTGGCTGTGGCTGTCAGGATGTGAGTACCAGGGTTCAGCAGCCGCCAGTAGTCTCCGTCTTCCGCTGGAGAGAGGGGAGGGAGGGGAAGGAGGAAGGGAGGGATAAGAGGATGGATGGACAGAGAGAGGAAATGAGATAAGGAGAGAAAGGTGTAGAAAGAGAATTAGATTGTGATGTAAACATGCCAGAGAGGGGATAAAACAAATAAAAATAGGGAGATAGTGAAAGGGAAGAGTGTGATAAAAGGGGTGAAACAACATGGGGCAATGCGTGAAATATATCAACAAAATGTCCATATCCAAGTTTAATTTTGCCAGCTATATGTCTCAAAGCTGTATGATGAAAATTAAATGCCGGAAAAAGCAATTTGGACATACTGTATCACAGACATGGAGACATTAAGTCTAGTGCTAGACATAGAACATTCCTAATAGTTATCCCTAGTGGAAAAAAAACCAACCTATTCATGAAACAATCATATTTACCTGTGGTGACATCTTTCCTAATGCCCCTGACAGAGATGGTGGCACCTTTGATCCCATAGCCATCCATATCCTTAACTACTCCCTTTATCCCTCGGTGGACCTGTACAGGGAGAGGGAGCACAATGGTAAGTCAAATTATTTCCCTGTTTGTCTGATATATATATATATATATATATATATATATATATATATATATTATCTTTTGTGTGTCCTTTGTTTTCTCTGAAGCACTTTGTGGAAAACCTGCTTGATAAAATTGCTTGAAAAGTTTTCTTTGATTGTCAGTTACTCCAAGTTCTGATAGCAATCGAAACACATTATGCACTGTCAAAATATCTACAGTTTGACACAAACTGGTCCTCTTTCTTGTTACTTAGCCTGCACAACAAACACTCACAGACTCCATAAAACTGAGCAGCGCTTCTTTATTCCTCTTCCATTCTGGGTAAAGCTCAGCCTCAGAGGGGAATTTGTCACAGCCGAGCTCCACAGTTATCTCCAGACAATTAGTGTGCAAGTAGTTGAAGTCTGACATACCTGCAGGAGAGAAACTGGGAATGTATACATAGAAACATATACATACATACATACATACATACATACATACATACATACATACATACATACATACATACATACATCAGAGAGACAACACATTCTATTGAGCTAGTTAGGTTGCTGACAGCTATGGGGCCGCATGCACACAGAACACATTAAATCAAATAATCTGTAATCCAGATAACTATGCTAAACATCTCTGTTTATGGTTGTATAAGCCCTCAGTGGATTAGTGGTTTCCTCTGTAGTTTGAAAAGTGTTGCGTTGGTATCTCACCGCCTGCGAAGCTGTACCACAGCGCCCCATTGATGATGCCCCTAGTTCTGTAAAAGGAGGCTCCACACCTCTCTGTGTCGTTGTTTGACATGGTGGCATGGGCGTCTGCGTAGGTACGAGCCAGCTGCTTGAAGGCCTAAACATGGGGAGATTAACAGGATAGTTGGATGGTGAGGGAGGGAATATGACAATCAATGTGCTATATCTATATGTTTGTCTGTTCCTCTGCCCATCTGATATTATTTTTTTACGTCCAACTATCCATCTTCAATCTATCCATACATTAAACGTATACATGCCTCCTCCCCTTCTTCCCCATCCTCTCTCCCTACCTGTTCGTCTGGTGTGGGTGAGAACATCCTCTCCTCATGGGGGTGACGAGAGAAGTCAAAGGGGTAGGAGACCACCAGCTCCCCTCCGTGGAGGCTGGCAGACTGAACGAAGGACAGCGACCTGATCCACTTCATCACTGCATAGGTCTCTGGTGCCACCTACAGCCCAAAGAAGAGGCGTGCAGTTAACTATGATTACTCAAAAGCAAAGAATAGAATAGAAAATATCTTTGTTTACAGCTAAACTATTTTGCTCCTCCCAAGATGCAAATGCTGCATAACCTTTTTAAAGGCACATTCTGTATTTGGTGGGAAACTCAGCTTGTGATCCAGAAAAGGTGCTTGACTTTGTTAAGGCTGGCTGCTATTGCTCCTGATAAGAACTTCCTTAGTTTTTGTTAAGAACCAATTCATAGTTTTTATTGGACTGTCCTGGAATCCAGAATAATACAAATCTAATGCAAAATATTCTCCATAAATCGTCTGTGTTGCTGACAATTATGAAAAGTCCATAAACAACCATATAATAGCAGAAATGTCCCCTTACCTTTCCAAACCAATAGTGGTCGGGGATTGGAATGTGGTCGGTCCGGTAGTGCCTGCTGCGGCGGTTGCGGTAAAGGACTGAGGTGAGATCTGGGAAATTACGGTTCAGGTCTAGGTTCTGGGCATTGGTCCGGCCATTGGTCCAACCGTTCAACAGGTGACCCTGAAACATTTGGGTTCAAACAGCTAGAAGTGTTACAAGTGAGGAATTGTGGCGGAATTGTAAAATTGATTGGATTGATGATGATGATGATGATGATGATGATGGTGATGATGACGTTGTTGTTGGTGGTAGATATTAGTGGGAAGCAGTGATTATGTGAAGCAACTACTGAGAAATTTGTATGAGTATTAGGCAGTAATAAAAAAGGAAGAATATGTTAGACTGTCTTTGTTAATTCTATCATTAATATGTAGACAAGACCATATATCCGTCATGAAAAGAAGGAAATGAGGACTGAGGACAGGAAATCATCAGCTATTAAGAAGTGAGCACACAACATCACTAACTTAATGATAGTTATCCACTCAATCAAACCAATTAAATTATATAAAGAAGGAATTTTTGTTTGTTTTCCAATAATGAAAATATGGCAAAAATTTGAGGTTACATTTTCTTCTCTAACAAGTATAATTTTTCAATAATTAAAAGAAATGCAATGTATAGTCATAAATTCAAATCGTAAATATCCTGTAATTTGACTTACATACTGAATTTTCATGCTGCTAATAGACGTTACAACATGCCACAGACTTTCATTAATGCCTCAACCTTGTTTTCTAAATCCCACAAAACAGTGTATTCAGACAGCCAGTCAGACTGAAGCCCATGCATATATAATGCTTATCAGGAGAGTTTTTGTGTGTAATGTTGTGCTTAGAATGAAGAAATTAGGCTACTTAATACATTTAATACATTTTATGTTGCACAGTGCACACCTGAACAATAGTGATCTTCAGAGTGGACCTTATAGTGTGACCTAATGGGGCCTAAGTGTCCTGTGACCTACTGTAATAGTCCTGTGTTAGTGACTCCTATAGACATTTGTGCATACACATGATCAGTCCCCAACTTATCTGTATGCAGAGCTTTGCAGAGACAAAGTGGTAAGATCTGAGGCATTAGTGAATGTATGCAACATTTCGATAGAGGGGTGTACCAGTGTTAAAAGGCTCAACTAGTATTTGGGTTAGCTGCAAATGCCGTTGCAGAAATCCCACTTTCTCAGGCTTGTCACATTGTGGCTGGAGAGCTGTTCCCAATTGTTTGGAAAATCCTGCAGTACTAAAGCAGGATAAACACAGAGCGGGGGGGGGGGATTTCTACAATGGCTACACTACTGAAGTGATGATTAGTGTGGAATTCCCTGGTTAGTCAAAAATAAAGTGGCAACAGTTTTCCCACTGCTATGGCATATAAACTTCCTTCCATTTTTCACAGCTTCTTTTGGATGTAAGTCCTTTTAAGATGTCCAAAGATGTTTTTGAAGGCTCTCGTAGACTGTAATTAGTAGAACCTTTTCACCTTTTATTTCTACAAACTTTTGAAACCACTCCCTGACTGATATCCCTGCCTGGTAGTGGGAGTACCTGTCCTGGACCAGTAAGAGAATGTAGATAGATAACAGACAGTTAGGAGGTGGCAGGTTGAAAAGAGAGCTCTGATTGTTTACCTCCTGCCCTTAGTAACTGAACCAGCATCAAGACATAAAATCTCACCATGGGTGAATTTGGTTGGCACAACATGGTTCAATTTCAAGCAGCTTTCATGAATGTCTGTTTTAGTAATGCTTGACTACTGAAGTACATTACCATTTTAACACCAAAATTATGCAAACCAATGACATAATTACACCATGATCAAGAGTATCATTACAAACAGTCCCGTATCAGTTACTAAGAACATTAAGCACCAACACAGAGCAGAGCAGAGGCTGTCCCTGAATCATATGTTCTAAATCAGATCTTCATCCTTCAGTATATCATAATAAAATTTGAGTGATCTTAGTCTAGATAGGCAATTTCAAATGGAGAACCTCCATATTCACAAAACTCATTGCTACAACATTGTCATAAGGTTGCTCCATGGTGTACCATCGCACAACCTAAAAACAACGTTGTAAAAACCCTATTGGCCGCCTCAACCTCAAGCCGGGACCCCCTCAGCGAGGTCCCGCTTTCCTCCACCTCCATACTTCAAGTGGGATAGACAGCCGGACAGCCAATCGGGAACGGATAATGGCGGTTTGTCTTGTTTACTGTTAACAATATTTACTTCCTGGTTGCTGAGCTCCGGGTCATTGCTATCCTCTACCTCTGAAGCGGCTAGCTCATAGCCATCCGGGTTCATGGAGGCCAGGATGTGGATACGGGTGGTGTTGATGAGGGTCTGAACTCGATGGTTCCCCAGCTTGTATTCTGAGCACAGGTACTGGGCGAGGTAGAGGAGCAGCTGGCGGCCCAGCACCTCGTTGCCATGCATGTTGCCAACCAGCTTGATCTCCGGCTCCACTGGCGGTTGGGGAGAGAGGGGAGTGTGGTTAAAGATTCTATGAGTAGCATTTTTACATATCAATATATAATTGTGATACGTTGGCATAATTACTGTAAACAAATGAGACCATGGTCGAGACGATTGGCAACCTTTATCCCACGCCAGTGGTATTGTTAGTGGTAGTGTTCTCACTGTTGCTTCCAGTCACAAAGAGTGACTACTTGTTCCCACCCCCTGCCATCACTCCCAGTGCATTTGTTTTGTCTTTTGCTTTGCTGAAGAGGATAAACATGTTGTTGTTGTTGGGACCTTTCACTCATTCCCCCATTTACCATTGCAAGAAACTCTGAAAGCTTTAGTTATGTTTGTGCTTGAAGAACAGCAGCCCTCTACCTGTTTTGTGCCATAAAGCAATGTCCCTTTGCATCATAAAGCAGCATCCCCTTTGTACCATAAAGCAATACCGTAGCTTTTACCATTCATCTTTTTAATCCAACCCAGTGGCCCACAATGTCAAATGCAGTGCAGAAGCTGGTACAGGCTGCCAATCTTCTAGGTGATGGTCTCATTTGTTTACTGTATTTATACCAACATCTCAAAATTAATGTGGTAGTGGTAGTGGTGATGATTCATTAATGTTAAAATGTTACACGTAGCACATTTAAGGCGGAGAGGATTGCGAGGGAGAGGTAGAATTAAGGGTATGATGAAAGCAAATAACTGGGAGAGAGACAAGGATCAAAACAGAAAGAAGAAATCAGAGATGAGGCAGAAGTGTGCATGTCCCAAGGGGGTGAAATTGAGTTTGAAGGGGAAAGACAATTAAGGGCAGAGAATGGAAAAGGAAGAGATGATAGTAGGAAATGGGAGGGACGAGGAAGGAGAACAGGATGGAGAAATACAGACAATTAAGGGGAAAAATAGTAGATAGGAGATGTTGTACAATGGAAGTAGAGGGAATGGAACAGAGACTATTAAAATATGAATAAACATTCAAAATGTAATCATATGGCTACGCACACCACAATACTATCCTTACCACACAATTTATTCACACTACACTTCCCTACTCACGGAGCTCATGCTGTCCGGGGTTGTTGGTGAACTCTATAACCAGCAGATCTCTGCCTTCGGTGCTGCGTCCAATGCTGTAGACATGGGAGATGCTGGAGCACTTGGCTGCCGTTCTCTTCAGCAAGCTGTACATCTGGGTATTGGAGGTGTAGGTGAACTGGATGATGGTGCTTGGTTCATCTGGAGAGAGACTGGACAACGCTGTCTCCTGTCTGACTGGAGGAGGGATACCGGGATAGAAAGGAAGGAGCGGAGGAGGACGGAAGAAAATAAGGGAAACGTGGGGAAAGGTAGAGAGAGAATAAGTAGGGGTAAGGGAGGGAAGAAGAAATGAAAATGGAAACGTAGACAGATAAAAAGTGAGAAGGATGATGAGTTTGACGGAATACCTCCCTTCAAACCACAGTAGACTTCTTTCACACAGCACCAGGTACGCATTGATCCAAACAGTAAATCATACCAGCCCGACCTTTACCTCTCAGCCCTGCCAGCGGGTCGTAGCAGCCCTCACGCTCGCTGGCAAAGAAGCGGTCGCAATCCAGGAAGTAGGGCCAGGCCATTTCGATAGCCTCAAAGGCGTGGCCGCAGTCCTTCCTCAGTGCCTCGCATGTCCTGCGGCAAGGCTTGATCATCTTGTCGTTCTGGCAGCGCGGGGCGAGCACGGAGCAGCCCACTAGGCGTATATCAGGGGTGCACTCCCCGTTGAGCAGGCCATGGATGACACTCAGGAGGAGGTACTCTGCCCCTGACTCCGCCTCCAAACGGCTCCGGTGGCCAAGGATGTTCGGGTATATGGTTCTGGAGCAGCAATATTGAGAGTGGGATTTACTGACATGATATTAGTAACTTACAGACGTGTTTCAGTTCAAGTCCAAAAAAAAATAGTCCAGAAGAAAATGACTTAAAGGAACTTCATGGTGAAAATGCACTGAGAGGTATTTCTTCCAACAAACCAAGCTAGCAGCCTTATTGGACTGTGACAGCCCTTAGGTGGCAGTGATCACCTCACCCACATTAACTTATGTGACCCACCTAGAGTAATCCATGTCATTACAGTAGCCCAGGTTCAGTTCTGTACAGGTCGCTATGGAGACAGAGGAGGAGAGGTGGAGGCAGAGAAGAGCTGTTACATGATAGTTTCATTTTGAAAGAGGATGTGTTATAGTTTAGCTAGGAAAACAAAACTTTTAAACTGTTGGTTTAATCAATTCAGTAAAGTTTAGTCTTGATCAGTTCAGTCTTGAGCTATGTAATACAAGATAATTCTTCTGTATCTCAGTTCTTAATAAATAGCATCTCAGATAGGCCTGCATTCAAATGTCTATCACATCTTTAAGAGTAAAGAAACTTGTTCCCTTCACCACCTCATTCATTATGATCTAGTAGGAAAAGCATATCTCACTGTAGATCACTACTTCTGCTGAGAGCCTTGACTAGCACCTGGTGTTTCAAGATGTAAATATCGAGACATTCTTGACGCTTCATAAATCCTCTTCGGCAGAATGATAGCCAGACCTAGAGGGCTGAAGCTGCCTTCCCACTGAGAGACTATAGCTATGTGGAGAGGAGGCCTGTTGCATCTTGCAGCGGCACCTGCAGCGGTATCTGAAACAGTTTGGTGTCCCAGCCCTTAAAGTCAGGTCAGAGCTTGATAGTTTATCTGTGGACAAACTCAGTAGCTGGACAGGCGACGCCATGTCCGTCCACTGATACCTACAGTATGAGTGCCTCTGTTGCTGTGAGATAGAATTTTAGACAGCTGTGATCCTTTTCTGTACATGAATATAAAGCCTGTCACTCTGCCCTCATACATATGATTTACTGCAGGCCCTTATAGCCTACTAAAAATTGTTTTTGAACATTATTTTGCCCTATACAAAACACATTATGGATTTTGTAGGGTATTTGAGGCATCATATTTACAATTTAAGCTTCAATAAGCAATCTGCCACCTACGTTTTTCGTCAAATGCGTTGTTGCTGCATCTTCCTGTGAAAGACAAAATAAGCCAAACATCAAAGATCAGGAAACATGACAAATAAAACACAAATAAAACGCTAGGTGGCGACAGCTATGAATGTTTGACATGCAATGAGAGGAGAAAGCCAAAACAGTAGTGGGACACAGGGACAGGGCATAATCAGAGTTTAAAACAAGTAAAGGTTGAGGTGGTACAGAAAAACAGGTGACAACGGTGGCTGTCTGCAACATAGTCAATGCATGCATATAAATCCACTTTGCATGATAGCGACGCCATATGCTTTTACAGAGTCTAATTGTAAGAATTAAGGAATAAGCCACGAGAGGCCGTGGTTCATAGAGATATTAGAAACAGCCTAAGAGTCGTCGTTAGGCACGACTCGAAACAGCACTTTTATAAAACACCACTATATTTTAATAAGAAATGTTCAATAGCCTAAATCTTTTCATTTTAATCTGTGATAATTACATGTTAATTTTCCGCTTAACAATTCTTGAAAAGTAGCCTATCTTTAACAGCGTGGTTGCTAAGCGACACATAGCCTAAGTAGCGGTACGAGTGGTGATATATTTAGTCAACGCATTCATATTTAAATTGAGTATTGTGTATGTAGCATAATAAGTATTATGCGGTCACAGGTGTGCATTTATTGGTGATTTTTCGTTACTTCGAGCGTAACTCTGCCAGTCAAAACGGAGGAGCGGAACTATCCGTTTGATAATGTGTTTTAAAACCAATGTTTCAAATGCCTGTTTGCAGTACCTACATTATGAGTCAACCACAGTGGACGGCGGTTTGCAATAACTTGGATTTCGCAAAGCAGACACACTTATGGCCTAATTCCTTAAAGTTTAAGTGATCTTACCTAAAAACTCGTCTCCTGGCTGACAAGATTGCGGCGGTGCACACCAGCTTTTCGTCAAGGCAAGAAAAAGCACCAAAAGTCCTAAATGCATGTTGTAGTACTTGGAAATAGCGTTGTGATGTGGCAGTGTGTGTGTATGAAGCTACAAGTTTTCCGTTCTCATGATAATTACCACCCACGACATGGAAACCTCCTTCCTTTGTCTGCGCGGAGCATCCCTGACCCGAAAAAAAAGTACGGCCTGACAGGATTATGGGTTGCTGTGCATAACGAGCGAGCACCGATCATATTTCACTGCAGAGAGCGGTGTGTGTGTGTGTGTGTGTGTCTGTGTGTGGAGGGGAACATAAGGAAGAAACGTGGCTTATGGGGGTGGGAGTGAGAGAAGTCTGTATTGTTTGATATAATAGGGCTGTTGAGTCTCTTCGCCAATTAAATGCAAGAATAGATCTCTGTACCATCCCAAAAATAACTACAACATTCCTCCAGTATAGTGGCTTAATGCTACTTGATGGAAGCCCATATATATTATCTCCTGTGGTATCACCATATTCCTATAATAATCCTGTAATATCATAGGGATTTATAGTGTGTCTACGATACTCAGTATGATGGCTTTATCGTGGTATTTTCATCTCCTGTGTTATTACAGTAGCTATTCATATAATAATCTAATAATATTTTTATAGGGACTCATATTGTGTATATGGTACTGAAGAGTTTATAGTGACCTTATCGTACTTCAATTTAATATCTTGTCGCATTACGTCGCATTACTATAGGATCTTTTTGCTGCATGTTTCTAAGATTTCTTACAGAATTATCAGGGTTTTTACATGAGGGGATGTTAATGGTTACACTTTGTGTTGAAAATGAGAGACATTCATTAATACAATAAGCTTTAATATTTTCATTTAAAAAAACAGTCTACAGAATTATTTTTTTTCCCAGTTTGTCAGTGAGACATAAAGACAACTTCTTCACAAATTCAATGATATTTCTTCTTCAAATTCACAAGGTAGTAATGTGCCCACCCAGCCACCGCCTTCCCTCCCCATGGTGTGGTATTATGTGGTGTGTCCCTGGCGGTGCCTCAACAGTCAAACTAATAAACCAGTCAGTCCTCTGGCAACAACAATCTCTTAAAAGAAACCTGGAGTGGCCTTTGGCACAGATCAGAGGCCAGTGCGCTCCTAACATTAAGGTCATGGGTCATAATAACATTGTTTCATGTCCTGTAGTTCTAGTGGACTACATCGTGGCCTACTGGTTAGAGAGACTTGGGTCTTGTAACCAGAAAACCCGGGGTCAAGCCCTCTGCTGAAGTGTCCTTGAGCAAGGCACTGAATGTGTGAGCTGTTCTGTATCTGACCCAGTGCTGTGACCTCCCTGAACAAGACAGGGAGCTGTGTTATCAGACAATAAAGTTCATTGAGCTCATGCAGATCTGGGAGTGCTGTTGTCGTCCATGGTGTCAAACGTGCTGCTCGTGCTGTGGCCGGACAATGAGTACTGGTCCCTTCTCAAAACCCGGTTGGTGACGCTAACAAGGACCTTGCGGTATTGCTGGCGCAGTAGAGAGTAGACGAACGGGTCGCTGGCGGCCTTGGCATAGGACAGACATTTGGTGGAGATGCCCCAGTACCGATGGATGCGCACGGAGGGCAACAGCTCCACCAATCTGCGGAATTAATAGTAAGAAGTTAGTCCCATTGCACCACATGTAGGCAATTTATCTATGAGAAGTTGCTAATTTATCGTAGGCCTATAATCTCTTTCATGGGGTTATACTTTTCTTTCTCTCTCTCTCTCTCTCTCTCTCTCTCTCTCTCTCTCTCTCTCTCTCTCTCTCTCTCTCTCTTTTAGCTGCTCTTCTATTACACACATTAATAAATAATTAAGCATATTTTATCATAGTACAACTTGAACATTTCATGCACCTGTTACAAGTCAGATTTTATACTACACTAATACTCTAGGAGGTAAAAAAAAAATCTCTCTCTCTCTCTCTCTCTCTCTCTCTCTCTCTAAGGTATAGATTATTAATCAATAGGCAATGGGCTATCAAGAGCAAGATGTTACCTTGTTATAACATAGGGTAAAAAGCAGAGGATGAAGGAGCCGATGAAGATGCAGATCTTTTTAGTGGCACGCTGCCTCCTCTTCCTCTGTTCCACTAAGCATCTCTCTTTCACACTAAGGGAGGTAGAGAGAGAGATAGATAGATAGATAGATAGATAGAGAGAGAGAGAGAGAGAGAGATTAATTCAAGCATGACAAATTACACTGCAAAATGTCCATATTAACAATTCATTTAGCCTGATTAAGTCTTAAAATCCGATTAAAGATAATTTCACTTTATTCCAATGCAAATACACTTGTTTCAAGGTGGTTACTCGATTCTAGAAAATCGCTGAAACAAGCCAAACTGCACTGGAAAGAAGTCTAGAATTATCTCAGACAGATGATTTTTGTTTTTGCTTGTTATAAGAATAGCCAACAGTATCGAATGATTTAGGGTAGGGTACCTCGGGTGGATATCAACCAGCAGAAGCAGTGTCTGCACCGTGATGACATCTATCCTCTTGCAGTGGGACCTGGCCACTCTCAAAACTTTCAGGTAAGCGACGCACAGGATGAGGAGGCAGAGCGCGAAGCTGCTGCAGTGGAGCAGCGCCGTGAAGGTCGCAAAGGCGGCCAACTGCGACCTCTCCCCTCCATCCAGGTGAACGGTGCAGGAGGCATAGGTGTGGCTGTAGCCTCCCCAGGCCATCAACAGCTCGGACAGTGAGAAAGTGAGGGAGTGCAGCCAGGAGTAAGCCACGATAAGGATGGCGTCCCTGTAGCGCATCTTGCTGGAGTAGCGCAGGGGAAACACCACCGCTATCCACCTGTCGATGCTCAGCGCGGCCATGCTCAACATGGAATTCGTGGTGAGAAAAGTCTCTGCAAAACTCACGGCTTGACAGAAAAAGTCCCCGAAGGGTTTTGCGCTTTTGGCCACTCCGAGGAAAGTGGCAGGCATATTGATGATAGCGAGGAGAATATTGGAGAAGGAGAGGTTTAGGATGAAGATCCCGGGCACATGGGATCTTATCTCGGCGCTCTGGGTGAAACATAGCAGCACCGACAAGTTTGACAACAACGAGACGACAGCAATCACCACAATGAACACTTCTAGCAGGATCTCCGGTATGTTCATCTCTCGAAGCTCGAAGTTAACAACAGTTTTGGGGAGGTAGGTGTGGAGAGTGCGCCATGGTCTCCGGTCGCGCGCCACGGGGGAGCTTCCACCAGCTTTCACGGATGGTCATTTTCCCACTCACATGTCAGAAGAAGTGGATTTGTAAGCAGGAGAGACGCAGAGAGAGCTGTCCAGTGTGCTGAAATGGCCAAACCAGCTTGCCTGTCAGTGGCATGAGCTATTTTAAACCCCATCATATGTTGATTAAGCTATCGAGTAAGTAAATCAATGTTGATGTCACGTTTTTTTCTCCAGCATATGATTACTGTTGTATAGTCCAAAGTGAGAAGCTGTGGAAATGGTGACTCCAGGTTACCAAGCGCTCTGCGTTTACTGTCGGTCATGCGCACTATGCAGCGCTTCTTCTCGCGCTGGTAATTCCGTGTACACTGCACGTGCAGTCGGTAGCTGGCTCATGTGACGTTTGAACAATATTCATGCAAGCAGGAGTTAACATCAAAGATAGGGATGTCATGGTATTTGCACATAAATTCCAGTGTTTCTCCCAAAAGATTACTTTTGGTTTTTGCATATAGGGGCCCTGATGGATGTGAAAATATTTCTTATATATATATAAATATACTGTCCTTACCATTAGAGGAATATTATGGATTTGTGGTGTGCATGTGCGTGTGTGTGTGCGCGTGCGTGTGGTCCCCATGTGTCTCTCTGTGCGTATGAGTGCGTTCATGTGCATGTGTGTGTCTGTGTACCCTTTTGTTACCCTTTCTGACATGCATAACACATTGCTTTTAAAAATCTGCCAGTGAATCAACAGTATAGAGTACATGTCACAGTTTAGCTCTGATCACAGTGACAGATTTGATCTAAACCCCCTCCCTAAACATCAGGTGAAGCACAGAGAGGGAATCAGTCATCTCCATAGCAACACCAAATCTCTGGTGGTTTTACCATTCTTTGAACTTCAGTTCCTCTAACACTGATTTGTGTTGATCTCTTCTCACCAGCGTTATAAATGCCCGTAGGAAACATTTTGCTGTTGCCACAATGCATTCAGCTGAAATCAGTTCTTCAAAATATCACAGACTGTATGTGGCATAATCTACATTAAAAATGCAAGTGGTTATAGTTAGGGAGGCTGTCAAAGACAGAAACAAAACAAGGGGGGTAAAGAAGGAGGGAACGATAACAGGAAGGATGGAAGGCAGGGAAGATTGAAGGAAGGATGAAAAGAGGGAAGAAAGAAAGGAAAAAAGGAGGGTGGAATGGAGTGAGGGGACGGAAGCACATGTGAGGGACGGCCAGACAGTCTGATGCTGTTATCCTACATTCCCTTTCTGGACTCTTACAGGGAGCCAAAGTCAAATTCAGGTGCTGATAATTCCCATACATGCCCCACCTAAACTATAATGTTAACGTTTTTTTAATAATAGTTTAAAAAATAACCTACATGGATTGATTATACATTAAACACAGTGGGGAGGTTTTGATTCCACAAGATTATTTTTTGGAAAATTCTTCTTTCACTATTAAGCTTGATGTGATGCATCTGTGTGACTGTGGCAGCACAGCTAATACCATTATACCAGAAGGAGACAACCTTCTGCTGTTTCTCCCTGTGGGTAACGACTCATGTAAGAGGAAAAAAAACTTTAAGTGTATTAACAGGGAGGTGGGCTACCACAAGCTGCCAGAACAGCTTCAGTGCACATCTATCTATCTATCTATCTATCTATCTATCTATCTATCTATCTATCTATCTATCTATCTATCTATTTATACTGGTTAAAGGCACTCATTCTGCTGTTTCACTTAAACATGAGCCAGCAGAACTGATCTTGAAGTAATTCTCTGTACATTTGTGTGTGTGTGTGTGTGTGTGTGTGTGTGTGTGTGTGTGTGTGTTTCTGCATGCAAGCATGTGTGTGCGTGTGTGTGGGAAAGCGTGGGTAGGTAGGTGTTTTGTGCAGTACATCATACAGTATATATGTGTGCGTCCTGTGGGCATGAAGGTGGGCTGTGTTGCTGTTTTTTTTCCCTCAGTTCCCCAGATGTTGTTTATTCCCACTGTTCCCAACGGCGCCATTTATATTCAATCATTAACGGGTTCTTAGAAGCTCACATTTACACTATACATATACGCCCAATATGCTGCCTTTTTGTCATCCACTAAACTCCTCAGTGTAAGTGCTGCCCCAGATGGCTCCATTGCCATAAAGGAACAGCCCCTTTGTTGCTGAGAAAGAGAGAGAAAGAGGGGATGAGAGAGAATGAGAAATCACCCCTCAGCCAGAAGGAACCCTCTTAGTGTTCACGTGTCTCCTATGGGTTCCCAGTGCTGGAGAGGGTGTTACGCAAGCAACAGAATGCTGATGGCAGAAGCACTTAAGAAGTCCCGTTAGCAGGCGAAGGGGTCCGACGTCCCCTAAGCCGCCGCCGCTGGCTGTATGACACTGTGTATATGTGCATGATGTATGTGTGTGTGTGTGTGTGTGTGCGTGAGATTACATAACATCACAATTCCCACGGTCGGAAATACAGTATGGAGCTGCCTCCTCTTCTTAATTTACCCATCATTCCTTTCCATTCTTTCCCCTTCTTAATCTAAGCAAAAAAAATAGTATTTTTTGTGTAGCATCCTATTTCTGTCTGTTCATGCATCCATCCATCCATCCATCCATCGCTCCATCCCTCCATCCATCTTTCCATCCATCCATCCATCCATCCTCGCTACTGCGTTTTTGACCATAGGCGAGTTAGCCTCAGCCGTCATAAGTGAATGTGACAGGTTGAAAGCGTGTGAGTGTTACAGAATAGCATGCTGTTATTCATAGCCTATCCATATTTTAGGGTCACTTTCCTGTGGGTACATTTAGTCAAGAGGGTATGCATTTCAATGGAGATCCACATTTGAACAAATTTTATTCAAAACCTTGTTTGTGTCTTTCTGTGAATCTCACCAGCTTGGCACAATGCTTAAGGGCTTCATTTGCTTCTCAGTGACCCTGATCTGTCAGGTCTACTCCATTTAATCCAACGCTTTAAAGGCCTGAGAGGAAGGCATTTTGTAAAGGTGTTGGTGCAAACCCCTGCAATCTGTAATCTCTGCACAAAGATGATGAAGATGAGAGAAGAATTGGAATTGTGATGAAAGATGGGGATGAGAGGAGATGATGTGTAAAGAGAGAGAGAGAGAGAGAGAGAGAGAGAGAGAGAGAGAGAGAGATGGAATGGAACAAAAAATGTCATGAGTGAGTGTGTGTGGAGCGTGGGAGTCTGGATGCATAAATAGGTCCTTTGCCCTGTGAGCAAGGGAGCAAATGCTCTGCACAGCAAAGCTAACTCAGACAGACACTCACATGTCCAGACACACTTGCACAGACTTTCTCTCTCTCTCTCTCCCTCTCTCTCTCTCTCTCCCCTCCCTCTCTCTCTCTTGCTCTCTCTCGCTCTCTTTTCTCACGGTTTGTCACATGATGATAATATGGGAGCCTGACTGAGAAAGGAGTGTGAGTGTGTGATGCCGTCACATCAAGCATCTAGATTAAGACAAGGGTTTTTTTTACAGCTGTGCTAATAACAGATAGCACAACTACTGAAATGTCAATTTAGTAGTTTTCCAGTGGCAGCACTTCCTGTCAGAGAATCATTTTTGGAAGCCGGTCCTAATTGAAGTGAAATCACTCAGAATAAGGTCTTATTTGATCTGTACATCCTACCACTCTGTCTTTCTTGCCTTCCTACTTCTCCACTGGCCTTTCTACTGCCAATGTGCATGAACATCTTGAAACATCATGAAATGTCCTCCCACTGTTCCTCATCACATTTGCATTTTATTTACATTTTCATTTTAGGCACTTGGCTGGCAGTCTTATTTAGAGCGACTTGCAAGGAGTGAGCAGTTAGTCCATTGGGCTCATTAAACCATTTCAGAAGCCATTGGATAATGTCAGAAATGCATTGTCATCGAGCAAAAAACAAAGCTGTTTATTCTCTCTCTCTCTCTCTCTCTCTCTCTCTCTCTCTCTCTCTCTCTCTCTCTCTCTTCTCTCCCTCTCTGACCTTACTAATTTGTTGATCCAGAATGTCTAATTTTACCCACAACTAAATATTGTACAAAAGAGTAATTAGGCTTCTACAGTAATGCTAAATGGGGGCAAGTGAAATGCTGGCTGTCCAGTGTGTGCTGGGCCTCTTGCTTGGACACAACATGCGTTGCGTCATTAAGGGACTTAGTATGAGGCAACTATTCTGTTTCCTCAAACACTAAATAAACTCTGACTTCTCAAATGCACAGACAGGAGTGGTGATTCAGACTGGCTATACGCATAAACACACACGCACACACAAACACACACCCATGCACTCAAAGAACACACACATGTGCATGTAATACAGCCTATGGGCAGGCATGCACACACACACACACACACACACACAGGTCACAAGATGATGAAATACAACATTGTTGGATGCTGAATTATTCAAAATCCCAAGAAATGCCTGAGTAAGTAAGAGGGGGAGTTGAGGGAGGGAAAAGGCTAGAGACAGGATTTATAGAGTGAGGAGTAGAAAGCAGGAGTCAGCAGTCTGCCAGAGAGAGAGGGAAAAAGAAGACTTGAGGGACAGTCAGAGAAAAGACTCGCAGGATTTCAGCTATTACTGGAGACCTGACAAAATAATTTGTGGTCTCACTTTACAGTGTGACTGTGTATGTGTGTGCACATGTGTGTGTGTGTGTGTGTGTGCGCACGTGCATGCATGTGTTTGTCTCATCTCCTCTGCCGGGTGTACATGAGGCCATCCAGTGCTGAGGAATTCAGTGTAAAACCACAGCAAAGCGCTGGCCTCAATCTCTCTGTTTTCAAAGAGTTTAGCCCAACAGTTTAGCTCAGAGCATGACAAAAATCCCTTAATCTTTTCCTTACCAAAAAATAATAGAGCTGGACTTACAGTAGTCTGGTCCTACAGTTATGATCCTCTGAATGTCTAGGAATGGGTTCATTGTTTTGCATTGAAAATCTCTATCTAACGCAATGAACCAAAGTGAACTGACAAACAAACTGGTGACCTGCCTGCCTGACGTCACAACTCCAGCCAAGAGAGTACTTTTGTAAACACATCTGAGCTAGGAGAATATTTAGGAATGCTGAAATTTTACAAGAGTTTTCCTAGCAAGGGATTTCTCTTCTTCACACCCAGCAATGACAAATGAGACTTTAGGGAGAAAGGGCAGAGTGTCCTCTACGCAGTTGGCTGTTGCTGATTCTGTTTTCCTATTCCAGCGCTGACAAACGAAGGAAGGCCAGAGACCACAAAGAGACCTGCTGGAGACTCTTCTTCTTCTGGAGAAAAAGAGGGATGAGAGGTGTGAAAGAGAAGAGACAAGGTGAGGAAGTAAAAGAGTGAAAATAGCCAAGAAAGCTGAGATACTGGGAAGGGAGAAGGGATGAAAAAAGTGAGAACATTTTTATCTCTCAGCAGCACCTGTGTGCATGCGTGCGTGTGTGTGTGTGTGTGTGTGTGTGTGTGTGTGTGTGTGTGTTAGTGTGTGTATGTGTATGTGAGAGAGAAAAAGAGAGTGAAAGTGAGAGTCAAAGGGAGAGAGAGTCCCACAGGCTACTCTCTTGTTTCTCTCCCAACTTTAATACTCCTTTTTTATACCTCCCATTATTGGCCCTCTCTTTTTTGAACAGAAAATGACTATGATACACTATAGAGGTGCTTTGAATGGACAAGAGAGACAGAGGGACAAAGAGAGAGACAGAGAGACAGAGAATGAGAGGGAGACCTCCACTGTCTCATTTCAGTTCAATAACAACTTTATAATGGCTGTGTATGGAGTCTTTCCACTAGAAAACTCAATAAAAACAGATCAAACTTTCCCTGGAATGTCTGGAATCCCAGCCATCATTAAATCTGCAAAAACTATGTTGCCTTTGGAAAATACATATTTAAAGTGTAAAAATATACACCAGTAAAACAGTACGCTTAAATATCAGTTGACACTGTACACTTGAATGCACCATAAACCTATTTATTACATTTAAATTTTTCCCTTCTTTCCCCAGAGTCATGCTTCAGGGAAGCTGTGGTTTTTTGGAGGAACCGGGGGGTTGAGTCACAGTATGGACTCATGTTAGGGAGGTGGAACGCTCTAACAACACATGGATCTACTTAGCTCTTCTAAGTGTAATTGTCCAGTTGTAGAACCACATTGTTAGAGAAATGTTGCCTTTGGTTGTAGTTTACTGTATGCTAAGGTTGTGTGTGTGTGTGTGTGTGTGTGTGTGTGTGTGTGTGTGTGTGTGTGTGTGTGTCCCTGCGTTGGTGGGGGTGGGGGTGAGGATGGGGGATGGTGGGTGGACTGAGGTTTGAAATTGCAAAAGACCAGTTTCCCTTACTTTCACTTTCTCATTCTCTCTCCAAAACTCTGTTGGTCCACAATTTCAAAACATGATTCTATTCTATTCTATTCTATTCTATTCTATTCTATTCTATTCTAGATTAGAATCTACAATCGGAACTATGTGGAAGTTACATTCTGTTGATTTTAGGAGGACCTTACAGTTGAAATGTCCATGTTGACCTATGCAAATAAGAATGCATGAGAAGACATTTCACATTTTGAATAAGATTTGGTCCACAATTTCAAAACATTCTTCTCTTCTCTTCTCTTCTCTTCTCTTCTCTTCTCTTCTCTTCTCTTCTCTTCTCTTCTCTTCTCTTCTCTTCTCTTCTCTTCTCTTCTCTTCTCTTCTCTTCTCTCTTCTCTTCTCTTCTCTTTTCTTCTAGTCTATGTGTTCATACAGTACATAGCCCACAGTAGTTCTGGTCAGTAAGGCAGGATAAGTCACAGAGTGAGAGTTGGATTCCAGACAGATGGAAGTAGTTAGGGCCTGTACTACTGTAATGCCATAGTTTAACAAGGCTTTATAATTGAGCCCAGTCTGTCTTGCTCTGCTGCCGTGCCAGATGCCCCAATCTGCAGTCTGTCCCTCCAATGTTCTTTCAGCTCACTTAGACAATAACTTACTCTCTCCAGCCTGCCAGAGATTTGGTTGTAGTAACTGACTGTAAATGTAGTATTTTGCAGTATTTTTCTTCTTGGACTGCTTCCTATTCTGATGCTATTCACTCCCTTGACCACATGAGAACACTCGAGGATGCATGTGCACGTCACGTCCAAAATTAGGGAGGCTGTGTTTATGTCAGAGGCCGCCGACCTAATAGCTGTACCTTCTAATAATGTATGCTTCCATTCCAACACACAGGGTAATTTTAGTGTCTCAGAGCCACATGAAACATGTATATATGTGTGTGTGTGTGTGTGTGTGTGTGTGTGAGTGTGTGTGTGTGTGTGTGTACACGCACGTGAGAGAGTTAATCTCTTTCCCAGAAGCAGAGGTGATGCTACTTAGCCCTACTGATGACAGTCAGAATGTCAGTAGGTTCAAAGGTCACCAATGACTCACAGTGTAACATTATGAGGGACATTATTATTGTGCCTCTCTCTCTCTCTCTCTCTCTCTCTCTCTCTCTCTCTCTGTGAGTATGATTGAGTGATAAAGAGTCACGTGGCTGGGTTGATAGTCCATTATTTCTTATGGCTGCCTATCCTGGAGGTCTAAGGTCCCCAGCCTCATTACCCCTGTCGCTTCCCAGCCATGGAGTGATGCCGGGCAAAGCCAAAAGCGTGGGTGGACCCCTTATCTCTGGGAGGGACAGATGGGTGTGACACGCCAATGCGGGGGCGAGCAGAGGAGGAAGGGGGAGAGGGCTGGGGTGAGAGGAGAGTAAGAGAGAGGAGGGGGAGAAGAGAGATGGAGAAGAGGATCAATAAACATAAGAAGTGGATTGAGGAAAGCAGGGATATGCATAAAGGGCAGAAGAAAAAAAACAAATTCATTTGAATTGAAGACAGCATTCAACCCATCTTTGTCAATAAAGGTCAATAAAGGAAGATGTTCTTTAGGGACATGATACTAACAATAAATCTTTGGAGGAGACAGTTTGTGAATATAGTAAGCAAAATTGTATTTAAAAGGTTTTCGGAGACTCTTGTTTTTCTTAAATGCAGTGACGGATGTTTATTCACAAACCAAGCATCTTCTCTCAAGCTTTGTTTACATCTTTGTCATTGTGTCCTCTTCTTCAACTCCAAAACTATCCAGTCAGAAATAGCAGTAAACTAGGCTGCTTCTCACAGGACTGAGCATCAGTTGCCACGTCAGGAGAGAATATTGATACGCAAACACACCATCTACTGGCCTGTTTTGGAATCACAGCCGGTTTAATTTAAACTGGAGGTGACTTTATTTGGCCTCTAGATGGCAATAAATCCACTGCTGTTAACTGTAGTGGTTCATGGCTTGAGCATGGACTGAATTTATCCACAATATGGACATTAAAGCCTTAGGAAAAAGGGAATGTTTCTATATGTTTCACTTCAAATTAACTCATAGCTAATTACTTTCATACCACTATAGTTCATTTCTTGCTGCAGATGAAATCTCCTCTCCATTTTACAATCAAAATAAGCAATCTGCAGAATCTTGAAATATTTTGAGAGAATGTAGCTTAATATTTTAACAAAACAGAGGCATATTTTATTTCAGCATTAGGTGACATAGTTTTAATGCAGAGCTTTGTCTCTATAAGGACATACAGCTGCCGTCCTCTGCCCGTTCCACTGAAGTAGTCTGGGGCAGAGCTATGAGAATGTGTCTTGGCAAGACTAGTGAATACCACATACACACTCCAACGACTAGGTCAGACACACGCACCCGCACACATACACACTTTGCAATATAGTCTAATCTCTGTCAAATCTCTGTTGTATCATTCTCTCACGCTCATTTTTTCCTCCTTTCCAGCTCTCTGCCCCATCACCCTCGCTCTCTCTCTGTCTTTCTCTGCCAGCGGGTATCAGTGCCAATAGCAACATGGCATGGTCTTTAGCCAAATAGGCAGGAAGGATTGTCTGTCTGGGTCCTGTTTACAAACTCTCCACTCACACACACACAGACACAGACAGGCATGCACACACACACACACACACACACACAGACAGGCACACACAAGGTCCAATGGGGTTACGAAGTCATTCATGAGGTAAAGTCAACATGTGAGCGGACGTCTGTAGTGACAAACCAAGCCAACACTGTCCTAGAATAGCGCTACGCCAAACCACAAAGAAGAGGATTTGTTTCGGTAAACTTACTTCTATCTCACATTACTGTACTGGTGGGACAGATTCCAGTACTTACCCTAACAAAGTTTAACATATCAACAAGTTGTTTTTTCTGTTGCCACTTTTTAATTTTCATTTTGTTTGCATTATAAGTGTATACAAACCTTTTCCCCTTCATTTCAAAGTGTGCAAATGCTGCACAGCTTTGAGCTTTGTTTCAGTGTCATGTGTTCAACCCTTTGCTGCAGTGGCAGGACAGTCATGATGTTATTTCTTTGATTCTGGATTCAGTCTTTACAAGCTCACCACCACACTGCATCTTAGATAACCACTAACTCTGATTGCTGTCACTTGGATTATCTAAAAAAAATGTAATTATCTTGCTGTTGAACCATTTACCTTGAATAATGAATCAGGTCAAAGCGGTCCTACAAGATTTTTGTCAATTTAAGTGAAGCCCGGGTCTTCCACTTCATGGTTCAGAAAATGTTATGCATGAGAATTTCCATTACCAAAACAGGAGAGGATAAAAATGACTTTTCCAGTAACGGGGCCTTACTCAGTGTGCGTATGTGTCTAGGTGCCATCTCAGGTTTGTTTAAATTAGGAGAATGACTTGCCAATGCAAGGAGGAGGGAGGGGAAGAGAACATAAACAAAGGAGCCTAACCTGCCTACTGTACAGATGGACAACAGCTGTTGGTCTCACAGGCACACACACAGACAGACAGATGGATAGACAGACAAATGGACAGACAAGTGCACATTCATGTACAGACATAGAAACTTCCTTGAAAGCCTTTATTCACAAATTCTATTACCTCATACAAAATGTTGCCTTTATACAGTGCAAAAAGCTTTCCTCTGCAGTATTTTCAGTATTTAGTACACAGAGTCTGTATTATACAATGCACTCATACAAGTATATAAAATTTTGCAAGTCATTTAGCAAAATGTGTCACATTAAAATACACATCATCAGTCAGGAAAACATTGAAATAAATGCTCAGTTTTCTCTCTTCTGACACTTCTGAAACTGAACACAAACTGAATTTTGTCTATTTTGCAAGGTAACTGCAGTTATATTCTTCAAAAAAAAGGAATAAAATTATCAGTTCACATTTCCATATATGGCTTACTTGTAACGCCTTGCAGTACATTTCCCATGGCATAATGGAATTTTAACGCCGCTACTATTAACTGAGTCCAGCCCAACAGTTGTGCACACATAAAACAAACTAGGTGTCTCATTCTCCATAGAACCTCAATGCATCAAGGTATGCGGGTGGATGTTGAAGAGTAAGTCGTCGTTGCCACGGCGAATCTCAAGGAGGAGAGGCTGGTTAGCTAGCAACGCCCCCTGCAGATCTTCAGTGGTCTGGAGTGGTCGGCCATTCACCTTGACGATGACATCACCTGCCTTAATCCCACTCCTAACATAGAGAGCAAAAGATGTGGTTCAGATGTGCCTGAACTGTTTGAAATGGAGGGCCAAGCTGTAACGTAACATGAGTACATGCAATTGAGGTAGGCCATGGGCCAAAATGACTGAATATTGATTGTTTTATCCTGTAATCTCAACATCATTGTAAATGAGGGCCACCCTCAATGATTTCTTTGAGGAAATAAATAAAGGTTGAATTAATGATTATTTCGAAATGTAACAAGTAGGAATTAGCTTTGTAGGCCTTATGTCATCATTGTTTTTGTTTATATTCCTTGTAAAAAGTTATCTCAAATTCAATCCTAAAATCTTCCCAGTAGTCCCCAAATAGTATATCACATGTAGAACCCTTTGATGGGTGAAAATCTATTTTAAGCAGTGCCAAATCTGGCTGATGGGCCCTATGTTGTCGGTCTTGGACTGGTTCCTAGAAAGGTTTTTTCATTGTCGCGTATGTGTGTGTGTGCTTGGTTGTGCATGTGTTTGTGTGTGCATGAGTGTGTGCATGGATGTGCCTGTGTGTGAACGTACTTCTCTGCAGGAGAGTCTGGTATGACCTGTTGTACCAGAACTCCACTGCTGACATCAGGAAAGTCTGAGTTCTGAAGCTTCAACTCTGCTAGTAGACTGAGACACACAAATAAAAAAGATAACATTTATTGCTCTTCAGATATTAATAATTAAACCAGTTGCCCTGGAATAACTTCTTTATCATCATTTACAGTGTTCAATTATATTTAATTGTGCTGAAAATTGTCAAAATGGTAAAAATAATGATCTATTGTGTGTGAATGTGTGTGCGTGTGTTACAAACTCACGCTTCAGTGATCGTGAGCATCCTGATGCCTAAGAAACTTCTCTTCACTCCTGACACCCCTGAAAACAACACATCTGGTCGTCATCATCATCATCATCATCACCATGTCTTCCCACACACAGGCTACCACCTGCTCCAAAAACTATCCTCAGGAAAAGGGACTCTGCTGCAATCTGAATGCTTGAGCTTATTTATCATTTCACCAATCTACTGTCACTTTACAGCTAAGGAATTTGCATCTGTGAACTTTAACGATGAGTAAAGCCACAAGTCATTACCAAAATACACTTAATACAAAGATAAGGTGTCGAAATAGAGTACTGGGCAGCCAGGCACCACCAGAACAGCTTTATTGCACCTTGCCATAGATTCTACAAGTGTCTGAAACTCTGTTGGATCTCTTCAGTGAGAAAGGTGTTTTGGTGCTGGAAAATACTGTCTAAGGCACTTCACTCAAATGGATTGAAAGCTGGTGAAATCTGACAGCCATGGCATATGATTTCCATTGTTTTTATGCTCTTAAATTAGTCAAGTGACCAGCAATGTCCTGTAGAATGAGGCATTGTGATCCTGGAATAGACCAGTCCCATCAGGAGAGAAATTCATCACCACAGAGTGAAGATGACAACTCAGACTGGCTTTACTGTTTATTAAGGTTTGTATTCAGTGTTGCTGACCTTGTTCTCTGAAGGGTTGAGTGGACCTAAACTATGTCAGGAAAATAGACCTACCTGCTTTACTCAGTTATTTCATTTATTTTGATGGTCATTTGAAAGTATTATCTATATACCATAACCACAATATTATGGTATTGGACTACTGCAGTACTTCAATAATACTTGATGTTTGCATTAATATTGATATTGAATGTGTATATGTGTAGTGTATGCACCGTATTAACATATGTCTTGCATTGTCTTTTTATGCACTTTCGGTCATAAGTCTTGTTTGCTCTTGTACTCTGTATGTCAGTAAATGTATCAAACCTCATCAAGTCAAATTCCTTGTAGACATAAAGGTCCTGGGTGAATGAAGGTGATTCTCACTGTGATCATGATCAACATTAAACATCATCATTATAAACATAACCATCAGCATTCACCAGGAAATGTTAAAGCTACAACAGCAGATCGAGCAGATCACACAGAGCATTTAATAGTCATGATAGCCCCAATATGACCAACACCATGTCTGTGTGGCTCTCACCTGCATCGGACTGCGGTTCCTCTGATAGATGGTGAAGTCCTCTTTGCAGCCTGACCTTATCTAGCATAACAACAATTGAGTTTAGTCTTACTGACAAATAACCACCTCATAATACATATTCCTACATGAGCTTGCATTAACATCTCATCCAACACAAACTCTATTTGCCTTTGTGCTGTTTCAGCTTTGACCCCTGACCTTTGCTGTTTTTGGTCTGAGACTCTGTGAGGAAGAGGCTGATCCTGTCAGAGGGAATGGCGAAGGAGATTCCTGCTGTCACCTTCAGAGTGTTGATGCCGATCACCTCGCCATCCTAAAACAAACACACACACAGAGCGCATACTGTAAAACTTCCAATAAGAAAATAATATAATAATAATAATATAATAAAAGTTCCTGGAAGGTTTTGTGAATCTGGTCCTTGGTCTCAAATAGTGTCCAGATCTCTAACAACAGGCAGGGAATGTAGTGTGTATGCATAAATAAAGGCCAGGTGGTAAAACAATTTGGCAGAATTACCAGAAAAGAGTCTAAATTAATTTGATATGTATAGTGTAAAACATTATTAAAATGACTAAAATATCAAAAAATATATTACCAAAAAGTTACGTTGCGTGTAGTGGAAAACACTAACATGTTTATCTCGTTGTCATGGATACAGGTACTGGCACAAAAGCCTTGAAATTCATTACGCAAACATAACTTTACCGCTTGCGTCACTATCCAGCATTGCACCTGTTTGTAAGTCAATACATGACAGAGAGGTTTATTGATTCACTTTTGTGGCTTTGGCAGTTTCTGTTTCATTCTGTGTTGATGCACCAATCGTTTGTTTACAAGACTGATGACCAGTATGTTGTGGCAGCCTACCGCTATGTTACAGTAGTTAATTGTTTTGCATGATTATATCAACCAGATATTCATTAGTAGTAGTAGTATCTGACAGCAATATTTTCAGCATCTAGGCCTAAAGAGCCAAAATCTGAGCACCACATTTCTCAAAATATCAGTAAATTCTATCACTTTTAGGCATACCAGGTAGTGTGGAGCTGCCTAAAGAAATGATGGTATGCCTCTAATAATAGCCTGTCTCTAATAAAGGCCTCTCTTTTGTTGGAACTTTTACAGTATGTTATTTTTTAGAGACATTGATAAACATATAGTCCGTGGGTCATAGCACTCTACTCACCAAGTTAACAAGAGGTCCTCCAGAATTGCCGTACTTCCCAGAGATAAGGGAAAATAAGAGAGAAACACAAAGGAACAATCACAATGATGATTTAGACCGAATGCACACACAAAGACCAGAATCCATATACAAACACAACAGCGTCTAAATCTCTGTGGGCCTCTGTCCTGCATAATAGAAATAGTATGTGTAATAAGACAAGTATTCAGTGTATTCATGAATGGACACGTGTGTGAGTGAGTTTGTGTGTGTGTGTGAGCTCACATTAATAATAGCGTCAGTCTGGATGTAGTCCATGTCGGAGTCCCTGATGCCCAGCTCCTTGCCGTCTCTCTGGGCGGTGCTGACGATCCCTGTGGTGACAGTGTTCTGCAGGGCGAAGGGGCTGCCAATAGCAACCACAAACTCCCCCGGCCTCAGGTCAGCTGAATGCCCCAGAGACAGCACCGGGAGCTTCTTCTACTCTCATACACACACACACACACACACACAGAAATACACAGACACACACACACAAGGAAACGTGGGCATGCACACACAGACATGAGAGACATTATTGGGTGAGTTATAAAGACAGAAAAAGACAAAGAATAGATAAATACAAAGGAGTTTGTCAGACAGAGGGAGAAACCTTACGAGTGCGCGAGAGAGAGAGAGAGAGAGAGAGAGAGAGAGAGAGAGAGAGAGAGAGAGAGAGAGAGAGAGAGAAAGGGATAGTTTAACACACATAAAACTGTCCCAAGTATTTCAGATATGGGTGTGAGAACACATATCACCACTCTGTCTCTTTCTCCAAGTCATGGAGCTGGTGTTTACGTTAGTATTCCCGGTAGCACTCTAGTAGAACACCTGAATCTCTAGCAGAACACTGTCAGAACGTGGCATAGAAACGTGTCAAGACGTGTGCAGACTTGTGCAGTCCAGTGAGTGAGTGCATTTAAGGGTCGAGGATGTATAAAAAGTATGGAAAAATGACATTTTATATGCCATATGTAATGCAAATACAAAATAATTTTATAAAACATGTATTTATCTGTCATTTTCATCAAGTATGGCTCCAGAGTTGGAAAAAGATTCAAGTGAAACCAGTTATTCTGATGGGGACTAGAGAATGTAAATGTGTATGCATGCTCATTTGTGTGTGCTTGCGTGTGTGTGTTCCTACCTGAGGATTGACCTTAATAGTGGCGATGTCCGACTTCCTGTCTACATCTCTAACCACGGCCTCATACGCATTGCCATCGTGGAGCTGGACGCGCAGCTGGGGCCTCCCTGTTACCGCGGCAGCCGTGGTTACTACGTGAGCGTTGGTTACAATCACACCTGAGTGGGTCACGATGAAGCCAGAACCACTGGAGAGAGGGATGTGACGGCCAAACAGAGGATGTCTGGAGACAGAGAGACAGACGGAGAGAAAGTCAGGAACAGATGAAACGGCAAAAATAATAGAAAACCTAATTTAAAGCTGCACTTGGTAATTTCGCACTTTGGCAGAAAGAGGCTTGAATTTTAAGTCTTCAACACCTAGAAGTTACGTAATATGACATCAGTAAGCTCTAAATGTAAAAATATTTTCCTTAAAGACTGGTGGGAGTGGAAGTGGAAGAGAATCTTTTGGCAGCATGGTCAACCATCACTTTTGTATTCATGCAAAATTTGTCACTTCCGGTGAGAAGACAACCCTAACGCTAACACCCAAATAATAACAATAATGGCTTGGGCAAACAGAGCAAATCTTTACAGTTTACAGGGCAAATGTACAACACACACATATAAAACACACATACACACACCTTAAGAAGAGTTCAATGTGGACGACAGCAGGTGCTATTTTCTCCACTACGTCAGCGATGAAGTTGAACTTGTAGCGCGGGCTGTTGGGGTGGAGCAGGGAACGACCTATACTGACATGAAGAACCCACTTCATTAGCACACACACACACACACACACACACACACACACACACACATACACACACACACACACATACACACACACACACACACACACACACACATACACATACTAAACTCACCCACTCAACAGCCAAATCACCACCTCTGTATTATATCAGGTACCAGCAGCACTTCTAGAGTCTCATCTTTGACCTTTTCAGTGCATAAGCAAAACAGTCTTCAAAGAAAGTGAAATATCACCTCCAAATGTCACCAAATGTAAAATTAATGAAATGAAAAATTAATGCTCAGATATTAATTGGTTCCAGTTATTTGTTAGTCAGTTTCACAGGCTACTGTACATAGATGATTAAAAAGGGAGCTATTGTAATTATAGAGAGGATGTGAAAAATAATGATCAGCTTCCTGAATGACTACCAGTTTACAATATACTCTGACACTGAGGTCAGTATGGTAGATGTATACACACACACACACACACACACACACACAGAGAGAGAGAGAGAGAGAGAGAGAGAGAGAGAGAGAGAGAGAGAGAGAGAGAGAGAGAGAGAGAGCGAGAGAGGTATAGAAGGGTGCACATAGTAGCCTAATGGAAATAGGACCATAAGGACCCTAAATTTCTAACCCCAGATCAGGTGCTGGCCCTCCATACATTGAGGAAGAGAAATCTTAGTTGATGATAATCCTTCACATCCTATTTCTAAGTAGCCTAAAGAAGGTAAATCACCGATAAATTACATTTTAGAAACAGGATGGAGACTGCTTAGAGGGTATATGGAGGATGACCCTTTGTGAAGAGAAAATGTAGTATTGTGTAGTCTCGAATGACAGTACACAGCAAAATCGATGATAATTTAACACTGACAGAGTAAAAATCAACAATAGTTCCACACCCATTAGAGTTAATTTACTTTTAGATAGTTTTGAACAGAGCCATATCAGCTTTATAGACTAGACAGGCTACACCTCAATAATGATGTCACCGAAATATGATCACATATTAACACTAGAAAAGTGATGTCAACCCTTTGAAAAAAGAACGATTTAAAATATAGGCTACTGTACAAATATCAGAACAAAACTATACATCGACTGGGGATTAAAAAAAACATACAAAGTATAAACTATTATGACAGACACACTTTTAAGTCCCTACAGGCAGTGATTTTTAGGGAATACTCATACATTTTACCCTTTTACACTGCTTTTTACCAATACTATCCTCGTCAACTTTTTGAATCACCAGCACTGTTGAGAATAATTTCTTCCATGGTCCAGGCTGTAATGACCAACCACTGCAGTCCTACCTGCGCCTGCAGATGAACAAGCTCCTTTGTGCGCTTGGGTAACAGCGGGCCTTCCCTTCTGCTGAGCTTTACGGCTGGCTGCTCTCATCTTGCAGACATTGCCGTAGGTTTTCCCATCGCTGCCACACACTTCGTGTCCCATCTTACACTGGCAGACCCCCTTGGAGCCTCGCCGCTTCCCCGCAGTGTGCAGCCTGCACTCCAAGCCGTCCCCGCAGGGCAGGTCGTTTTTGCGGCCGCAGGGGTCTCCCTCGCCCGGTGAACACACCAGGCAGCAGTTGCACCGGTCCGGGACGTACCCGCCGAGACAGCTGGGGCTCGGACACCTGCTCACGTCGCACCGGGAGGAGCACTTGTTGGATCGCACCGGTACGGATCCAGTGAGGTCGTGCGCAAAGAGAAACGCCGCAGCAAGTAAAAGTAACTGCATTGTGATTATTTCGACAGCGCCAGGCAGCTGGGATGAATGTGATTTATTCCTCAATCAGTCATATTAGATGCTTCCTTTCCAAATCTCCAGCAGCCGGGTTGTTCCTCTGCACTAACACCCTAAATAAAGTACAAAACCTACACTCCACACCGACTACTTAATACACTATTCTAAGATGTTGTACTGGCTATATCCAAGCTCTTTTTCCAAACTCTGCATGGGTTTGACAGGTCGGGGCATTGCCGAGTCAGAGTCTGACAGCCTCAGTGATGACTGAGCATCATTCAGCTCCTCCGTTCACTGAGACTGTGGACGAAATGAACCCGGAGCCTCCAGCGCGCTATGCAGCCGCTCAGCTCCACTGAGAAAGCTGTTGTGATCTATGCGCACCATCTAGTGGAGACATTTAGAAACATGCTATGCCTACTAGTGAAGGGAAAATGATTTTTAAAGTTAGGAGGTTTTTAAAAATGAAAATTAAATATGTATGCTATGCCTCTTCCACGGTGTGCCCTAATAGCCTTATTCTAAAGTAGAGTCAATCGGCCTGCATTTTAAAGATACTGCAATATAATCACTTTTGCTAACGAAAGGCAGAAAAGAACAATTTTGAAAGGAAAATAATGTTCAAAATATCAAACTGCAGCCTAAAGATGAAAAGACAATACACCTCAGATAAATAACATGTTTTGGATTTACTTTCCTCTTGCATAGATTGCTTCCCAAATCCATAAAATAAAAGCATTTTGACATTTCCATCAAAATGCATTGTGCAGAGGGCACAATGTTTGTGCTCAGTATCAGTGCAGATTATATCATGTTGAATTGGTGAATTAGACATCAAAACAATGGCCATAAAAAGGGTACAATCATTTCAACTTTAATTTCAACCTCTGTCTCAACCATTGAGTCAACATCAGAGTCCAATAGCCAGTAAATGGCCATTTTTACATCTTTAGTTTCACAGACAGCTGTGGTCAGTTTAAAGCCTTGATGTTTTATTTTCAACAAAGCCATGTGAAAATTCCCTTGCCATAAAATGTGGTTGAATAGAGTATGAATGTATCTGAGAAGTGTTTATAAATCTGGACATCAGTCCAAACAACCTACCAGTTGGAATGAGGCCCATGTCATACGATGGAAGGAGCAGACAGTGTGAGGAATTTAGTCACCGAGTGTCTGGAGACTGCTAATAGGTTTTGTTTTCATTCCCCAGTATATTAATAGTGTCCAGCGGTTCGGCTTTGTCCTGTTTCATCAACACAGCTCATTACTTGGTGACTGTTACCTAAACACATTTTTCATTATTTATTGTTGTAAGTTGGCCACTTGGAACAGTTAGGGATTAAATTTCCACCTTGACCACCCATGCTTACAAATATATGCACTCATGGTAATTTAATGTGCTTTCAATAAAAGCATCCATCAAATGGCCTATCAAAAAATGTATCTCCAAAAGGTTAACTCAGAACTCATTGATTTTCCTGACTGACACCCATGGATTCTTTACTTTATGTTAGCATTTGTCCGGATATTGCATTAATTTCATCCCAACATTTTTCATGAAAACATGGCAACATTGAAGATACAAGTTTTGGAAGTACACAGAAGTCATGTTTAAGGCATACAAGCCTAGATTTACTGACATTGCTCTGCTATTCCTTCACTCCTCATTTCTTTTTTATGTTTATCTGCAGCTTTGAGCGTGTGAAACACTTTGCCAACAAACTGGTGGATGTTCTGGAAATCAGTTGTGACAGGGTGCATTTTCTGTTTCATGTCACAGTCATTTATTGAGATTAGTCACAGTGAGATGCAATGTCTGTTTAGAGAGAGAGAGAGAGTGCATAGTGCTTTGCTTCACTGGGGTTTCACATTTCCAAGCGCACATCTCACCCACAGCAAAGCTACTGTCAGACCATAGAGTAGCCTACTTGGTAGTTATTATTATTCTATTGTAAAATGATTTTTTTAGCTGGTATTAATTACTTGTATAGGTTGCTTTATGTCACACCATGATCTGCTTTCATTCCCAGATGTGTGTGTGTGTGTGTGTGTGTGACACAGTTCACCTCCAGAGACCAAAGAGGCTATTAAGAGTATTTATTTCAGGTTAAGACACTTCTTACCAGCTTCACTGCGTCACTGTTACCTTATATAGCTGTAATTCAAAATGTATGTTCTACAGCTAAAAGTGGAAAGTGATAGTTGAATCCTGTCAAAATACTTAAGACATTGAAAACTTCTAAATGCCTCCAGTCAGTACAGTGCATTGTTGTACATTGGGATTGTGAACAATATAAACTGTAATTCCTCTAAAAGCTTTCTGAAATTCTTCCTAGTTCATCATGGTTAATTAATTCTCAATGAAGCATAGAAATACAGCCCAGTTTCCTACCAATGTCCCACTTGTGTTCTCCTTGCTCCTCTCCCAGAGGGGGGCAGCATTGAGGCAGGCAGAGCCCTGCACAATGTCCTGAGGACAGGCTTGGAGCTGGAGGAAGACCCAACACATCCTGCTCTTCTTCACTGACAGCTATTCCCAGGACAACCTGAGGAGCTCCACCCTCCTGACAGCAATTAGTGTTTGTTGTTGGGATCAAGCATCCAGAGCAAGTTATTATTAGTCAGTTTATCTGAAATGAATTGAACACATGTACTGAAGCATCTTGAAGTAGGAGAGAGGATCGGAAGTGAGTCTGGTCAGGTAAATTATTGATGTGGTCAAGGGTAGGAATGATGAAGTGGGTCTGAAATTGGAATTACAGGGGCAAAAATAATGAATTCACCTTTAAAGGGGAAATAAAAGGAAAAAAAATACAGATACAGAAAATCCTTGAGGGAAAGTTTTTGTTTGAAAGCTTCTATCTGTGATTTCAGTTAAAAAGTTAAAAGGCTAACCTGACGCGCCAGACAGGGCTTCTGGGCAAGCCAACACTCACTGTGGTACCACCAGCTTCACACATCAACAAAGTACAGAGAGATTAAGATATGAGAAAGGATTGAATGTAGAAGTCTGTGCATAAATTTAGGGGGCTGTTCAGTTTTAACTTGTGTTGATCCCTCGCCTTTCTTCCCTTGCTGAGAATCAGAAGGGTGTACTTGTTGTATGTCACACATCTCGTCACTAGGGGGCTCAGTGATGGGAAGACATCAAGGAAAGATAACATGGTGATGTGGATCCGTATGGAGCCCAGGTCTGTGGCTTCAGTTCACCAGATGGGAACAAAGACGTCTTAATTTGCCTGCCCAGTACAGTCAGAAGTTTTGTCAGTCTGTCACTTTTTACAAATGCCATAGACTTTTGCGCTTTTTTTCCTTTTGCCAATGATAATTATACAGCATGAAAAAGGGCTATTTATATTGTCCTGTCTTTCATTTAACAGGCTTACATACGTCACTCAGTATGTGTATGTGTGTGTGTATGTGTGCACTAAAAGAGCTACACAGGTGTTAATAAATAAAAGCTGACTGTGTTAACATCTGTCCTAACACGTCATCACCTGCTGTCTTGTGTCTCTCACTTATCTCTCTCTCTCTCTCTCTCTCTCTCTCTCTCTCACACACACACACACACACACACATACACTGTCCCCACCCTACAGCAAGTCTTTGGAGCCGGTGTTTGTGTTGGACTCCTCTGCTGCAATTTCCCGCGGTGACTTCCACCTCACCAGAGAATTTGTTAAATCTGCCATCCCAAACTTTGACCTTGACGCAGGACTCACCCGGGTTGCCATGGCGATCTACAGAGCCAAACCACATACCGTGTTCAGTCTGGGTGATTGGCCAAGGCACTGTACTGCGTCATGGAACACACTGTCAGCGTTCGCCCGGGGTCACGGCCTGGGCCTCATAAGGTTGTTGTCTTAGTTACTGATGATAATGATGATGAGGAGCCAAGTGTGTGTGCTGACACGCTCCGCAGCTTCAGCTGTCAGTGTCGTGGCATGTTTGGACACACCTGATTGAATGCACTACGTTTTTCATTATCTTAAAGCCATTTTGATCTAAAGGCTTATGCTTAAATGCTTGACATTTGTTTCTTAGACAAATATAAATAGTGAAGTTGATGCCTATGTGTGAATTTCTTTCCAAAGATAGTTTTGATTTTTTTGGTCACTGCACAATTCCATTTGTGTTATTTCATAGTTTTGGTATCTTATTCTACAACATGGAAAATAGTAAAAATATAGAAAAATGTGGTGTGTCCAAACTTTTGACTGGTAGTGTATGGATGTGAGTGTCTATATACACGTTCTTTTGAACATAGATGAGGAGAGACAGCCTAATTAGGGGAGGTAATTTATGTATATGACTGTGACTACCCCAATGTACACCACAACCTCTGCCCATCAATGTCCCCCATTAAAACCAGCAACAGTATTAACAGCGCCATAAATTGTATGGATGTGAATCTCTCCATTGCAACCAAGATAGAAGCATTATGTTGTCAGTCTGCCCATCAATGAAGGGTTTGTTAAGTATTGTTACTAATCTATGTTCTTACTACTTTCTTTGCAGGATTAGGCCTACAAGATCCTTGGTTACCATAGTGTTTCCATGATGTCACCATGGCAACGACGCCCAGCTCTATGGACGATGCTGAAGGGTGTTGGCATTGCTCCCCAAATCCCCTCTTTGCACATAAAGGATATAAGAGTTAGGCAAGCCAAGCCAGCCTGAATGAGACTGAATCCTGGGTAAATAACAAGGAGTTTCCTCCCTTCAGGACAAGAAGGACCATTACATCACAGGGGACCTAGGACACACTGTAGATACACGATACTTAGTCTGCATTTACTGAGACTCGCCAAATAGGAGCGCTGAGCTAGAATCACTGATAAGGTTCCATTATAACTTCAAGGAAATAGGTAAAAGCAGTCCCTGGGTGGTACTCCTACACAAAAAGGCTTTTTGAATACAAAATCAAACACAACAGGCACTGCAGCAGGAATCCAGCATTTACTAGTAGTCTTGCTTTGCTGTTTTGATCTCTTCTATCCACAATGTTTTTAAAGTCTGTTAATATAATCACAGTGGTAAATAAATGAGAACCAAAATGTGTTCAGGTGAAAGGATGTACATGTTCTTATGCCATACAGATGAACACATTCAGATTTAGTCACACATATTCTCTATTGATTCCAGTCTTATTTATTATTTCCCCCTCAACACAAACAGATGCAGAGTTGCTTTCTAAATTCCCACACTATGCGGAAGGTACAGGCTGTTCAGTCTGCTTTCTCTTTTCAACAGTTATAAATAGCTCACCTTGGCCTGGAGCATTACAGCCTACCTGTCATTAGTTAGTTAATCATTAGGTCTAAGTTGAATGGCCTTGCCACAGCTCTATGAGAACCCACACAGCTGTAGCTGTGCTGTCTCATCAATTTGCACAGGTCTCTCTGCTCTGCTGAACACACCTTTGCCAATATCTACAGAGGCTGTTTAAAGACCGAACAATGTACACAGTTGTAATCCTCACTATCCACTCACATGTACTTTCCCTCAGCAGTTATTCAAATTTTATCTGTCTCTTATTTCTGGAACTGTAACATATGCTTATCATGAGACATACTTTAAACTTTGACCAAACAAAGAGTTTATATTTCCCAAATTTTATTTTTCATCTGTTAAATATACAACTTTACTCATACAATCATCAAGTTGGAATAAAAATTTCAAGATGCATACATAAAACCAAACGGCATCGAGCAAGTGTGCTAAATTGTCCTCAATTACTTTTTTTCCTCATATACTGCATTGTAAAGGGGAAGGACAAGTTCCCTTCCCCCATGCCACAAGGTTCAAGAGCAAGCAGCTTGCCAGCAATTAAATACATGTCAAACAAATACATTCATCGTTACGAGAAAATCCCATTTTGACAGCATTCCCTCGTATTGAAATGTTAAGGAGCAAGAATCTGTGTAGAAACCGTAAACAGGTTACATTCAAGCAACACGTGAAATCTGTTTTTTTTTCCTCCCCCCCCCCTCAATTTTGTGTTCAAGTTTTAACAATATTCTCTTCTTGAAAAGATTTTGGCAGTAGTGAGAGTTGAAGACACTGGGTTTGTGTTTGATGGACAGATGTGGTTTTGAAAACTAACACTGGGTCAAAGAACAGTTTGAATCCTTTCAAATGAGTTGACTTAGTTTGCCTGGTGTGTGAAACTAATAAAATACTTCCAGCAGTGCAAGTGCACACCTATTTCAGCAAGCAATCCTGACAAGGCAAAACAAATATTTAAGGACTCTCTCCCAGATCAGGAGTAACCTTATCCTAGACAAAATTTCAGTTTCTAGGGAGATCTGTGAAACAAGTCCTTAAGACTTCTCAAAGACTCTCAAATACTTTCAGACCCCTGATCTGTTAGTATAGATGGTGGAGTGCTTGTTCTTTGGCCGTTGGCCTCATGAAGAGACATTGCAAGAGGCTTTAGAAGGTACTTCGGTGGGTAAAAGAAAACCCTCCTTTTCTGCCTCCTAACAATAAACAAAGCCCACGTCTGTGGAAAAGCCGATTTTCCAATCAAGTCACCATGGTAACCACACACACAACCCCAAGGTCTCTAAAAGACACTGGTATGCCAATCTCTCCAGCTCCCTCTTCCCATCAAGCCTCTCTACACTCTCTGCTCTGCACAAAAAGAGGAAAGATCTTAAGCCCATTATTTTCACAGAACCTTTATTCTTCTACCATGCCGTCTTACTCTCCATCATCCATGACTACCTCCCCCTTCCTCTCTTGCAAGCTGAAATATGAGCAGTTTCCAGTGTGATATTCTCATCTTCCCCCTCATCTTCTTTCCTGCTCGCTTCCTGACAGTAGGACAAGAAGGAGCTGCTGCAGAAGAAGTGATGGGTGAAAGATTTCTCCTCTTCTCCACTCCCCCTTCTCCGTCTACCAGGAGGAGAAGAAAGGGCGCTTGCAGTGGAAGGTTTGCGTGAAGGCGTTGCCTAGTGTGACGACGCGGCCCTGGCCGCCTGAGCGGCTGCGCTCCACCACCACCCGGGGCATCTGCACCAGCTGGATGGGGCTCTTCCCGTCTTTCAGCGCCTGGCTCAGGTTCAACACCTGGGGGGGAGCAGGGATAAGGTGAGAGACAGTATAAGCGGCGCAGGCTAAAAGAGAAGTAAAATATTCTTCATTCAAAACAACTGGGAGCATTGGCTACATTTGAGTTGCGCGCGAGGTTGTCTACCATATGAAATTTGAAACATCATGGCCGGCACCTCATCTATGTAGACACGCCTCCATCCAGGATTTGCTGAACGAAGGAGTTTTTAGTTCCATGACATGTTTATCTGTGTGGTCATTTCAAATTGGAGAATTTGACGAGGGACTAGCAGAGGAGGTCCGAAAATACCTTCAACCTGATTCTTTCTCAAGGGACTATAAAGACATCCACATGGCATTAAAAGGCAATATCTTGTAAAATGGAGCATGACTTTAAAAAGGAGGACAACACTAGATAGCAACCAGGTCAAAACAGAACCTTATAATATGTCTGCTGAAATTGTCTGCTGTTGTCTTCCTTTGGACATTGTAACGTGCATCCATGTCATAGCTGAAGTATGGGAGTTTTCATGAACGCACTCGTCATGAAAGGTCAAACCAAACAGAAAGCATGAACGAGGCATAATCTTTGTCGAAGTGGAGAGAGAGCCAGAGGGAAGGAGAGGTAAACGGAGAGCACGGTAGGGTAGGAGTCAGGGTGAGGAGAGGTGAGATGTGTGGAGAAAACGAGTACAGAGCAAATAATAGAAATGACAAAGTGGGGCACGCAGGAGAGAGAGAAGGGAGAGCGAGGTAGAGAGGAGGATATAAAAGGAAAGCATGAGTCAGAAAAAACAAAATAGGAGATAAAGGAGAAAGAGAATAAGGTAGAGAAACTGGCAGGAATAACAGAGCCAAAATGCTCAATTTAGATTCTAAAAGAAAACGGGCTTTCAACTCACCTGCCCCCTCATAACCGACATCTGTCTTTCAAACATGGTTTTGTCAAAGCCTTTATCCGTCTGAAGAAAAAAAGAAAGAGACAGATTAATACTTTACTTAGCTGGTGTCCCACGTCACTCACTACAGTTAAAAGTAGGTTATTTCAGAAACCATTTTTGGACATAAAACAGCCGATTCATATCTAATGGAAGATTAGACTATCTGCCTTTTTCCTGCTGTTTTGTGTTCCCCGATCACATCCCTGTAAAACAGTATTTTGCCTGAGAAATCACACTGTAGTCGGGGTAGATGGCTATGGCCTGCTGAGTGGCAGAGCACCACTGCGACATTCTTTAAACGTGATATGTTTGGTGGAGGAATGCAAGACAGAGCAGACGGAAGGAAAGAAAGACAAGAAAGAAAGAAAGACAAGGAGAAAGGAGCAAAATTGGCTGGCAAACCAACACATAGAAATAAGTTTTGACTTATTTGAGAGAGCAAGAGAGAGAGTACTCAATGACAATGACACAAAAAATGGCAAATAATCAACAAAGAAATTATAGCAAACTTACAACCAATAATGATAGCCTATGAGTATATAATGACTTGTACCTAAACAGAATAACAGTACTTCCCTAGTGTTACACCTCCCTTGTCTACCTCTAAGAGACAAACAGCTGTGAAGCTCCATTCCTGCCGGGTAAATCTCTACAACTGGAAACTGAGTACCGTGTGTGCCAGACAGCAGCTTTCTCAGCATGGCTATTAAAGAATCTAATTTAAATCTCTATGGACAGGGACAAAAGGTAGAGAGCAGGAAAGTCGTGAGGTGGCCTATACCTTGAACATTTCGTAGAGATCCTCACAAAGGTCCTGGACAAAGTTCATATCAGACAGGCGGGACAGCACCAGGTCCCTGGTCTCCTGGGAAAAGGCCACTTTAGCCTGGGGGAGCCACGCCCAGTGGAACGGGTCTGATGGAAGGACGGATCACATCAGCACAGTTTTCCATGAGCTCACAACACACTGTAATGGCACTGTGCTACAATAAACAGCCTTTTCTTGTCATTGCAGTAAACAGGTGTGACAGCCTTTCTCTGTCACGCCTGTTTATTACGAAGGACAACTTGATGAGAGGAAGAGAGAGAAGGTGCAGAGGGAGAGGAGTCAATATGTACAGGCTCTAGTCAAGTAGTCTAGTCCAGTGGTTCTCAACATGGGGTCTGGGGACCACCAGACCACTAATTAATGAATTATTAAACTTCACCGTTATTTCATTAAAAAGACATTAACACAATTAGAGAATGTAGAAGAATGACTATTTTGGTCATAGTTTCACTGTTAACTCTCTACCTACAATAGAGATTGTCATGGAATTCTGGACAAAATCACATCTAACAATAAAAATATTCTCAGATTTGGGTCCAAGAGACTTGATATGAAAAAGGTTGAGAATTACTAGTCTAGTCAAGCACACAAGCACAAGACAGACAGAAAAAGAGACACATTAACAAATAGATAGATAGATAGATAGATAGATAGATAGATAGAGAAAGGGAAGGAAAGAGAGAAAATATGTGAAAAACAGAGTGAGAAAGAAAAAAAGGAACAGAATAGGTGAAACAAAGAATTTATATTTCCCCATGCTAGTCTTTACAGAATCAGCACCAACATACAGGCTCTCCATTCATCAGGGTGTTTGAAGGGGAAGGCCAGGCCGTTGTCAATGGCTGCAATCTTGATGCAGGAGTCTGGACTGTTCTCCGGCCACTCCGTGTCCTACAGCGAGACAAGGGAGAGGATCTGAATTAGTCATCACCAATAACTGACTGAAAGATTGATGACCGATGACCACAGAGTTATTGATCAATGTCCAAAGGGTTGATTAATTGGACAGATAGATGACAACCTTTGCTCATTTATCAATAAATGACAAATTGTTGATAGGTAGTCAGATAGTGTTCTGGTTGCTATGTAACTACAGTAGAAAGGTCATTGGGGCACTAGTATGTTCCAGTCCTGCAATATGCAATAGAGGCATTGTCTGCCTATGTGGGCCCCCCTGTGCCCTGTGTGTGAGTGAGAGGATTAAGTGTATAAGAGTGTGTGTGTGTGTGTATGTGTGTGTCTATAATGGGAGACAGATAGGGATGCACCAATCCAATATCCGGCATCACAGTTGGATCTGATCCCAGCTAATTTTGATGCATCGGTATTGGCTACAGGTTGTTTGATCAACCTCTGCTCCATTTTATGTATTTATTTCCCCCTCTTATCCATTTACGCAAATTGATGTAAAAAAGTATTTGCCATAAACAAACATCATCCACCACTTAGAGCAGTGCGGGGCATGGTTTGAAAGCAGCTGGGTAGCAGTCATGTCTGCAGTCTGGAATTATTTTAAACCTTTATAGAGAGCAAAAGCAGTCACACAACTGATTGTAATGTTTGCAGTACAACTGTTTGGAGGGGTGACAGCAGCAGAGCTAATTACAGTACTACCAATTTAACCAGGCAATGAAGAAACACCATCAGTTCTCACAGATAGTAGCTCAGAAGAAGTCTGGGCAGCCAAACATTAGAGGATGTGCTTAAAAAAAACAAGATAATTACCCCACAACAGCAAAAAAGCTAAAATAAATAAATAATAGAGAGGATTATCAAGTTTATTGCACTGGATGACCAGCCCCTCTCAACAGTGGAAAATGTGGGCCTTTGCCATTAAGTGGAACATTAGGAGCCACGCTATAGTTTGCCCTCTCGACACGCTACTCTACAACAAGACATGTGAACGCCTCGTGGTTTGCTTGAAAGATGTGACTACGATTAGTTTCACTACAGACATGTGAAGTTCACGTCACTGCTAAGTGTGAGTGCGCACTAGATTTATTCAAGCTTTACTTACAAAGTGCAGTGTAAAAAACTTTTTTTTTTACACTGCACTTTGGACTCTGTACTCAGTATCGGCAGAGACTCTACATGTAACTGCTCATACAGGGTACCAAATGTATATAGTGGTCAACTCTCCTTGCAGACCCAAACTAACGTAACCTGTAGCCTACAACTAATGCAAACAGGGCAAACATGCAGAGTGTGTGAGTGTGTTGATTCAATCGCACCTTTTCTCCCTCTCCTTCTCCCGGCTTCTCATACTTGATTAACCAGTTGTCATTCCCTCGGTCTGAGGAAGTGAAAGAGAAAGAGAAGGTGGAGAAAGAGTGTAGAGGAAATAAGTCCATAATCTCAACCTGCCACCATGAAATGACAGAGAGAAAAAAAAGTAAAAGAGTACTGGTGAAAATACCAGTGAATGGCCACCAAGCAAAATAAGAAGTTACCAGCAATGATTTAGGTAAAAGGTGCCAAATACACCTGAGAGGCATTTTTACCTCTAAGCACAACAATGATAATACAGTAATAATATTATCATATAATTTACAAAATTAAAAACAAACATATGAAAAAATGTTACATTTGTGCAAAAGACCCTCAGATGATCAACTCTGATTATTTTAAATAAGAAAATTAACTTCATTTTCAACCGAATTAGCACTTTTCTTAGTGGGACATGTTTTCGCCAAAGTCTCAAGAATCAGTGATAAGTAATATTTCTGAAACTGTACATGAAAGTTACAAAGTTAGGCTTTTGGACTGTTATACAATGCTGTGTCTAAATGCAGTATACACTGCCTTGAAATGTAAACTATGCACTCAATGCATTGCCTCACAGCACTGCCTCGTAGCACCTATGTCCTGCTGGACCAGAACTTAGCTTTATGGCACTTACTCTCGTTGTTCTCTCCTGACTAGAACCTTGCTTGTGTTGTATTAAAATCTCATGTGTACGTAGCTTTGGATAAAAGCGTCTGCCAAATGGGCAATTGTAATTGTAAACACAAAGGGACACCCTGGGAATGAACACACACAACCCCACACACACACACACACACACCTGTGTTTCTGATAACATAGTCCAACACCACCAGCCTCTCAAACTGTGACTGCAGCTGCTTCCTGATGTTCTCTGGCAGAGGTTCTGCTTCAAAGCGTCTCAGCCAATAGTCCGCTTCATGGTAACCCTCCACGAACAGCTGGAACGAGCCCACCTGGAAACAGACAGACATGATGTGTCACACCTGAAGCATACATCACTTAGACACAAGCAAGCATCGCACTGCAGTATTCCACCTTCAGAATGTACGTAATTTGTTTATATGGTAATGATGTGATACGATATGTAAAAATTGTACAGGCCTAATGTTGATGGGCCCAAAGGCAACAGTGTGTGACAGTTCAAACAGGATGGGTGCTAACTTCCTGAAACTACTTCCTCGTAACATTTTTACAGCCGTGTTTTCACAGCGTGGAACGAAATCTACACAGATAAAGGGTTTCATTAAAATTGCGTCAGATGAGATAGGGAACTGCACCATATGTCACTATACAACTGCTTGAAGAGTGAGACTGGTGCCAGAGGTGAGGATAGAGCGCTATACTAGAAATAAGATAAGAATATCCATTCATTGTTTGAAAGACCCTGAAAAAAGGACACATCAATTCAAGCAGAGGTGGCATTTACGCTTCCTGACCTACATGTTTGAATAAACCTGTCTTTTTAGGGAGCACAAAAATGTACGCCACGGAAAGGGCAACAAATTCAGCATCCCAAGAAATGGACTGCTGCACAGAAAGGCCAAAGGGCCAGAAGGAAATTATTATTATTATCAATCTATTTAAATAGCACTTCTCAAAACGGTAAGCAATAAAGTAAATAAAAGCCAACAAGATAAATAAATAGGTCAAACTGGAATGGAAAACAACATAACAAAAAAATAGTAAAGCCAAATACCATGATACAAAACCCTGTGTGTGTGTTTTAAGTGGTCATTTAAAATGCAAAACTGACTTTCCCAGCCTACGCTACTCAGGCAGAGCTTTTACAAAACAAACAAAAGGTGGTGGCATTTGATCCTGGAGGAGTGCCATTCTCGGTTACCTTAGGTGGCAGGCCCACTCTGTGGAAGCGTCGTCCCACCTTGGGGACCTTCTCTAAGGCGTACTTCTTCCCCCTGGACTTGGCTCGGTCAATGGCGCTGTAGTGAAACGTCTCACTGGCCAGATACACCACCTGAGAGAGAAGGAAGAACACTCAGAGTGAAACAGTGTTTGCTTTAAATTAATTTAGTTGTCCCCCTAACCCAGCTAGAACATTTCCCCCATAGCCTTGTTGCTCAGCCACCCCCCCATCCTACCGTCAATACAGCAAAATTGTCCATATATTATGATAGAAGTATCCAAATAAGAGCCACTCTTAAACTCCTACTGGAACTGATCCTGGAATGGACCCAGGAGTGAAATGGAATCTAAGAACCAAAATTAATTATCTAGATCCAGATTAATTTACTCCTTCACACTGAATTACGTGATCATTCTATTTGATTACATTTAAAAGAATTCAAACCACTTTGATTTCAGGCACAGTTTGATTGCCTGTTGTAATTTGAGATACTTTATATTGCAACACCCACACACACAGGACATGTGCACGCACACAGAGCCCCACCTTGGTTTTCGGCACCACTCCCAGGCCCAGCTTGGTATCAACCAGTGAGGCAGCAGCCTCTGAGAGGTAGCCCTGGTTAGGCAACAAGCAGCCTCGGCCAAAACAACACGGACAGCACAGCTAATGAGGGAGGCAAGGACACGGAGGGGATACAGAGGGAGAGAAGAACAGACAACGGGGAATAAAGAGGAAGGGAGGGAGTTTGGGAGGGGTGGGGGTGGGGGGGGTGTTAAGAAGAGATGAGTCAAGATGGAGAAATGGAGAAAGAGAGGGGAAGAGAGAAAGGGAAACCGGGTAAAGTTAAATTATTTCATTGGGTTGTATTCTTGGTGACATTTCTCTGTTTACATTCATTATTCTGTTTACAGATGGATAAAACGTGACGCAGTGTACTACCTTGTGAAAGTATTTGGTCCATTTGGGGTTCAGGTGACCATAAGGTTCCTCTGACTTTGGTTTGAAAACGCCAATGATTTTCTATAGAGAGAGAGGACAAGGACAGACCGCCAGTTAACACAAAAAAAAAATGACCCATTTAGAGAACAAGGAAGTAGAAACTGGTTTAACTGTGCCAGCTCTTACAATGAGCAAGTAGAGCGAGACCTATTCAGCTTCTGATGAAAAAAAGATGGTGCAAGGATGGAATGAGTGAATTAAAGATGGAATAGCATGAAGGAAGCATTAAAAGAGAATGATGAAAGAACCACGGGTGAGAAGAAGAAAAGAAAGATAAGAGAAGAGATTTTACAGTTAGAATAGATAGATAAGGCAGGAAATGACAAGTGAGAGACATGCTGCTAACAAGCCAAACAGAGATCAATGTCCTTTCCCAGCAGTGTACACCGAGCTTGTTAATGTGATGCTAATCGCATACACTGGTTATCTGTTATCAATGGGGGCATCACTGGCTGCATTATTCAGTGACAGCCCCCCCACCTCAGATCCTTCCTCCTGTACTCTACCTAACCCCCCACCTTGTCTTCACTCCTTTCAGAACAAGGCAGAATCACTTTGTAGGGGGCTTTGAGTATCCTAAATATTAGAGAAGCAGGCTTGAGGCTGGAACGTTGGTGTCTTGAATCACTGGTTTGAATTTCTGGACTGCCTGGGTAGGGGGAAGCGAATGAGTAATGCTCTCGCCACTCTCATAACTACTATGGGAGTGCCTTTGAACAAGGAACTGAACCCCCGACTGCTACAGCGAAGCCACTCAGTCTAGAAGTGGTGTCGTCATTGGCAGCTCCAAGATGTGACTATATGAACCCTCCCCTCCCCCTGCAAGTACTCCCACACATGAATGTATTCTTAGTCGCCTATCCTGGTAAAAAAAGGTTAAAAATATCCCGTCATCATAGTCTACTCTCAAGTTCACTCAGTGCTGCTTCCTCCTCTCCTACCCTTCATTTACCCACTCCATCCCTCTATCCTCTCCTCACCCCTTTGGGGTCTTTGACAAAGTAGCTCCCACTGGAACCCTGGGAAATCCTCTCTGGGAAGACGCCGTTCTCAATAGCCTGTTCCGCCCTTTGGATGATGTCTGCAAACTCGGGATCCTCAGGGAAATGGTTGAAGTCCCCGCTGTTGGTACCTAGAAGGGGAAGGGGTTGAAAGAACAGGAAGAAAAGAGATGACATTTTTATATTTACATTTTGGACATTTAGTGTACATATAAGTTTCTACTAGTCCTTGCGCACATGCTCACAAAATTTGTATTTAGTTACAATGACAATGTTTCGATCCCCAGTGGGATCTTCATCAGGGGAAGACAGACAAAAATCGAAACATTGTCAATTTAACTAAATAAAATTGTTGGGAGCATTCAACGAGAGTCGCAAGCCATTTCTCTACCATTTAATGTGTGCCACAGAAGAATAAGCTCCACTTCCTAGATCATCAACAATGATCACATAAAAGACAAATGCAAAAAAAACCAAACAGATAAGAATAAATAAGATTTAAGGAGAGAGGTAGAGAGGATTTTTTTTTTTATTTAGGGTAGACTTGAAAGAAGCAAAAATAGAAGAAGCGAGAGAGGAAAAGCAGAGAAATAGTCAGTAACAGACAAGCATTCTACCGCTTCCTTGCAGCTTTGATAAAGACACACACACACAAACACACAGAGCGTATGGCCCAATCATATGACATGACACATCTTCTACCTTCTCCTCCCCACAGAGGGCAGAACAGTCAGCTGACAGCATGGCTCCATATGTTCATCATCAGTCACACTAAGTCACAGAGGGATGGAGGGAGAGATGAAGGGATGGATGCTGGGAGGAGGGAGGCGAGGGAGGCGAGGACGGACAGAAGGAGGGAAGGACGGTCAACTTGCCATTTGTCACAGAGAGATAAGGAGAAACAGAGACAGCTCTGAGACTAATTCACTCGAGGGGAGGTGGAGAGAGAAGCAAATGAAAAGAAAGCAGGAAGAAGAGGTTGGAAGAATGGAAGAGAGATATCTAGAAATTAGATCCAGGCTATGGTTGATTTGAGAGCACTTCAGTGGATCTGTCAGGGTTTTCCCAGCCATGTGCCCCACCTATGCGCTTCTTGTGCCCACATACATGAAAATGTGAGATGTAGCTATATTTTGTATATGTTCCTAGCATGATATGTTTGGACAAGCTCAAACTCACCCTTTTACTTGCCTATGCTTCTGAAGAATAGCACTGCTTTTGTTTCCCAATCGGCTGATGTGTGCCTTTAGGGATGGTTCAATCCTCTTTACCTAAAGCCACCACCCTGGTAATGTTACCACTGAAACCACTATCTAAAAGCCAAAGAGAACACTCTACGCACTTTGCTGCTAGAGGCAAGGAACAATAGTGACATTTTAGACTAGGCTCCATTTGTGCTTTGTGCTCCATTTGGTACTTGATAAGCCTAGGTCACACTACAAGACTGCTAGACACACTAGACGATCTTAACGCCAATTCTAAGCCCAACTGGACCATCCTACCCAGTTGGTCAGATTATCTTGTAGTGTGAACACGCTCAAGACTGGAGACTTTTGCCCTTCCAATGACTCAAGACCAGTCGGAGCCCAACAAATGTTTTTTCTAGCATGTGTTTTTTTTGTGTAGTGCAGTCTGGTTGGGTTTGTGTAGTGTGAAGCAGTCCAAGACTTGCCAAGACTGAAATCAGAGAACTGATCTGAAATCAGAGAACGATCCTGGCAACAACCAATAGGAAGAAAAAGAGAATGAACCGGAAGAGAAGCTGGTTTAAACAACTGCTACACAAGTAGATAGTTTACATCAGTAGACATTCCCAATTCCCCTTGCTCCACTGTTTTTACATTGTTACACAATTCTATTTGGAGAAATAAACCTTGTATAAAATGGCAACGTGCCTCGATCAATACAAAGCCTCATGCAAAATTCTTCCTCATTATTTTCCTTGTAATAATGTCACTTCAAAATACATTTGTAAACTGTAGCTTCTCTACTATGAAACAGGAAACAATGGAATACTTATATTGTAACTGTTTACAGTGAACTGTTCTGGACGAAAATGTCTTGAAAGACAGAACTGGGTAGCGTGTGATCCCTCAGCTTCACGCACGTGATGCTCCATCTTTGCCCCGTTTCCTAGTTTGCACATCTTCCCAATGGGACAGCAAGCATTTACTTAAGACCAGTCATTACCCAGCATGCCTTTCCCCTTTGTTAGGTCCCTATGCAGTCAGGCGGTCTAGTGCTCTGAGTGAGCTGCCCTCCTACTGTGGGACAGCTCTACTGGGCCCATTAACTGACCAACGGCTCTGAGAGATGGACATTAAATATGCAAAAGGCCACCATGCGACCGAACACACACACACACACACGCACACACACCCACACCCACACACACTCCATACTCCTGTATAGTGCAAATGATGTTGAAGAGTATGTGTATTCACTTACATCCTGGCCTTTTGCAGGGTGAGAGGGAGGGAGGGAGAGACAGACAGAGATCCTGCCTGTCGGTCACACTACACGGTGGCATTATCATAGACTTTGATCATCAACTGTCCAATCTCTAAGCATGCACACGTTATCAGAAAAGACAGCTGAATAAACACATTGTTCTACATTTTATCCATCAGATTATTAGGAATATCTACTATAAAATAATATGCCATGACTGGTCTGCCCAGCATACACACAAATCTTTTTGGAACTCAGAGCCAGCTAGCATGTAGGATATTGTTGATCAGTCTGCAGGAGTTCATCTTATATTGTAATGTAGCTCTAGGCTTGTGTTGATCAAATCATAAAATTCTGGGGACAAGAATCAACTAGAGACAGTTCAGGTTAAAACCACATTTGAGCCAAATTGGAGCTGCCTTAAGACACTGAATCCCTGCCAGCTCCAGGGGTGCTGTTCTGCAGCAGACCCTGACCTTTGACCTCCCTGTGGAAGACGGGCAAGTAAAAGGAACATTTCCCTGCAGGTCTCATTAAAAAAGACAAAAACAAAGACAAATGTATGCCTGCTGTGTAAATAGTGTGTGTGATGGTGCAACACTGGACTAGGAAGAAGAAAGACAATGTACTCCTCCATTGCCAAGACGCCTGGCCACAGTGAAGCAGAACTCTAAATTAAAAAAGGAGTTGCTGCAAGCTCATAGCTTTAATGCAGCAGTACTTGATTCAATACATTTAAAAACTGTTGTTTTGACAAGTTATATCATCAGTGTAAGTGATACCCTGAGGAAGAGTTACTTGTTGAAGCTTTAATGTACTGACTAATGTACTACAGCACTGAGTCTATGAATGCACAGTGACTCCTAGCCCTGAAACATGACATTGTCTCTTATGGTCTTTGTATGGGAGGGAATTCCACAGGGGATTCTGGCAGTTTAATGTTACCTGGCTTGCTTAACCTTACATAAGATTGAATTAGAGCTGCAACGATTAATCAATTAATCGATTAGTTGTCAACTATTAAATTAATCGCCAACTATTTTGATAATCGATTTGAGTAATTTTTTAAGAAAATTAAGTCAAAATTCTCTGATTCCAGCTTCTTAAATGTGAATATTTTCTGGTTTCTTTACTCCTCTATGACAGTAAACTGAATATCTTTGGGTTGTGGACAAAACAAGACATTTGAGGACGTCATCTTGGGCTTTGGGAAACACTGATTGACATTTTTCACCATTTTCTGACACTTTATACACCAAACAACTAATCGATTAATCGAGAAAATAATCAAAAGATGAATCGACAATGAAAATAATCGTTAGTTGCAGCCCTAGATTGATTCACACTACTCGCTGCTGCCCAGCCGCCACAATGTTTTCTGGTGGAAGGAGACTGTAAGAACAACAGGTGAGACTGTTATAAAAGCTGGCATTTTGCTGAAATAAATGCTGCTGCTTGATAGATGAGATGCATGTCAACTTTATCAGTGAACCAATGATAATTAAGGTAACATTTAACTGGCAGAATCTGCAATGGAGATTGGCATGACATTCTCCCATAGAAAGAGTCAGAGACAACAGTACTAATCGGGGCTTTATGATATACTGAACTAGAAGAGCCTTGCTATGCTACACTAGGACACTGTGATTCTAAAAAGCCATTGAGGAAATGGGACACTGACACCTGTGATTTCAGCCTCAGCCCGTCTCTACCTGTGGCCTAGATAACTGGCCCTGATAGAATATGCTGGAACAATAGGCTAGACCTCAACGGACAGAAACAGACCAGAATACAGAAAGAAAAACACAAATCTGTTAAAGTGGTCTTGCGGGGGATGAGGTGGGCGGCAGGAGGAGGAGTGGTGGTAAAATCCAATTAGCAGTAAAATCAGAACATGTGCCGTTTCCATGGTGACTAGATCATCTTTTCTTTTTTTTTTTCATCCCCACCTTGTATCTTTTTATAGCTCCAAACACACCTATTGTTATGAATATGTCAAAGGGTGACAACAGATGGGCAATACATGGACAAAAATAGATTCTGTTTAATGTGAGTAGCAGTCCAAGTTTTATGTGATACCTGCTTACACTGTATGGGCACTTGAGTTCCCACATTAAAAGAAACGTAAGGAAAATACTGGACAATTACACATAACAAAGGTGTGATTAACACTGTACAAACATGTAGGAATAGTGTTGATTGTACTTGTGGTAGGACCCAATTGCCCTACATGCAGTGCTCGGGTCACCAGGTGAAAGTGCCAGCTCATGTCAGCCACATGGAGGATGGCATGGAGCTATTGCATCACCTAACTGTAACACTAACACTAACACACACACACACACACACACACACACACACACAGCTTTAAAACTTCCACAGAACTGTCTATTTCCAATAGGGGAATTTCCTGTTGCAAACGGCCAGATACTAGTTATTGTAGTAGTATTACTTTTATTAATTGTATTCTTTTAGTTAGGCTACTCCTATCGCAGGCGGTTTGTCCAACACAGTCCAAGGACCTCCAGGGGTCTTTGAGGGGGTTCCAATGGGTCCCCATAGTGAAATGAATAACAGTTTAATGTCACTATTATTTCACTCTTGGAAGGCTTGTACAATAGCAATATGTGTAAGGATGAGTATGACCACAGGTTTCTCTACTTTTACCTCTCTACCTGCAGTAGCCTATAGGCTACATGTTAAATGTAGCCTATTTCTTTACTAAACAACATTCAAAAACACACATCTTCTCAAATGTGGTTCATCTGGACAAAATCTCATCCAGTGTGGGTTCCCTGGCCTGAGTAGTTATCTATTTGCGGATCCTTGGCATGAGAAAGGTGTGGAAGGCCGTGATCCAACATTTACCTGGCGAGGCCAAGGTGTCTTTATCCGAGGAGGAGCTGTGTCTGTTCCGCCTGCTCCGCTTCTCTCGTCCGCCCCGCGGAGACGACGAGCTTCCTGCTAAGCACGGTAACAACAGCGCCTCTTCCCCGGAACCGTCCGTCTCCAGCTCGGTCAGGACGCTTTCACAAGAGTCCGATATACGAACGGCGACCCCGGGGTTCGCCCCAAGTCCCAGGCCGATCCGGTTCCTGTCAAACAAAACCGTTGGGGGGTCTGGCGAGTGAAAGTTGGACTCCGACACAGACACCGCTGTTGCTCCGGTGTCTAGCACCGGTTCGCTGGTCTCTGTCTCGCTCGGGTCGCATTCTGACATCATTGTCGCTTAGTTTTAAATAACATAAAATTACAAATATTTATCTGGAAGCTTTCAGCCTTCCATTCTACAAAGACCTAACCCTTTCCCCGGGTACATAAACCCAAAATAAATTATTCGAAAGCGGCTGCTTTCGCCCACTGAATGTCCACATAATCCGTCAAGCTTGCCTGCTTCCTGGATGACCACGCATGCGCTCAAGATAAGCGCACTGTTGGCTAATGCTGCCTTCGCGTGCTCCTCGTAAACTTCTACTTCGAAAATTAGAAGACGTAAATAGAACTTGTTGGAAATTTAAATGCCATCGGTCGGAAATAATAGTAAAAGTAGTTCATTAAAACTGATGTTTTATATAAGAAATCAAGTGGCACAGACCTACTTTTTGTTGCCGTGGCAGAATGATGGAAAATGCCTGTTAGTCATGTTGACATTTTAATTAATTTATTAACCAAAAGTTGTTGTGTATTTGTATATCCAACAGGGCAACTTGTATAGGCTACACAACATGCCTGACCAGTAAAAGTTAAACAAAAGGGTGAATATAGAGACAAAACCAGCAAACAAAAACACATAGCCTAATAATAAAATACATCACTTCCATGGCCGTAGCCACGTTATGAAGAAGTGAATTTTACCCATAAAATTGACATTTTCCACAATCGTGAGTCTAGGTTGGATGTAGGAGTGCGACTCCCTTTTATTGCCTCTGGACTCCTGTTTTAGTTCATATGCGCCTGTGCGCATTTACGCACGGTTGACTCCATTTTACGCGCCACATTCACATAGGCGATGAGATCTTTTCACAGCACTTTGTGTGTAGGCTATGTAGCCTACAGTTAGAAACCTTTCTTAACATTAGATATCGACCTATTCATTTTATAAACCCACACAGCCGGGTCTGAGTGATGAGGATGAGACACCTCCCACATGATACCAGCAGCCTGGAGTGTTTTGAAAAAGAAAAATGAGGCAACTCCAGTGAAACTGCCTTTGCTGAGGAGCTTCACTTCTTAACAGGAATGAAAAAAAAAAAAACCCATAGATGATCAACAAATAATCATTCAAAACTTTTTGGCTCGTTTGGCTGCTCGTTTAGCTAATAAAGCATCTATCTGACGAACATTTTCACAAACAACGTTACAAACGTTTTGATTTCATGTTGAAAAATACATAGGCATTTAACGTTTCCATTGAGCTTTTGATAGCCTAAGCATTGTGACATTTTACTGTGTTGAATAAACATCACTTTTGGCTGAGGTCGATTTCCCACTGCAACGCACTGAGCCTCGGATTTAGGAACTATAGGCTATTCCAGTTGCTCGTTTGGACTAATCAGTTATGTATTGGTCACGTGGGCTATGTTTGTATTCATCTATGTAGAATAAATAACATACAGTGATTTCATAAATTCATAGCCTGTTTTAATAATCCGAACATTCAGTGTCCTGGACGAAGTGACACACACACACACACACACACACACACACACACACACACATACATACATTCAATTCGTAACTACGATATTCCTGACAGCACTTAAAGGCAGCATTTCAAATAATTGTCATTCTCTGCAATGCCTTCAAAGTGCCCCTCTACAAAACTGCACGGGTATTTTGATATTTTATACAGAACACGTTGACATTATGTATGACTGCTGTGACAGCCCTGAGACCATAACCCTACTTACTTATGCCAGTGCTGCTGGCTTTCCGGGAGATGCGGCAGTAGCCTTCATGGCCACTAGATGCTGATAGTGATTCACAGATGAAAAAGTAAGGCTGAAGCTGAATGCCACAGAAAATGACATTTTTCTTTCGAAAAAAGGTTTCTTTCCACTTATTTGCTCTGCCTGAAGGCCTTGACTGTATTCCACTTCTACCTAAGCTGTTTTTCTTCTCACATCATATTAGCTTAATTATGTTTTTTTTTTTCCTTTTTTCTTTCTCCCCTGAAAATACGGATGCTCCAAAGGTCAATGCTGATATTTTTGTTACTTGTCAAGATTTGACAGCCTCAAGTTTGGCCTTTTTGCTTTAAACTGGCAGCATAGGAATCCCTCCTGTCCCTTGCCCCTGCTTGCGATGGATAGTGTTGCTTGAAGTTAAGGTTGGGACCAAAACTGGGTTTGTGGGCCTCTTTCTGGTGCAGCTGCCACATGGTAAGATGAATGATATGTTTCACATGAAGCCCTGTCCAAGAGCAAGATGCTACATTTTCCAGTCTGGGCCCTGGATGAATAAAGGTTTAAGAACCCTTGCTTTAATTTACTGGACGTTAAGGAGGTTTAGGATGGTTAATTTTACAACCCTCCATTTTATTCTCCCTTCTCCTTTCCTGTCTCTCCTCTGGATTCATGAAGTCCTTCTCTCTGTCTCTCTCTCTCTCTCTCTCTCTCTCTCTCTCTCTCTCTCTCTCTCGCTCTCTCTATTCTTCCAACCCTCCTTCTATCTCACCACCGTTCCCCTCAGTCTCCCAGCTCTCCCCGCAGCACCTCTTTCTCCCTTAACCCCCACCCCCCCAACCCGTCTCTCTAATAAGGGACTGTAGCTAAAACACATGCAAATGAGCAGTCAGCCAGCTGGTATCACAGCAGTCATGTGATCTGTCAAGGTGGGGGTTAGAGGGTGAAGGAGACAGGGAGGGAGGGAGGGAGGGAGGGAGTGCTCGAGAGGGGAGGGGGGAGGATGAAGGAGGGATTGAGGGATGAGAGGGAGAGGGACAGGTTCAAAGACATGCAGCAGAGACGCACGGGCATCCCTCCACTACCTCTTCGCTAGAATAATCCTATCATCCTCTATTCTTCTCTCCCTCTCTCCCTCTGTCCATCAATTCTGCTTTCTCTATCCTGTTTCTGGCTCAACCCCCTTTACTCTTCATTTCTGCATCCTTCCATCCCCTCTCTGTCTCCCCCTCTCTCTCTCCCTTTCTGTCTCTCACTCCTCCAAGGACAAATACCTGAAATGTCACTTGTATGACACATGACACTTTACAGGGGAGCACATCAGCAAAAGCAGTGACAGGTCTCTCTCTCTCTCTCTCTCTCTCTCCCTCTCTGTGTATGTGTGTGTGTCAAATCCATGTACCTCGCCCACCATAGGGTGACAAGCCCCTGCAGCAGTTCAAGGCACACTGCAGACACACTGGGCATGAATGCGTGTGTGTGTGTGTGTGTGTGTGCATGAGATCCGTCTTTCCCTCACTGTAGCACCCATTCCAGCAGATTCTGCTGGCATGAGACCTGGTTTACCCTGCCAACAGCAACCACCCCCATCCATCCCTCCTTCCTCCCTTCTTTTTTCCCCTGGTTGGTTGATGAGGGAGAGAGGGAGAACCCCATAGCTCAACTCATACCGTGTGTGTGTGTGTGTGTGTGTGTGTGCCTGCGTGTGTGTGTGTGTGTGTGCGTGTGTGTGTGTGTTCACTGTTCAGAGTATTTGTCAGTTTGTGGGTGCATACATCCTCTCTGCATGCACCTATAAGTGTTTGCATGTTCTTTGCAGTGTCCAACACAGAGATTGAGACAACCACCAGATTTAAGTGTTCAAAATCTTTTAATAATACTGACAATTTACTATACAAGCAAAATTCAGTTACATTGCAAAAGTGAACAAATATAGTATACATGGCATTGAGTCGTCATCACAGGCCTGTCTTTTTGACCAAAACTGGAGTGAATGTATGTATGTATGTAAACCTTTATTTATACAGGGAGGGCCATTGAGAGCAAGCTCTCTTTTTCAAGGACGCCCTGATTACATGTATGTTGTGGTTCCCATTAGGTTTATGTTCTTCATTCTCTTTAGCTGTTGTTTTTTCTTTGGTTGGATTAGGGTTGTTCCACTGGAAACTGGTCCTGTGTTTCTTTTGTGTGGCAGTGTTTGTCCGTTTTGGTTTAGACTGGTTTCTGTGACAGGACTACACTGTGCCATGGTGACACCAGTCACCTGTTACCTGTCAAGAGAAATTCACACAAAAGGAGAGTCAGAAAATGTGTGTGTGTGTGTGTGTGTGTGTGTGTGTGTGTGTGTGTGTGTGTGTGTGTGTGTGTGTGTGTGTGTGTGTGTAGGTGTGTGTGTAGGTGTGTGTGTGTGTGTGTGTGTGTGTGTGTGTGTGTGTGTGTGTGGTGTGTGTGTGTGTGTGTGTGTGTGACTATAATGAGAAGGAAGTACCCCTTGGACCAAACATCTTCAGGTAGCAGTTTGAACAATATGGCTTCTCATCATACTGAAACACAGACAATAGGAGATATTTACTGAATCATTTATTTGTCCTATTCATTCCTCAGTCACTCTCTCCACATTTTCTCATATATTTGTCATATATACATTTCCGTCATATACCTCAGCATGTTGTCCAGCTGTGAGCTGTCTGTTGCACCTTTGACACTTCAGACACAGAGGATGGTAGTCCCGCCCTAAAGACCTCTTCTTCTCACCTGGACCAATGGAAGATGAGGACCATGTTAATGTCAGGCAGTATCATAAAGTATGAGGATGTTTGCATTTGCATACGTTCACATACAGTATTCTATATGATACAATACAATATTGCTGTCTGATTTGTTTTGCATCATAAGCAGTTCTATTAAATGATACATTAACACAAACACAACATGCAGTATGTATTTTTTCTATATAATATACAAGAACAGTAAAATTCTGGTTCAGTATATGTAGAATGTATAGTTACTCTCATCAGAGCAAGTAGGCCAGAGGATGTGGTGGAGGAAAAGAGGTAAGTAGGCCAGATCACATCAGAGAATTTGAACTTAGCTGGCACATGAATAGGAAGGTAAAACTAAGAATCAGAGGACCACAGAATACACTTGAAACTGTCCTATTGATTTGAGTGCTGTATGGTGAGGTCTGAGTGTGGGAGAGGACCCAACTAGAAAAGACAGAAGGTAAGGAGGAAACCCAGAGAACAGCATGCATGCTCATTTGGCTAGACCCACATCCTGTTGTTATCATGGATACGTGTGCGCTTGTGTGTGTATGTGGTGCGCTTGAAAGAGAGACAGAGAGTGAGACAGAGAGTGAGACAGAGAGAGAGAGAGAGAGAGAGAGAGAGAGAGAGAGAGAGAGAGAGAGATCATTGTAGTGAAGGAGCAAGGAGAGGTGGGCCTCCTTTTTTCTCCAAACACAGAATGGAAATGACAGTGAAAGAGAAGCTGAACAGCACAGAAACACAGACATGTGATGGGGACCAGAGCGGCAAATTACACCAATAAAATTTCTGTATCACATATCCATGTCAATACCATTATTAATAGTATTCATTACCTACCTATTCATTACTTGTCTTTTGTGCAAGAGTCACATTGCACATGTCACACGGTGTCACGTTTTCTCGTAATGATAAAGAAAAATATCTTTTCTCATTCAAGTGAAACAGAAAAAATAAAGATCTACAGAGAAAGAGGACAGGCAGAAAGCAAGAAAAAGAAGGGCAGAGAAAATGATAGAAAGAGATAGAGGTATAGAGAGAAGAAAGAGAGAAAGACTGAAAGAGATCAGACTTACCAAAGTAGACAGGCTTCCCACAGATTGGACAGTAGTCTACCATGATAGTATATTGTTATTTATCGTAGCAGTCCAGCGTGTGTGTGTGTGCGCTTTAGCAGGCGTGTGCGAGAAGATAAATCCTAAAAGAGCATATGTGTGTTTGTGTGTGTGTGTGAAATGAAAATTGACAGGAAAACCGTTACACTGAAGATAGGTCGTCTTCTGAAGTCAAAACCAGGATGTGGTAAGCGGGACGTCACAGGAAGAGAGAGAAAAATGTGATTTCAAAAGTAAATGCTACCATCAGTGGAAAAATAGACAGTCAGCATCTCTGATCATGTCTACTATATGATTAGAGATAATATGTTGTATAAATAGCCATAATTTTTACACTCAGCTGTGTTTTGCATACATACATACATGTGCTCATTCAAATGCATTCAAATTTTGGTACCTATGATACCGTAATGGAGAGGAAAAAAAGGAGGAGAACAGAGGAAAGAGGGAGAGAGAAAGAGAGAGGGGGTGCGGAGGAGACAGGAACAAAAAACAGCTGTCAGCAGCTCAAATTCCCAGCTATCTTCTCTCCTTTCCTGCTCTTTTCACCCTCTTTTCTAGATTAAAAACAAGGAGTTGAGCCTCTGAATTGAAAAGGGAAACCTGACACTTGTGCCTCTCTTTCTTTCTCGCTCACTCTCGATCTTTTCCTCTCTCCTCTCTCTCTCTCTCTCCGTGTCACACACTCACACACATGCGCGCCCCCGTTCACTGACACACACACACACACACACACACACACACAAAAAGCCAGTCCCTCTCTTCAGTGACATCACATAAAGAGGCTACAGCAGAGCAGAGAGCAGGGAGAAGCAGGGTGAGGCCGGGTGGGGTGGTGGGGCAGGGTTGGGACAGACGGGGGAGGGTGGGGGTGGGGGAGTGAGACCATCCCCTTGGGACAGGAGGTGGGAGGAGACCGCGGGAGGGAGAGGGGTGAGGAGAGATGAGCGAGACAAGGAGAGAGACAGTAGGCAGCCTCAGCTCAGTGGGGACAAAGAAGATGAACTCTGATGAACTTCGCGGAGCAGAACAGAGCTGAACTGAAGTCACTGTGGAAGACAGGCAAACTTCTGTGTGGTTTGATCACAGTCACTGTCAATGGGATTCTGGGTTTCTGGCTCATGAATGACCAAAACAGACACACACACGCACTGGCAGGCGGGAACGTGCGCACACGTATGCAAGCAAATGTACACGCACACGCACATACATACAGACACTGTATATTTACACTCATATCTTACAGCACTTCTGATGGGTTGGGATTTTGAAGTGTGTTTTTCCCAGTCGTCGCACATCACAGACCCAGCCGCACACCATTTCTGTTTTTTCTTCTGTTTTCTGTTTGCAAGATGAGCTGATGAACTTCAGAAGGCCACGAAATATATGAAGTATTACTTCATTTGCATATTTGCCAGCATCCCTCTCCTGTGTGTCACGGTTTGGAGAGGGATGGAATACCAAGTAGCTACTTCATCTGACCAGCCCTCCCTACAGGATAACCTATCATGTCTCTCCATCAGCATTCATTGTGTGTGGACAGCTCTAGGAGAGTTACATACTGAATTAGAGGCCCATAGGCATGCACAACATACAATGTTTTTAATGCAAATGATGAAGTCCCGGTTTTAATAGAGAGCAGATAGAGAAGACACACGCAAAAAAGCAGAGATGCGTGTCATTAGAGCGAGGAGAAATAGGAGAGTGGAAGAAGGAGGGAAGCTTTGAACAGGATGAATTTGAAGAAAATGGAAAGGAATCAAGGGAAAGATGAGGAATAAAAAGAGAAAGAGGGAGCAGAACAAGGAGAAACAGAGGAGATGTAATTGTGAAACGGAGAGAGAAAGGAAACAAGAGGAGAGAAGAGAGGGGGCGTTAAAACCACATTTCCCAGTGGATCTTTTGGTTAGGCTGCATTGAGAAAACTGCCAAAACTCTTAACACACACATTCACGCACAGGCACACACATATGCACGGTTCATTCCTGCCAAGTCACGTGAGATACACCAACACACTGGATGGAGAAATGTGTGTGCATGAATATGTGTGTGTGTGTGTGTGTGTGTGTGTGTGCATGTGTATGCGTGCGTGAACAGGATTTATAGAAACATTCAATGAGTGGTGGAAACAGACAGAGCTTGAAGGAGAGAGAAACTCTGGCTCCTCTCCTTCCTCTCCTCTGGTGGGTTGGATCTTGCCGAAGCCAAACCCTCTGACGCCGGCTCCGAGAATTGTGTGTGTGTGTGTGTGTGTGTGTGTGTTGGAGTGGGGTGGTGGGGGGGGGACACAGGAAGAGGCTCAGGAAAGAAGACGGCTGGAAGGATTCCTTCTTCCCACACATAAACGCACACATGATCGCATGTGCCCGCATACACGTTCACTCACACACATAGATGGATACATGTGCACCCAGAGCAAAAGGAGCTTGGAAGGATTCCTTTTCCCCACTCACTCTCACACACCCACTCGTCATCACGTTTCAGTTCTTGGCATCCTTCTTTCCCCTCGGAGCCCAGAATATGACATGGCTTTGGGGTTGCATCTCAGCTGCGTGCACACAATCAGTCCTACAGTACAAGACATATGGCAGCCAGAATAAAGCAACATTTCAAACTCTTGACAGATACAGATTTGAGATAAGGACGGGACCACATGGTGATTTGATTTGTGCTACCTGTTTGAGGTAGAGCGGAATTTCTGTTTTCCTCTGATGTTTTCATTTGTCGATATGAAGTTAACAATTTTCAGAGTGGCCTTTCGTTGCTACTTTGGATCATCAGAGAGATTGTCAAGGAAGGGAAAATAGCTTAGGCTCTTCAAACCAAACCAAAAACGAAGCCTCACCCTTTACTATGAAGAAGCCACTCTGGTGCTCATTTGGTGCATTTGGATGGATAGTTTGGTGTTTTGTGCACCATGGTGTGGTGAGCCATTTCGGGGTGTGTTTTCCACAAACATCCCCCTTAGTGATTGCCATTCTGGAGTCAGGCGATCTGAAGGCTATAATCCTCTACTTAGGGTATCAGCGGATGGAAAAGTCCAAAAAATAATTCCTTGTTTTTTCACCATTAATCTGGCAAAGCCTATAAGTCCTCTCATGCCTCTATGTAGTGATATGATTATGGCATGGCGGCTATTACTACATGATTAGTAGCTTTGAGTGGCTGGGTCACTCAGATTGTGGGATATAGTGTTGTTTTGTATGGTCTATAAAGAAACCAATGGAGGATTTTCTTTTTTTGAGTGGTTGTTTATTTGTTTGTGTGTGTGTGTGTGTGTGTGTTTGTGCATGTGAGTGAGTGAGTGAGTGTGTGTGTGTGTGTGTGTGTGTGTGTGCCAGCAGCATAAATTACATAGGTGTTGATGCTGCTGGTGCTCATGAAATGCTACACACACACACACACAAACACACACACACACACACACAAAACATATACCAACACACATCATGGTGCAGTCATATACACCAAGGAACAAACTTCTAACATGATGCACAGTATATTGTGTTTAATCTTCCAATGCCATTATGACTAAGACTATTTTTGTGAATAATTAACAGTGTTTTTTAATCATAATTCAATATAGGACATTTTCAAAGTATGATAAATGACCTCCCAATGATCTCACTTGTTCTTTTTTTAACCCTTCATACACCTTCAGTTCAGTTTGCTCGTCATACAAAGTTTAAAACTTCCAGAGTCGACCTCAGTCACTCCACGGGGTTCTCAGTGCAGCACTCGATTCTCGAGGGTTGTCCCACCTATTGTTTAGATCTGCTTGGGGAAACAGAGAGGCAGGCAGAAGGAAAGAGCCTAATGTGTTGCTTCTTGCCTGTGCATTCTTGGCATAGCTCTTTGCCCTTTTCATTTTTTGACTGTGATTTTTTTCCCCTGCTTTAATAGTGAAGCCAAGGGTCCACAGCCAGCCAAGTCCCACCGCTCCAGTCTGGCTAAGCCACAGAAAGCTTGGCTCCCTCTACTTTCTGCTCTCTCTCTCTCTCCATGTATGTCTATCCCTATTCCTCTCTCTTTGTATATTTCTCTATGTCGCTATGTCTCTCTTATTTGTCCCTCTCCTTTTTGCTTGCTTTTGGCTTTTTTTTTCTATTTTTTTGTCTGTCTGCGTTGGCCAATCTGCCTGTCTTTGTTTCAATTTTGCCTCTCTTTTTTCTCCCATTCTCTCTCATTCTCTCTCTCTCTCTCTCTCTCTCTCTCTCACACACACACACACACACGCACACACAGACACACCACCCTCTCTATTTCCCTGCCTGTCAGTCTATCTCAGCCAGTGTACTGGTTTAGCAAGCGGGGGTTCAGCTGGGCTCCATGAACACATGGCTTGCAATCTGCCTTCATGTGTGTGCTGGAATGGTATTTCTTCTTCTTTGCTTTAAATGCTTTCTATTTCTGTTCATTTACTGTACATACATCTAGTGATGTACATTTAGAGACAATTAAGTGTTCATTCACACACACATTGATATATACATTCATACATATGAAAGGGGTAATCATGACACCACATAAAGGCATATTTCTGGCCACATATATTTATTTTTTTGAAGTGAACTTACTATTAAGCTGATTGTTTTGTATTTAAATTAAAAGATCATATATATTTCAATAACTAAAATGACTTCAATGGTGTTTACAGTCAGATATAACCATCAAAAACATATTGCATAATGATTAGGTAACACGGGAGGTATTAAAGCAATGACGCGTCATCTAAAATTCAACTGACCTACGGGAGACACTGGATATCTTGGTCTTGCAATTTCTACACAGCGTGAGTAAATGTGAGTTTGAATGTATATTCAAAGGAGACAGTGCTGGTAATTTGCTCCTTTCTGTTCCTCAAGTGAAATTGAATTATAGATCAAGACCCCTTGTGTGCACTAAAACAGAGGCATCACATTCTCCAACTCAAACAAAGCCTGTTCTCTTCTCCACTACACCCGCTTCTATCTGATCAGCGCCATTCATTCCGCCACTTGGACTGGAATCTAATTAGACCAGAATATCAACATTAAAACACATATCCCCCCCCCCCCCTCTTCTCTTCCTCCCTCTAAACCCTTCTCTCTCTCTTTGTTTCTCTGCTCTTCCCTACAGCTGGTGAGAGTATGGTTTGTGGCTGCCCCTCCCCCAGCGTTTGAACAAGCCAATAAGAGAGCACGTCAGCAAAATAACCCCCCCCACCACCCCACCCCTCCTTTTCCCTTACCACCCCATCCATCCCCAACCCCATCCCCCAGAGCCCTCTCTCACTCTCTATCTACACCCCATCCCCCTTTCCTTCCACCCCTAACCCACTTACTCATCCTGCCTCCACCCTCCCACACCCCCAAACACCCACGAGACTTCCCCACCCTCTCTCCTCTCTCACCCCGACTCACCCACGCTCACCCTCCCCAACACACACACACACAACCCTTCTCTAGTCTTCCTCCTTTCTCCATCCAATCTCTCTCTCTCTCTCTCTCTCCCTCCCTGCCTCCCAAACCTACTCACTCACCCATTTTCCTGGACACCCCTCCTTCCAACTCCCTTCCTTTTATTACACCCACTCGCCATTTTTCTTATCCCCATCTCTACTCATCTCCCTCTCTCCCCCTTTCTCTCCCCTCCATCCCTCCCTCTCTCTTCTGTGGCCTTATCTTATGAATATCGGTAGCACACTGGGTGAAAAATTGATCCTCCCCGCCTGTCTGTGGACGCTGCCACAGCGTATTAGCCCGTGTGTGAGTGTGTGTGTGTGTGTGTGTGTGTGTGTGTGGAGGCTTGCTGCTTGCGGGAGAGAGAGAGGGAGGAGAGGAGGAGGGAGGAAGAGAGAGAGGGAGGGAGGGAGGGAGGGATATTTGCATATCATCAAAGTAGGGAAAGGGGGTGTAATGAGGAGAGAGTGTGTGTGCATGTGTGTGTGCTGTGTGTATGTGTGTATTAGGAGTGGTGATGGGTTGGATTGAGTGTGTGTGAAATGAGAGAACAAAACCACGGGAATAGGGTTTGGGAGGTGAGATGGGCTGGGCTGTGTGTGTGCGTGTGTGTGTGTGAGAGAAAGAGAGAGAGAGAGAGAGAGAGAGAGAGATCACATACACGTTAGTCACCCCACATGCTATCCATCACACCATCCTCACACCCACGCCCACACAATCACACACAAACATAACTATTACCTGGCATAGTATGTGTGAGATTGTGCCTCTCTGGTAGCAGGCCAGAAATACAGAATAAATAGCAAATCAACACAACACATTGTTTACACCAGGTATTTCTGCCTTGTTGGTGAGCTTACTGTTCTGTATGAAGGGGATATTTCATACAATTTACAGGCCCTGCCCTTGATCCTTCACACAACCCTCTCCAAACAGTGAGCAACAGTGTTTATGCTCTCTCTATCTTCACAAAGCTGCAGGAAAAGACAGGAAACGTTCATATTCCAACACATTTCACTATACTAAGGAAGTGAAGAGTTCATTTGGGTAGCTATGCTGACACAAACTGTGCACAAAATCTGTTCTGTCAATGAGGAAATTGACTTAGATCACACAAACAGATTAGATTCCATTAGCCTTGATGGTCTAAATTACATTAGGCTACATCATTTCAGACGTGGGCTGAATTAACCTCTCAGTGTAGGTTTGTCACCCTTTATTTCCTACCTGTCTCTCTGTCTTTTTCCCCCACAGCAAAATGGTATGAAACTTTTGCAAACACAACATATATTTATTTTTAAAACGAACTTTCTGCTCCAAAGGAAACAGCTGCAATGGGAAGGCTTGGTATTTGTAAATAAATAATTTAAAGCCCCTTTTAGCCTGCCTCTCTGCTATCCACAGCGTCTGATTTAACAGCCTATACTAATCGATTGCCTATCCTCAACAAATCCTTATAACCGGAATAACCTCTTTAATCGTGGTTTCAAAAAAAAGAATGGAACAAAAATTAAACCACGTCAAACACATATCAAAGTTGTTTCGTGGCCCGGTGATTGTGTGAGAATGGCTTGCGAGAAAACAACTACAAACAGTGTCTGTGTTCTGGTTTCGATGCACCAGGCCTGAGTGAAATCCGACTTGAGCGTTGACGGTCTGTCACATTTCACGCTGACACCAGGCGAACACGGGGCGCATACGCACACACATACACACTCACACATACGGCTCACAATATTATCGACAGATCCGAGTCAGGAGTACAGTCGAGGAGAGCACGTTGAAGGTAAGTTGTTACAAAAAACTACTTATGGTGGGCAAAATAGAGCGTGTTTCAATGGAGACTTAGAGGCGGGGTCCTTCTTTAAGATCGCATTAATTTTAGCCGTGGTTCTTTCTTTGTAATTTTAGGTTGACCACTTTTTATCCATTCCTGCGCGCTTTGCTGTTTTGCCCTTTTCCAACGGAAAGACCTAACCGGCAAACCTAACTCACGCAATGAATTCACACTGAATAAGTTTTCACCCACTGCTTTTTTATTTTGTTACTATTATCCAAGCCATTTAAAGGGAATCGAGGCGTGGGTGGCTAGCTACGGGATTTTTCTCTGTGTTAGTCGGGGGAGGAGGAGGGGTTGATACGGCTTGCCAGCTAGCGAACGACATTACGCAGACTGGCTTAACAAGTTTAAATGGCTGTAAAAGTGGCCAAAGTTACCTTAAACTCAGCTCAGGGATAGACACTGCTATGAAAAAACGGCCACATATCCTTACGATGTTATGGTACGATTAGAACAAGCGTGTTAAGCTGTTTACCATTGTATGCTATGCGCACTAGCATGTCCCCCTAACGTTAGCTAATGTAGCTAGCGAGCCATGGCCGTGCCTGCTCCTGGGTTGTTGTGAACTTACCGTCGTTAGCCAGAATGACTAACGTTATCTTTCAATGGAACTAACTATATAGTGTTTTTACTGAAGTTCCCAATGTGTTTAAACTCGCCCACGCTTCTCGTCATGTAAAAAGTACCGGAGACATTAGGGATATCTTAGTATGAAACGTTGTTCGGTTGTTTCACCAGTTCAGGGAATTGTGCTGTGGATGGCTGTTACTTTGACAAACTTGGGGGAAGTAACCTAAAGTTACAACAAAATTGCTTGTCGAAATAAACACAGGCGCTGCTAACGTTAAGTGTTTGCGCTGACATGGTTTTATGTGGTGAATTTATATCGTTACAGTGAAACTACGTATCTCACGGTCCGGTTTAACTGTTAGCCTGTGTTCAACTCTGTATTTTTAAACAGTGTCTAAAAGCTTCTTCTGTGAGAGGAAACGAGAGAAAAAAAGGCAAAAAAGAAAGAGAGGAAATCCCCCGAAAGGAAATGCCAATCGCAGCCGCTGGACAACCAACGACTCAGGAGCCTAGAGTTTACCCCCGGCTGCCCTCCACCCCGGAGCCCGTCCCTAAAGGGGCTGATTTATTCGACGAGGCGGGGGCGGCGGAATCGGCGGAGCGAACAGAGTACGGGGGCGCGGAGGGGGGCAGAGGACTCGGGGGCTATAGTTACAGCCAGAGCGGCGCTAGGGGCTTTGTACAGCCCGGATCCACCAACGGTTCTCCGCCGCAATCCCCTCCCTCGTCCTCCTCTTTCCTCTTCCATCCCCTTCATCCCCACCAGCCCCACCAAATGGCCATGGAGCCCCCAAGGACTCGATCGCGTTCCCGGTCTGGATACTACCAGCAGTACGGTGGTGGGAATGGTAATGGAATTACCGGTAACGGAGTCATGGGATCTAACCACCACCAGCAGCAGCAGCAACTACATCAACATCAACAGCAGCAGCACGGTGCCGGGTGCGCACCACTTGGAGCTCACATCAACCACTCGGAGAACCAGCAGCGAGCCCCCGGAACTAACGCCTCTCCCGGTATTCAGAGGCTTTCAGCGGCCCCCGGAGCGCACCGCATCTCGGCGGCAGGTAAATGTCCCCCACCTGTGATTGTCACTGACTGTGTGTGTGGTTACGGCAGTGTCCCCTCGACCAAGAAAGGAAGAGGGACACGCGTTTCATTACTTAGACTTTTCTCTTCTGCTGAACGCATACCCACCATATAGAAGTCGAGCTGTTTTAATTTGCTGCTGTGGCGAGGCGTTTGAGCAGAGGGGATGGGGGTGTCCGGGGGTTGGCATGGCAATAGTGTGTGTGAGAGAACACATTAGTTGTTTTCTAATTAGACAGGATGTTTTATGTGCTTGCCACAGAGCTGCAGTCTGGATATAGTGCACAGTTAACATACAGTAGGTAAATGAACAACAACAGCTTGTGATGTGGTTAGGGGTAGCCTTAAGCTCATTCAACTGCTGTGAATAGTTAGTCACCCAGACTGTGCGTCTTAAATAAGACACTGTGGCATGTCTTCTTTTACTCAACTAGTCAAATATTGACGTAGCTAGGTAACAGGCCTTACAGTGTGTAACATAGGCCAATTTTCATCTAAATTGAACATGGTATATTCTTTCTCGTATAGACACAAAAGCACACGGTAACAGAGCTGCCCACATGATGCTACCAGGAAGCACAGGGTTATGGCTGCATGGGCTCAGAGGTTGTGAAAAAGACAGAGGAAAGATAGGCAACTTCTCATAGAGCTTCCTTCAAGGATTCTTATGTTAATTGTAAGTATATGGTCTTGTGCAGCTTAGTGGGTAGAGTATGGCAGTAACCCTTTGGGGGGAAAGGGTTGATTTTCCACTGGGGCTACCCATACTAAAAATGTATGCATTTGTCATATTGTAAATACTCACTTGGTGTAGTGCTTTGGATAAGAGTATCTGCCACATAGTTTGTGTTATGTTATATGAAAGAGGTTGGGCATGGCCTGTATGTAATAATTAACAGACGGATAATCTCCTATGTGCTGGAGGGGCATATTCTGTTTCAGAGAGAGGGATTCTTAACTCGTACACACCCTGGGCAAGCCATCCATGATATTTGTACACTATAGTGCAAACCTAGATTTAACTTGTTGGTTGGCTTGTGTGTGTGTGTGTGTGTGTGTGGACTGCTGGTGGTATAGAATGCATCTGAGGGTGCTCTCACACAGCAACTGCAGTGCAGTGAACCAGGCAACATAGAAACACCACAGCTAGAGTTTCAGACTCGGCGACACCATTGGAAAGCTTCTCTTTCACTAAAGCTACAAGCACACCTAACAGGCTTCTCAGGTTGGGGAAACGTTCAGTCTGTCGTGGTCGGCTATGGTGTGGTCCTTTGGGGAACATGTGCAAGGCTTGCTCTGAGCTTGCACAAAATGTTTCACAACAGTAAAACAATGTAATGGTGTAATGATAATAACTAGTTTGATGGCCATTTCTTAATGAAGTAGATTTAAATGCTTAAATGAACAGTCAGTTTAATTTAGGCTACCATACATGCTTGTCTCTGGCTGAAACTGATTTAAGGGAAAAATAGAATGAATAACAAAATTTAAGGGGTAGCCTAAATATAAGAAGGAAGTTTCAGAGGAAACTAGTAGGGTGGTCTCAGATTTTGTAATTTAGGGAGGAGCTTGACTTTGTCATCCCTACAACAAAACTTGGAAATTTCCAAAGCCTTGTAGTGATTGGCTAGGTTTTCCCTGAGCTGACTGACTACTGACACTGATTCTACGTGTTGGAAATAATTGTCATGCATGCAAATGTAACAATGGAGATCAACTGAGACTGGCTACCCATGGCTGTCGTTGCTCATTGATCAATTTTGCCTGATCGTTGGGTTCATTTGTTTTAGCCTCTGAGAGAAAAGGCACCCTAACACAGAATTCACACATCTTATGATCAAGGATAGTTCAGACCTGATTTGTGAACCTGAATAAGTCTGTCTCAACGCTAGAAACAAGATTGCCAAGATTCTTTTGATGGCAATGCAGGACTAATCCTGCTTCACTGACAGTGCGCAGCAGGCATTGCAGAGACAGTAGGGTTAGTTTAGTGTTTTTTTTTTGGTTCACGCAAGTCAGCTCCACAATGGAATAAATGTGGATGTTAAAGCGCAAAGCTATATTTTATTTTTCCACAAAGTCAATATTCAGAATTCACTGTTAGTGGAGCAGCTCAAGGTTTTGTCTCTTAATGACATCATTGAGTAGGCCTATAGTCTTGGGTCTCTGGCTTCTAGTTTTTGAAAGAGTTGCTCATGTTCATAAACATTGAATGAAGCTTTGCATCATGGGCAAAACACATGTGAATGTTTTTTTTTTCTATAGGGTCGATTTTCACAGGCCTAGGTCTACTCATAGATGTAGGCCAAGGCTAGGCCTATATCTTGCCTGCATTTGAGCAAGCCACATACATTTAATGAAATGCAGTATTACAAATAGGAGTGTGTGCATGTGCGTTTGTGAGAGCAACTAAGCAACAAGCTATGTATGGAGACTGGAATTACCTGTCTGGGAGAGGGAGAGTAAAAAGAAACGTTCGCAGCTGAACACACACATACGCACACACACACACATACACACACAAACAAAGGCTCTTTCTGGACTCCTAGCCCAGCCCGCAGGTTGTCTAGCAGTGCTTGTGTCATACGTCTAGCTGTGTATAGGCTTGCTGGGCAGTCGGGAAACCAAGCTGTGTATCTGTGTGTGTGTGTGTGTGTGAGAGAGGGAGAGAGGTGGGGTATGGAAAGGCAGAGAAACAAGGGATCGTTAGAGGAGGAAAAAAACAACAGTTTGTCAAGTCACACTGCATCGGCAAGGAAGTTGAACTAGCAACCCTGTAAGTGTATTGGTCTTCTGTGACCTTCGACCCCGGCTCTCCCTTGGTAGCTTGGCTATGACATGTAGAATAGCACAAATTGATGGCTAGAATGACCGTATTGTATTTCCATCCAAATGGATTTCGATCTAGAGGGGAGAGGCACTGGCTAGAGATTCTATAGACACTCACTCACTATCTGGACTAGTTTCCATCAGACTGGAAACACACACCACACAAAAGAACAGTAGTCCTGAAAGAACAGAAGCGTGTGTGTGCATATTTCTATTTGCACTGTGTGCAAGCAAGAGAAGATAAGAAAATCTGACTGCAGCAAAAGTGCAAAAGTATAAAAAGGTTTCATTTAGGAGGTGTGAAGCTGAGACAACCCCTTGCTTTATTCTTGAGTACTTTTTTTTTATTGTTAGCTTAGCTAGGTGTAGGATGGGGACTAATTTATAGTGGAATATTCTCTTACAAGAGTGAAGCAGCTGGCTAGTTGGACCTTTCTCGGCACTACACACCTTTTATTATTACAGCAGCCCCTCGTCTCTTTCCCAGAATGGGTCCTGGTTGTTTGGAAGAGTGAGAGAGAAAGAGAGATACTTGGTCTATTCTTCCACGCCAGTCACCTGCGTTGGGCATGAAAGCTAATGATGTCCTCCTCTCTTCGATCGCCTCCTCTCTCTCCTCTCCCTGTAGTTTCTTCTGTCTCCTTTGATCTCTACTATTTTGTCCCTGTTTCTTTCACCTGTGTTTCATGCTATTCATGTCACACTTATAATTCTCTTTCCTCTTGTCTTCATCATTCTCTCTCGTTTGTCTCCTTCACTTATCTCTCCTTCTGTTCACAGGGCAGGAAATAAACATGGGCTAAGGGGCAAAAAGCCTCCTGAAAGCTCATGTCCCCCAAGTTGAGATTAAAAGAGCAAAAATATCCCCAGACGGGAAAAAGGGTAGAAAATGAGTAAATACTTAAGCAAGGGGTTTTGATGAAATTTCCCAACAAATGCTTAAAAATGCCGCCAGATCGGTTCACATCAGACAAAAAACGTCCTCTGTAGCAGCTGATATCCGATCCTGGTGCCTACCCACTTCTGTCACGGCCTGTCCTCTTGCCATTTCATTCATTTCTTGCCCCCCTTTGGATCATCCTCCCTCTCTTTATGCCCCCCCCCTCTTCCTACCTCCCTCTGGGTCACTCTCTCTGTCCTCATCCTCAGCCCTCGCATTTGTCTAATGGAGGGATCGTTTTAATGGATTGCTCAGAGCAGCAGAGGGACAGCCGCTCCTCTCTGCCACTCTACCTTTACCCCTCCACTCCTATCCTCTCCACTCCTCTGTCTAAAACAGAAGGGGAAACATGCACTCTGTTTTTACTTCCCTTTGTCCAGTCACCCAGGCAACCATCTCCTGTTTGGAGAGAAACACTTTTTTTGGGGGGTTCCCTTGCTACTTTGTCACTCCAAGTAAACAACAAAGCAGTCAGCTTGGTCAGCAAGATAGGATCCTTGGGGGGTGGAGGAGAGTGACCTCAAATTAGCCCTAACTTAGGGATGAGCTTTGACCTGGCTCAAAAGAAAAGATGTGCTCCAGAGAGAGGGTGAGAGAGTGAGGACGCCGAAGAGCGCTGGAAAAGTCTTGTGGGAGGTCAAGTTAGGGAGAGGGGAAGAGTAAACTGGAAGGGAAGGAAGGGGGAGTATGTGAGGGGAAAAGAGGAGAGTTGGTTTGTGAAAGGAGTAGTGGGCTGGATTAGAGAGGTACAGAGGTTGATGGAGGGAGGGAGCGTAATGCATGGGTTTTAGGAAGGTCAGGCGGAGGAAGAGGGTGAGGAAGGGAAAGGGAGGGAGAGAGATAATTAGACCAGAGCAAGGGAGTTAGCAAAAGGAGGACGTGAGCAAGTTTTATGGAATAAGGCTGACTGTGAGAGAGAGCTGGAGGACATCGTGAGTGTTGGTGTAAGCAAAAGACAGAGAGGAAGCATGCTTTATAGAGAGGAAGGGAGTGTGCAACCTGGGAGGGGGTGGGGAGAGTGTGACTCGAAAGAAAGGAGGAGAAAGATTGGTTGGGAGCAAATGTAGGCATGGATAGGGAGGGAGGGAGAGAGGGAGGGAGGGAGGGAGGGAGGGAGAGAGAGACAGCGGGAGCAGAGACTACAGGCAGTAAGTTTGCAAGTGTAGGTAAAGTGAGCGTGTGAGAAAGGGACGGATGAATGTTGAGTGAGTCGAACGGAAGGAGGGAGGGAGGGAGGGAGAGGTTGGCTGCTCATGTTCTTGGCATCTTTTCCTCTTCTCTCTGTTGATGAGTTAGTTCTCACCAGCCAGGGGTACAAACCACATCAACTCGCTTTTCTTCGTTTCTTGCTCTCTCCCTCCGTATTTTAGCCCTTAGTTATTTTTGTAGCTATTCTGTGTCTCAATAGTTTGTTACCATTTTCAGCTTCTGCTTGTCATTTCAACAGAACCCCCCTCTCTGTGTCCTTCCCCATTTCCATCTCTCTTGTTGTCCTCTTTTAGCCTCTGTTGTAACCGTTATGCAAAGTGAGTTGGCACTGCATGTATGTGTGTGTCCTCTTTGCACCGAGTACCCCACTGCGAGATTGTGTGTGTGTTTGTGTGTGTGTGTGTTGGTTGAGGTAGTGAATAAGTTTGTTGTGGTTCTACACAGTGTTGTAGATACAAAATATATGACACAAAGCAATGTGTTTGTTTGGAATGTAAAGAGCCTTATTCATTTAGCCACTCATTGGATTAGAAGGGAAATTAGAGGAGGTCTATTTGGGGAGGGAGGCTGACACTAGTCAGCTTTTAATATTATCTGAAATGTTTTGCATTTCAAATCAGGACTAAGATGTGGTCCGTGAGGCTAGCACATATATTGATACACTGATATCACGGATATTACCTGCTATACAATGGGTAGTTTAACCGAAGCATTCTGATATGTCAAAAACAAGTTTGACTGTGCTGATAATTCCCCTAAAGTATGTCTAACTGTCTAACTTTATTGGTTGCTAGTTAACTCTTATGGTAACCATGGGGCTAGTTGGGGATCCCGCTTACTTTTTCCTGTTCTTATATACTGCTTTGGAGAAACCTTTTCAGACAGTACACATGCATTTGTGACTATTGAATAACCATAATACCCATGAGTGTGTTCTTTACTGTGATTACTTTGGTAAGGTTGAAGCTATTGCTTCTCCATCATACCCATTAACACTGTAAAGAACACCATCTTGGGTATTACTGCAATAATATCACAGGCCTTTCATAGGTATCAGCATAGTTTTGTTTCAGAATGATGAGGATTTCCTCCATTTAAATGAAGTGGCACCTATGCTTACAAAATGTATAATGATCAAATAGCCACTCTTTGAGACAGATTTGAGGAATAATGATCAACAAGATGACTATCTCAACTTCCACCACAAAAAATATTTTTGGGAATTTATATAAAGTATTGTTTATTTTCTGTTCATGTATTGACATTGATACTGGGCCATAAATCATGCATTGGCCGGCCCAAATACCAGGATATGCAATTCCTGACAGGCTATTTCCAATTAGCTCTTCAGAATGAAGTTGAAATGAGTTGTGAGCTCAGTTTCTGGTGGTAGTGTAGAGATTTATGATGGAGTGAAGGGATCAAGACTGTCATCTGTCTCTGGCTCTCTGTCCATTTCTCTCTCCCCTCTCTCTCTCCTAACACTCATGCATTGCACTCCCAGTATCCCTCCCTCTCTCTCTCTGCTGGTTTCTGTCTTTCATTGGGGGAGGAGGAGGAGAGGGAGAATGTGAGGACAGAAGGAGGAGTGAGAAGGAATAAGAAGTGTGAAGGAGTGGTTGGGTGTGTGGTGTGTGTGTGCATATACATATACTCGGTTCTGGATGTGTGTATGTGCGCGTGCCTTGTTTACTTGCTGCCTGGGTGGGCTGGGAGCAGGAACAGGACTGTCAGAAACACACACACACACACGCACACACACACACAGGCACAGTGACGTCACCCTAGGAAACTTTCTGCTACCACTGCACTGAGAAGAAGTTGATGGAAGCGAAAACGAGAGAAAAGGGCGATAGAATGATGGCATATCATTGAATATACTGTGTCTTGAAAGGTCCTTTGACTGAAACCATATAATAAAAGATGCTGAGGTACGTGTGTGTGTGTGTGGGGGCTTCTTCCTTCTTTATGTCTGTGATTGAATAGAGGGAGGGGTGATTAAGAAAGGTATGGAGTCAAATAAAGAGAATGGGATGGAAGGGAAGGAGCGAGGGATGGAGGAGCGACCTCAACAAACTGCAACGGGGAAAATGGAGAGAAAGAACTAGAATGAGGATGGAGAGAACAATAAATGGATGGGGGAGGGCACACTGAAGTGGGAGAGAGGGGGAATCATTCCCATTTCTATACACACGCTTGCCGTCAGGTCTCTGTGAAGCAGTGTTAGGCAGGTAATGACTGGGCAGGCGTAACATGCCCGCCTATTTTAAGCCTGTATGCCAGCTTGTTACTCGACTCTGCTCTGCACTAGGGTGTGAAGTGTGCTGTGACATGTGTTCAGGGGGCGGGGTGATGTGAGAGGTGTGTGTGTATATGTGTGTGTGTGTGGGTTACACATAAGCTTGGCTGAAATTCTCTTTACTTTCTCTATATGTTGTATAAATAGGTCTTAGAGGCATTGGTGCAAGTTCTGCAGCAGACGACCAGGCTTCTGTCCATTTCGCCATTTGTTAGTGTTGAGCTGGTAATTTGTTAAGTAAGCCTGTCACTTCTCTATCCACCCTCTCTTATCTATCTTTCTATTCATCCACTATCTCCTGTGTTTTTCTCATTTGACAGAGAGAGGGAGAGATAGTTGGAGAGAGAGAGAGGGAGACGGCAAGAGAGAGGGTGTGATAGAGAGCGTGGACAGAGATGGTGCGATAGGGAAAGCAAGGAAATGTGGATGTCGTGCGATAAAGCAAGAGGAATATATGGGAGAGGGACAGGCCGGCAGATAGGGAAATAGATCGGAGGCAGGGAGGGGTGGTGATGAAGTGATGGAGAGTGTGAGAAGGAGGATGGGAGAGAGGAGGAGGAGGTGTGAGGAGGGTGTCTGAGCTAGAGCGCAGGGGGGGAGAGAGGGATGAGAGAGGGAGGGAAAGAGGAGGGGAGAGGTGGAGGAAATGGATAGAAATAGCTGATGCACTCTCAGGCTTACAGAAAATCAATAGCAGTCAAGAGGGGAAGCCACAACCCCCACCCTGCTCCCTCTCTCTAACTGTTCTATCTCTCTCTCCCTCCAGTCCTCTCCCTTATCATGTCTTGTTCCTCCACCCTTTATTTTCTACCCATCTCTCTTTCTTCCCCATTGCCCTCACCCCTCCATGCGTATTCCCAACCTCGTCCTCTTCTATTCCACCTCCTCTTTGCCCTCTTCCTCCACATTGCCCCCCCCCCCCATTTCTCTCCCCTCGTCTTTTCTCTCCTTCACACTACCTCTCCATCCACTCCTCACATCACTATTCTTGTCTTTCACTCTCCTTCCAAGGCATCTTCTTTACCTCTGCCTTTTTTCAGCTTATTTTCTTTCTCCTCCATTTTCAGGGAACTGATTTTTTTTTTTTGGCTTTTTTTAAAAAAAACTTAAAAATGCCATTCATTTCTAATTGGAGGATTTTATTATTGCTCCTATGCGTTCCTCACCACAGCCTTGCATCCTCCTTTCCTCCACCCCCCCTTCTCTTCCATTCTTTCCACTGTTTATTCCCTTATCCACCAAGATTTTGCAATAGTGACATCCAATCTCATCTGCCTACTGTGTGTATGTATGTGTTACCCCAGTATCTTCCTGAAGCACAACTCTTGACCATAGAAGTGTGTGTGTGTGTGTGTATGTGTGTGTTGTGTTTGTGTGTACTCTGTGCTGAGCTACTGGTCACAGTGTGTTCCATGCAGTCAGTCCCGCCCTGCCTCTCGTCTTTTAAGTCTCACCACTCTGAAGTGTTGTCTGTAGCGTCTTGGGAGCTGTGCTGCTGTTTCAAGGCCTAGCTCCCACTTTGCATTTATTCACTAGAGAATCAGAGGAGGGCTGCAAAATTCTAAAATGATAACAATAATTAAGGTGATTCAGATATCTTCTTAAATAAGGTATTATCGTGCTGTGCAGAATCCCTGGCCTGGACAAATCAAGTCTTGTATCTGAGAAAATGTTTCATATTTATTTATTCACATCCTTTTGTAATTTGTGTAGAAGAAGATGACGCACCACACACACTCCACCAACAAGCCATCTTTATTATTAAAATCATGCCGTTTCAGTAGGGCTGGGTGATATGAACTGAAATCCATATCACAATGTATTGTCATAGTTACCTCGATAATGATAAATGAAACAACAATTTGCTCATATTTTTTACCTTGGTGCACAAATATTGCATTCTCCATTAGTGGAAGAATGCAAGAAGAATGGAAGATTAGCCGCTGCAGTTAGGCTAGACTTATGTGCCCAGCAAGCAAGCGTCACTCAATACAAGGTGAGAGAGGGACGTTTGACTGACTGACCTGAATTTAGCTCCTGATGATGTCTTGTGTGGGGAAAAAATAACCTGTCTCCTTACACAAGTTTATTCCAGTTGTATTATATGTATACATATTTGCCTTCTCTGCAGTCTGCAGAGGGAGAACAAATGGCGAGTCGTCTTTTCGGCCCTATACCACCAAGGGACTCAAGGAATCGCCAAAGTCATCAAGTTTGCATATGTGCTGCTCGTCGTGATTGCTATGGACGGCGATTACGTTCTGTTCTGATTAAGCTCTGTTTTTTTAACAATGGCGGTCTTCTTGGTCTTGTTGGTTTTGGTTGGTCATGATTAATCCCGCCCCCAGCCCCTGACGTAAGCGGTTCTTTATTCTAGACCAGCAAAGTATTGGTGCCACTCTGGAACCCAGTTTTCCTGGCCGAGAGCCGGTTCTTTGGCCGTCAAAACGCAAAGAACTGGTTCAAGATTAGGCACCGGCTCCGAACCGGCCCTCGAACTGCCTTGGTCAAAAAGGGGTATAGATGGTGAACACTTGTATGCAGTGTGTGTGTTTTTCTACCCGTGGACATGATGTCACAAAAACATTTTAAACCCGTTCTGTAGTTCCTATGTTATGCTCCATAGAGTGACTCCAGCTGAATGACTCGTCTCTGACTCAATTTGCCGGACTCTGACAATGAGCAAGTGAGTTTGCCTATTGTGATTGGTGAATGAGTGTCGTACAGGATACCGCTATGCAGTAGGCGAGTCTCTTGAATGCTTCACCAGTATTCCTTCCCAAATCATCTCTGCGAAAATAGCCATTTAGCTGGTTTTCACTACACTAATATAAGCTTTACTTACCTGAACCTTTTCAATCCATTTATTTTGCCTGCTCCAGGGATTGGGGTATGAGAAGAGGAAGGCTTTTTTAAGGATTGAGGAATTCAGTTGTGAAAATCTCTCTTTCTGTCTGCCTCTATTTCTCTTTCTCTCTCTTCCCCTCTCTCCTTTGTTGTCAATCACAGCTCCTCTTCAAAGAGAGAAGCTGTGAGCAGAAAAACCCCACAAACAAACAGCAGAGAGGTGAAAAATGCTCTCCAAAAGGCTCTTTGCATCTATTCCCTTCTAGTCTGTCTTTCTTCACCTTCTCGCTATCGTAAAGGTAGCCTTCCCTGGAGTGCCCTTGGGAGTGCTTACCCTTGGACTGTATACCACTGCCACCATCTGTGGCAGGGACGTCCCCAGCTAAAGACGTGCCCGAGACAAAAGGAAAAACAAAAGCCAAAACAAACAGAATAGACGATAAAAAGATGAAAGGATTGGGAAAAACAAAAGAGTAAAAGTCTTAGCGGTGATGCAAGCGGCGGTATCATCAGAAAGCTTCTCTAATCCAGGATTACTGTGTTTACTCCGTGTGTGTGTCTGTCTGTGTGTGTGTGTGTGTGTGTGTGTGTACGCCTACTGCTTCTGATCTTGGAGACAAGGCTATACCATATGCATTTCGCTCACTTTCCTTTTGTGCTGCACACACACACAATCAGGACCCCTTCTCACAAACATGTTGTCATTGTGTTTTAAATCCAGTTCCATGAGAACAATAACAACAAAAGGATTAAATGTATATGGATAAAGCCAACCCACAAAGTATTAGTCTGAAGAGTAAACTGTGAGCTTCTCTATGAGCTCACAAAACAATATTGGATTTTCACTGCTAATGAACTTGAACTGTAAAAATGTGTAAAAAAGACTTGGTTCTTTTTTGATAAAATTTTTAGGCATTTTTTTAGGCATTTTTGATTGCTGTCTTGCCCCGGCCAGTTTTGTCTTATTATATTTGACGGTGTCTTTGACTCAGTAGCAGCCTGTAATGGCATTTAGGAGGTTAGGAATGGAGAGATGAATTGAGAGCAGAGATGGTTTTAATACAGTAGCACATTGCAGTCAGCCCCATTCAAATTCATGCAGACCAGGGAGAAGACTTTGTCTAGGAGGAGTTTATCACTGGGCTTAAACCACAGAGTTAGGGATGAGTTCCTGAGCAGATCTGTATGTATGGGAGAGTATGGGAAAAATCTCTTGATAATTACCAGGTCTAAGAAGCCTCAGTTTTGGAAGTCGATAAAAACCTCGAACGATTTGGGAAAAAAAGCTGTGGTTCAGTTCTAACTTGGCATATGACTACACATTTCATGTAGTTGTAGACCCAGTGTTGTTTCACATATTGTGATATTTATTGTGAATCTTATTTTGTAGCCCAGCAATTTTATAAATCTTATAAAACAATCATCAAAATCGTAAAATTCATTCTCAAAATTAAATTCTGTATGGAATTTTAAAATGGAGAATGTGTTGGTGTAGATCCCTGTCAAGCCTCTGCAGTGCATGTATAAGACTTCATCTGTATGATTGTAAGGTGCAGGTGATAAGCATTAGGCTTTAAACCACAGATTAGCCACATGGTGAGTCACTGTGTGTGACCCTCTGTTCTCTTCTGCTCTTTCCCTCTCTCTGTGTAGGAGCCATTGGCGGGTCCTACCACTGTCACCCTGACCATGCATATGGAGAGGAGAGCGACAAGGTAAGACACACACATTTGAATAACTTTTTTATGTTCACAACAACACAATAAATACAGGGATACAAATAAGGAAGATCAAATCAGATTTTTTTTTAAGTTGCACACGCCAAAGAACAGAGATGGAGCTCTACATTCAGCTTTCAGTTCCATGTCAACTGCAAAAAATTACAGAAAGTAGAAAATTGTGGCACCTGACTGGGACCATGCTGTACTATGACTCAAATATTAGAGGAAATGTTCTCTCAGCTGACACAGAATGAAAGAATGAGACACTAACACACACACACACACACACACACACACACACACACACACACACACACACACACACACACAAATATATTGTAGGCTATATGTTGACAGTTTGTGGACAAACTGTCACTGTACAGATTTAACAGTCAATCTGTACATTTCCTGACACAAAATTCCCACATAACCCGGTTTATCTGCACATGCCACGGTTCAGGTGAAAACTACTACTACATTTACCGTTTGTGTTTTGTTGTGATTACTTACTCTTTAGCTAAAACTGTGAAATCGAATTTCTAGGGGGAAAAAATAAAAATGTGGTGTTAACTTCCACAATCTTTATTAGGAACACAAACATTACAACTATTAAAACAATCAGTAAAATATAATTGATGGTATGTTAAAAACATACTTTTGTGGATCATAACAGAATACTTTATAATAAAATAATAAATATATTTGAGTGTACAAGCCTACTCCCATAAATGATAGTCATCGTCACAGGAGAAGGCCTGTGCAAAAAGAGAGCACACGATGAGAAAAACACTGAAGGAGGGGAAAAGGGGAGGCAGGATGCTGAGGAAGGTGTTGCAGCTTGGAGGGAGAGAGGGAAGGGAGGAAAGGGAGGGAGGGAGGCGAGGACAAAAAGAGGGAGGGGGTATTGCTAATGATTTCACCTCCAGCTGTGGGACTTGGTTGGTGTGAGAGAAGGAAGAGGAGGGGAAGGAGTGAGGGAGGGAGGGAGCGAGGGAGGGGAAGGAAGGGAGGAACAGTGGCAGAGGAAACAAAATGGGCTTTGAAATCTTGTTGATGGAAAAAAAAAATAAGTGGGGGAGGGCGAAGTGTGTGTGTGTGTGTGTTTGTGTTTCAGTGTTAGTGGAAGCATGTCTGCAAATATTAATGAATCTGTAAAAGCAAATGACCATATTTGCTCCATGTGCAGTGTGCACATGCATGCGCAATTTCTTGTGCATGAATGTTTGAAAGGAGTCGTCTGGGTTCAAGCATATTTCTTAGGTTTAGGTTTGTGTGTGTGTGTGTGGGGGGGGGGGTGTGTTAGCATGCACTCTCTGGGCTGGGGCCTCTTTATTTTGGTTCTCAGTGTTGACGGCAAAACCAGAACAGCTGCTCTCCACACTTCCTGTGTGTGTGTATATGTGTGTGTGTGCCCGCGTCCCAAATGTGGACAGAGTGAAATAGAATGTGGGAGGGTGTGTCCGTTCTCAGTGCTTCGGGATGTCTGTCCAGCTTGGTGTGTGTGCGTGCCGAATGTGGACAGAGTGAAAAGGAATGGGAGGGTGTGTGTGGTCCCTACACTGTGAGCATTGCAGAATGTAATAGCAGCCATAGAGCAGTACAGAATGTATTGGGGCTGTGCTGGGAGTGACTAGTTCTGTGTGTGTCTGTCTGTCTGTCTGTGGTGTTGGAGGACTAGTAGGAGGTGCTCTTCCCTCTGGTCTCATGAATAATATCCCCAATGCCCCAGGGCAGAGACAGGGACTCTGTCCTGTGAGTGAGCATCGTCCTTCGGATGAGACGTTAAACCGAGGTCCTGACTCTGTGATCAATAACGATCCCATCGGCACTCATCGCAAGAGTAGGGGTGTAACCCCAGTGCCCTGGCAAAATTCCCCAAAACAGGCCTTCCTTCCATCATGGCCACCTAATCATCCCTCGTTACCTAATTGGCTCTTTCAGTCCTCTACACTCCACTGAGATAGCTGATGTGTGGTGAGCGTTCTGGTGCAAACTGGCTGCCGTGCATCCCCCAGGTGGGTGCTACACACCGGTGGTGGATGAGTTGAGTTGAGTCCCCCCCAATATGTGAAGTGCTTTGAGACTTAGAAAAGCGCTATATAAATGTAATCAATCAATTGTCTGTCTGTCTGTCTGTGACCTGTGGCTTGTCTTGGCTTTAGTGTAAGCATGTTTGGACCAGGCGTGTGTGTGTATGTTCACAAGATGCACTTTATCTGAACATAAGGCCATGTTAAGCTATATTGCTTGAGGACACACACACACACACACACACACACACACACACACACACACACACACACACACACACACACACACATCTTTGTCTGACACTGCTCCCCTCCCACTAACGCGGGCAGACAGGCCCATCAAACTTTCATACTAATGGGTGATACTCTGCATGTGTTCAGACAGACTGTATGTGTGTGCGTGTGTATGCGTGTGTGTGTCCTGTCTAAGAACTTCTTGTCTTGTCCCCTCAGATTTCAGGCCGGGGTCCTGGGCAGGACAGGCAGAGGAAGGGGGGAAGGGGGGAGAGGAAGAAGGGACTGTAGAGGGGTTTAGAGGGGCTTCAGCATATCTGATGGAAGGAAGGGGGGATGGGAGGAGATTGTTGAGGGGGGATGAGGGGGGCGGGCAGGCAGGAGGGAACATTTCAGGCTTGGGTTGGAAGAGGCTGGCTTAGATATGAAAATGGGCACAGTGGATGTCCCTAGGGGTTCAGGGTTGGGGTTAGACTGGTGGAGAGGTTGTGGGGTGTCGGGTCGGGGGGGAGTGGGGGGGACTAGGGAGGGGGTGTTGAGAGGAACAGAGGAAGAGAGAGTTGGGGGTGGGGGTGGATGACTGGTGCCCTCCATCCTGTGTAGAAATGTGCGTGGGTAGTCCATGTCTCCTGTATCCGTTTTAATGAAATAGGCCCTAAAAAGCTTGAGTAGCTCAGTTCAGGATAGGGTTTTTCCAGTCCATTAAACTCTGGCCTATTGAGGAAGAAAATATAAAGTATCACGTAGCCTAAGTTTTGTTCCAATTATGGTACATTTTAAAGAATAGTAGGTAACTTTAGTCCTTAGTCGACCAAAAAAATAACGTTTTTACAGACTGGATATTCTAAATTTTAGAGATGCTGAAAGATGAACTTGAGGTTTTCCCCCCAATTACGGATGTCTAGCATTTTGGAAATGAACATTTCTTATTTCCGCGCATAGGTCTTTTGAATGAGTGATGAGCATGATGAGCATGATCTTTTCATTGTGTGGGAGTGTCACTGAATTGGATTAAAAACAGTACTTTTGCTTCTGGTATGCAGCCTTTGAGAGTCATTAACCTTGCCTCTCTGCACGAATACCACCAGAGATGTTGCCACTTAAAATTCTTAAAAAGCCAGGGAGGATTCATCTTACAATTAGACTACTCTCAACTTCAAGGCTTTACTAGATTTGTTTTTATTCAATGAAAAAAGCAACCTGTCATTTATGTTTAACAGCTGGGGTCAATTCACTTTGTATTTGTATGATGAAAATGCTTCTCTCTCATTTTCTCAAGAAGAACCTTATTTTGGCAAAAGAGTTCAAGTTTTCAAATTTTGAAGAAAATTAACTCTCTGAATTGATTGGTTTAAAACTGAATGGACCACAACTGTGATGCTAAAATTGGGGAATACACCTCGTGCATAAAGTTGATGGCCTCTTGCACTAATGTCATCAGTCCTCCTTCCCCATTGCATAATGCAGTGCATATCTTGTGTTGGCTCCGCCTGTTCCTCTTTGTATGAACTGGAAAAAACAGATGTTAGTTGCTTAGTGCTCATCTTTATGTACCTTGTCTGTTATTTATAAACGTTTGAGTCATTCAAACCCATGGATCACTACACATCTCAAATGCTGACTGCCAAAGAAATTAGGCCATTACTTCCAGGAAAAGGTTGTAGTTATGACTTGACACTGAAGGAAAGAATGAGCGAACAAATGAGTGTTTTTGAGAAATAGAGAAGGAAGGGCAGGATGGCTTTAGAGGTAGTATGGCATGGCAGGAGGTGGGAGAGGGAGAGGCCTGCTGATACACTGGTCCCCCTGGAGCCAAATGCTCAGTCATGGTGATTTACACACAGCTTATAGACAGACAGACAGACACACACACATAGACTCATAGTGTGTAACCCTCAGTAGCGACCCAAATCTGTTCTGTCATGTGGGGTCTGGTGGGCCCTGAGGCTCCACCAAGCTTCTGACCTCTCCTCCTCCTCCTCCCCTGCCTTTCATCTCTCTTTTCTTTCTTTCTCTGTCTTATACTCTCTCTCACTCTCTCTCATCTACTTCTCCTTTTCTTTTGATCCCCTCTCTTCTCTCCAGTCCTCTCCTATCATATAGCCCAGACTAAGTGAGGTCATTGTTATCATTAGGTTTTCCCATAAGCTGGCCAAGCTCGGGTCAAATCCAATGCCGCCTTATGAATGGTGTGTGTGTGTATGTGTGAGTGAGAGAGAGGGAGAGAGAGAAAGAGAGAGTGATATTGCTACAGTGGGTACAGTGTGTTTGGCTTAACAGTCTGAATACATTTTGTTCAGCTTTGTTAGAACAGCAGAATCTGCTTCAAAAACCGCTTCAGAAGGTATTGTTCTTTATAGGCTGTAGAACTCAAACAGTGGCAGCTGCCCATGTGTGAATGTGAAATTTGCGCATGTCTGCGGGTGTTTCCATAACTGTGTGTGTGTGTGTGTTTCTGCAGCCTGCTCTCCAGCTGTTTCCTGTTAGCTATCATGCTGCTCTCAAGGCTGCTGAGCTGTGTGTGTGTGTGTGTGTGTTAAAAGTCACAGCCGCTGAGTCATTTTTATCACACTTTAAAAACGTGCCTCTCCCACGATGAGGGGAGGGGTTGGGTTGGGGTTGGTGGGGATCAAGTAAGTAGAAAAAAAAAGTGTTGAGTTGGTAAATAAGGGGGAACATTGTGTGTGGCGTCTCTGCAGGAACCTGTATGTTCCTCAGAGCACAGCTCAGGTCTGAGTAAGGAGGGGTGACTAAGAGTTGACAGAAGAGTGTGTGTGTGTGTGTCAGCACTTGCCAGTAAGTGAAGTGACTCACAGATGAGTTGATTGGATTGAAAAAGAGAGTGTATGATAAGTCTTCCAGGACAGCTGAACTAAACCTGGATGACTACACTCTCAGCTATGTCACTCTACTTGTGTGTATGAGTCTTTTTTTTTTTATGCCACGGCTCTCTGAGAAAGTATTTGTCAAGCTTTTTAGTTGAGGGTGTGTACGTATGACGTTCATATGGGCCTGTGAGTGCTTGTCCTGTGTTTGGATTTCCTCACTCCAAGAGGAAGTGACTTTGAACCCTCAGGGCCATAGAGCGCTGGTGGTGGAGCGGCGCATGCACACACTCACACACACACACACACACACACACACGCACACGCAGACATACATTTGTGCACACAGGAAATGCCATGAGTCACAAAGGAGAGTAGTGTCTGATTGCGCAATGGTATGGATTGTAGGCTAGAGGGAGTGGAAAGCATGGTGAAATTGATTTATTTGATACAAGTATGAGCGCTATGGGTCACTAACCACAATACGCATACCCTCTCTCACCCCCCACCCTCCCCTCCCTCCCTCCACCCTTTCCCTCTCCTCCTCCCGCTCCCTCTCTCCCTTTCCTTCTCCCTCTGCAGAGTGAGGACAGCCCCAGTCCAAAGCGCCAGAGGCTGTCCAGTCAGTCTGTCCTGGAACAACTCTCTTCATCTGCTCCTCCACCCTCCACCCCTTCTCCCCCCATCCGCCCTTGGGAGCTAGGACCCCCCAGTCGGAGGCAACCTCACCCCCACACCCACTACCACCAGGAGAGATGCCACACACCGGCCCGGCACAGACGCAGGTAAGATGGGGGAATGAAATCTGTATTAAAATAAAATAAAACTTGAAAAGAAAATGTCATCAATTTTGCCAGGGTTTCTTGATCCCTACAATTTAGTTGGTGGAGAGTCACAAAAGTAACCCCTCCTCCTTTTCCTCGCCACCTCTAGCCCACCGGCAAGGCGTCAGCGCGGCCGTCTCTCCCGACCCGCTCGTCACCCACCTCCTCATCACCACCCCTCCACCCAAGGCCCCGCACCTCGCCTGTCGCTATCGGAGCTCCAGGATGAGAACTACCACCACAACCCCCACCACACCGCACACCAGACATACCCGACACACACACCCAGCGCCTACGGTCAGCCCCCCTCAGCTGGGAGCGGGGGGGCAGCTTCGGAGGAGCCCCGGGCTTTCCACCCCCCTACCTTGTCCCCGCGGCTACTGCATCCGGCCGCTCACCACCATCATCATCATCATCATCAGCAGCAGCATCATGCCACGCAACAGCAGCAAGGCGCCATGGTCATGGACTTGCATGAACAGGTGTGTGTCTGTGAATACCTCCTATGTGATAGTGTGGACATATATTAGACAGATAGGAGACGTTCTCTAGTTGTTTGTTGTGCGTGTGTGTGAGGCTGCATATTAACTGTGGTCTAATTCCTCCCCAGCTGCAGCAGGCCAGCGTCCCAGTCTCCTACACAGTGACCCCTGTCCCTACTCACGGTCTGGCTGCTCCTTTGTGTAGCGGTCAACACCTTCCCCCCACCTGCTCCTCACAACAACAGGTTCCCGCCTGCAGCGTGGTCTTCAGCACTGGACAGCACTACCACCCGGTGAGAAGAGCGCATGATTGTGCATTTATGAGAGTGTGTGTGTGTGTGTGTGTGTTTGCAAGTAGAAAAAAGTACACTTCATACTGTACTTTATCTGTAGTGTACAGTCTGTCCTACTACTCAACAAAGCCAATAAAAGGAGAGTGGTGAAAAAGTAGAATAGACCTGGAGAACATTTTGCTGCTGAAATGACCTGATGAGCTTTTTGATGTTGGCTGCCACCTTGTGGCAAGAAGTGGCATGCACATGTTAGAATCACCACACTGAGAAAACATCCAATCAAACTTTTTCTCTTGTCTTTTTCCTCTCTTTCTCTTCCTGTTCACCCTCTCCCAGATGCTACAGGCATGTTCAATGCAACACTTGCCAGTTCCCTATGCCTTCCCCTCCCTGCTGTCCAGTGACCCTCAGTTCCTGCTGCCCCCTCCACCCCACCTCGCCCACCACCCACCCCACCTCCCCCCACCCGGACAGTTCCTGCCCTTCCAGACACAACAGCCACGATCGGTGAGTGAGCAACTTATGTAGCTTGTAGTTGACCTGCCATTTAGCTGTACGAACTTGTATCATTCTGTCTTTACACGAACAGCAACACAAGGACTGTGTTGTGTAGTTGCAGCTGTTACAACGCAAATCTTTTTTATTAGTGCACATTCTTACAGGCTTTAAAGAGTACCAGCTCATAAATAACGCTTTATTGAATATGTTTCCTAACTAGACAATAAATAGCTGTTCTTGATGTTTGTTGTAACCTGTTCGGAGTACCTGGTGAGAAATACTGTATCATGAATATTCAGATAGTGTAAGTTGAATAATAAGATGTTTATTTTCTTACCGACATGGGTTTGACATGTTCATCAGGGATGTCATGACAGTGACAGTTCAACAGGGCCTTAAGTTATGTCTGGCATCACACCATTAGGTCATTACCCCTGTAAAAAATCAATGTGTCATAGCAATGTGTCATAGCCTTTTCACTCAATTTAATGATAGACATAATCTATGGAAGTCAACAATGTAGAACACAAATTTCAGAAACCATAGACGGAACCTGCAAACAAACAATTCTTTATGACTAGAATAATTCAATTTTTTAAGATTGTGATACATTTGTGTCTTTGTTTTTTGGTACATGTGGCAAATGCACCCATCTGAGTTGGCTAAAATTATCTATAAAAAGTACTTCCAAATACTATTTTACCAAGGTGTTGTCCCGCCATAACCCTTGTTATGCATTTGTCATGATCCTCCAACATAGTGTGTTTCTTTCCAGCCCTTACAGAGGATTGAAAATGAAGTGGAACTTCTGGGGGAGCAGCTGTCAGTGGGTGGGGGGTTCAGCTACGCCCACCATCACCACCACCACCACCACCATCACCACCAGCCTCCCTCCACCCTGCCCCCCTCCACCCCGCTCCAGTTCCTGTCGCACCATGACCCCCTGTCGCAGGAGCTGTTTACAGTGGTGAGCACATGAACAAAATACACACAACTCTCACACTCTTGCCTAAATATGCTCACACACACACACACACACACACACACACACGCTCCACATGACTTTGAAGCCACTTCCGTATTTGATGTGATTTCAGTACAAAATGCGATTTTAGTACAAAAATGTATTGTCTATTGACGTTGACATTTTTGTTTTTCTGTCCTTAAAATAAGTGCATTTTTTGTCTCTGTCCCGCCTCTCACAGCCCTACCCCCACTTCATGCCTCGGCGAATCACAGGCCGGCGTTACCGCTCTCAGCAGGCTGTACCCCCATCGCCCTACCACCCCAGCTTCCTGCCTTACTTCCTGTAAGTGCTTTCCACTTCCTCTGGCTTGTACCAAAACAAGAAAAGAGATTATAGAGGAAGTCTCATGTAGACCAATATGCTCACCATGTCCGTGTATGAACTTATGTAGGTAAATTTGGAGTAGACATACATGCAAGTATACCGCAGAGAGTTGATGCATATAATCTTGAGTACTAAAGTTTGTCTTCTTTTGGCACCCCACCCCTACCCCCTTATCTCAGGTCCATGCTTCCAGTGACCCCCACAGTGGGCCCCACTATCAGTCTAGAGCTGGATGTGGACGATGGAGAGGTGGAGAACTATGAGGTAGGACAGATTGCTACCACGACATTCAGCAGAGGATAACATTATCACATTGTAAACATGAGGATTTCACTTAGATATGTTCTTAAACAAATGCGAACAAAGCAGATTCTGAAAAAAAATGTCATTCTGTTGAACTTTTTTTTACGTGAATTGCTTTCTTTATGTTTATTAAACAAAGTGTAACACACCGAAATCCGGTCAGAAGAATTTCTGTGTTACACTTGCACCGACAGAAAGAGCCATTAACTCACTTTCTGTGTTTGCAAGCAACTTTAACAATCAGTTAATAGGATTATTTTACGTTTTCTCATATTAACACCTGAAACAGACCATTGAGAATCCATTTTCCACCTGTCTTTAACACCGTCACTGTTGTACATGCCATTTCCACCGTTGGCTATGACCTCTAACCTTTGGCCATGTGTGTGCTCCTCCAGGCCCTGTTGAACCTAGCAGAGCGTCTAGGAGAGGCCAAGCCCCGTGGGTTGACCAAGGCAGATATAGAACAGCTACCTTCATACAGATTTAACCCCAACAACCACCAGTCTGAGCAAACGCTGTGAGTATCATGTTGCCATGTCATTTTTAGAAAAGTGCTATACAAATGAAGTTATTATTATTATTATTATTATTATTGTTATTATTAAGTTGTTGTATAGCGTGGTGCTAACCTTGTGTTGTTTTACAGGTGTGTGGTATGTATGTGTGACTTTGAGTCTCGCCAGCTCCTAAGGGTGCTGCCCTGTAACCATGAGTTCCACGCCAAGTGTGTCGACAAGTGGCTCAAGGTGAGTCAGGATATTCAAATATTTGGATAATTGTAAATTTATCAACGGTTCCCCACCAATGCTTTTATCGAGTGTGACTTTCAACGTAGTATTGACTTTTGAAAAGATTAGGCAAACATCAAGTCAGAGGACATTTTTTTTTGCTGCACACACTAATGTGTATGTGCTCATTGATCTTTTAGATATATTGTTAAACTTTTAACCCTCCAATCCTTATCTTCCTCTCTCCAGGCTAACCGAACCTGTCCTATCTGTCGAGCTGACGCCTCTGAGGTCCAGCGGGATTCTGAGTGACCTTTGACCCACATCAACAGCCACCGCCCAATCACTGAATCTCTTCTGGATGTATCAACCAATCAGTGAACTTCTCTCCTTTTATCATATGGCTCTGCTCACACATTCTGCCATAGCTCCGGGACCAGTGCGTCTTAAACCTTTACTGTTTATCCCCCAGGACACTGAACAGTAATTCTGACCTGGGATCAGCATTTAGGGGTGGGGAAACTTTCTACTGACTTGTGCTCACTTTATCGCTGGACTTCCCAGGCCTCCTAACTTGGACTATTATGCCCCTACTACTCTCTGCCTTCTACTCATGGTTACTCCTTACTATTAATGGCCTTTAAAACACACACACACACTCACGCTCACACGCTCACACACTCACACACTCACACAAACACACACTCTTTATGTGCAGGTGGACATATAAATATATATTTTTAAACTCCTCCAGCCCTTCCAAACTGAAGTGATCTGTTTAGAAGACTTAAGTGAAAAACTTCTGTATAGTTGTACTAACAAACCCTGAGGGAGAATCGGCAGTCCAAAGATTATGATTATTGCATTATTATTATTCTGATCAGATTTAAAGTATTCACACCTTGGCTTTGAGAGACTGTCCATTTTCACTAGGCTCATTATAATTGCAGTTTTTGAACGGAATTGTTCATTTAATTTTAATTTGTGTGTGTGTATACTAGCATTCCTTGCGTGAGAGCATTTTGTATCGAGTCAAAACAAGTCAAAAGATACTGTACACTGTGTCAAACAAAGATTGAGCTTTGTTGGAACAGTGAAAAAAGTGAATAATATACTTTATTTTCTCTATGCGTGTCCATTTGCAAGTGTGTGTGAATGCATTTGTGTGTGTGTGTGTGTGTGTGTTACTCCTCCTCTGTGTTATTTATACAGTTCATGTGGTACAGTACACTGACTTCCCGATTCCTGTTTTTCCTCTCTACTTCAGCCTCGCTGGGAGTAGAGGGTGGCTTCAGACCTTTGCAGGGCTGTGTACAAATTGCCGAAATGTGTTCCTTTTCATGTAACCTTTGTTAGACTTTAACATGAAAAGTCCAAATGGTAGGGCAAGGAGAAGTCAGGGGACAAGGAACACCTCCAATTCCTGAGAAGTTGAGAATGCACGTCTCACGTCTTTTTCCTAGGCCACACATCTTATCCTTACATTCTCTCCTTTATCATTTCATCCCTCCATGTCTACCCATCACCGTTTTCAAGTACAGACTAGAGGCTTTTGAGAAACATATATGCTTTTATTTCAAAACAAACTTAGAGGAAACAGTTCAGGGTGATCCATCTCTATCCAGACAATATCCGCTAAGCTCTTCACCAAGGCACATCATGGGAATACAATTGGATCTGAAAGAACCGCCTGGGTGGATGCAAAACAGTTATTGAAAATTTCACCCAAACTTTTATTCATACTGAACTCACTTACTTTCCTCTGGGAATAAGGCCATTGATAAAATATAAAATGCTTCTATATCTGTCTTGTTTGCACCCAAGCAGCTTTTTCAGATCCATAAGTGCTTGCAGAAATAGATACAAGGTTTTCTCCGTCACAGACAGGGATTGAGTTTAAAGGGATTTATTGTAAGGGTCATAGACAGATAGATCGACACGTTTCTGATCGGAGAGTGGATCGGACACTCGAGCACTTTAAGTAGCTTAGCTGTAAGCATTTCTGAACAAACCACTGTGTATCAGATCAACCATTCAGATGCATTTAAAAGACTGTTCTCAAACAGGGCTTTAGATCAGGGTTCTTGGCTGTGGTTGCATGCTGTGTCGGTCGCTCAGCATTGTTTGCTGGGGGATTGCTGGGGGATTGCTGGGGATACACAGTGTATGCCTGCCACAAACATACACGTGTTGATAGATTGTGATGGTAAACACATTTAGACTAAAGTAGCTTCGTCAGCCAAGGCCAAGATGAGGCAGTCTGGGTCAGTGACTGGGAAATATTGAGAAACTATATTCTGGATAGGGAGAGTCATGCGCTGTCTGCTGACCACACTCTGCCAATACACATTCTCCATGTCACCCAGCACACATCCCAATATGTCAATCCCTTTATCTTCTCACTGCACATCCCTTTGATTCCATAAGTTTTTGGTCTCTGTATCTTTAGAAATACTTAACCTCTGTAAGGCCTACGTTAGCCTGTCATAACCTACCTGCAATGTTCACCTTATGTACAGGCTTTCTAATGCAATTTATCACTATGTATCACAATGGGTATTACGTGTCAAGTTTATGACAACCTAACATAGGTCTTGTGACTGATCAGAGACTAATGAGACTGCATAAGAGGAAGTGTATTGTGGAAATTTCAGCCAGGCACCTGCAGTGTCTTAAATGTGAGATGCCTTCTTATGAAAACTCATTTTTCCCCAGGTACAGGTTGTATCCATCCACTGTCACCGCATCACACCGACACATTCTTTTTAACCTAAAGCATTTAGAGGAAATGCACACTGACAGTAAATCAATGTCCGGGGAGAACGTCGTTTTATATGCTAAAAACTCTTCTTCAGTGTTGTCAGTGTATAAAGCCATGCAATATTTCCTGTTCACTTTTTTGCTTGGGGGTCAAAGGTCATCTTGGTTACTGTAGGCATCCGTTTTGTGTCATAGGATTGTTTTATGTTGGTGGGTTTTCTTCTGCTTGGTACACTAGCAATTACCTCAGTTTCACTATTTATGTCTTTTCAGAATATGGCGCAACCAGTATGATTGATGCTCATAAATTCATTTTGCTTACTTTTTCCTTTATAAGTTGTTGGGTTGTTTAAAGATTTTTCCTTAAAAAAATACATGGAACTCTATCATGAAATATGGTGTCATAGTAGTTTCATTATGTATTATATCTGTAACCAAAATCATTTGAAGGCCTGTTATGATGATAATGATGATGATGAAATTTTTAACAAACATTTGTACATTTTTTATGAGAGTTATTACTAGTAATACTTTATTAAGTAGTGCAATGATTTTTTTTAATCCCTTCCCCTGTCTTTTGGATTTCAAAGGCTGGTTCAATAATAAATGTATAACATCTTCTTCTAATATATTGTGTTCTCCAGTAAATTTGTCCTCAATTCCTCATTTAATCTCTCTCAAAAATTTTATTTACTTTAAAAAAAAAAAAAAGTAAACTGCATTGTCTTTCAGTGTTTCTTCTCCACTCAAATTATGCAAGGCAGTTTTGTGAGGTGTTTTCACTACTAACCTCTTGGTGGCAGTGTGGGTCTGCTACCAAGGAAGCCCTTAGTCAACCTCCCATGTTTGCAACTTTTGTCCCCTGCCATATTCAATTTGGTTAAAATCCTTAATCTGTTACCTTTTCCTTGACCTGTTAAAGTCAATGAGTGAAGTTAAGTCGCAAATAAAGGAGCAAATGTGCTCATCAGCCTCTTAAGAGTGCTAATTTAGGTTCAGTGAACCAGGTCCTCCTGCCAATTTCATTTTCATTCAGTTTGAAAAGAAAAACTGATCAACGTCCCTTTAGGAATAGGGTTTCAGATAGGATGACATTAATTCAAGCCCATCACTCCTGCAGAGTTTTTCCAAACTATCAGAAAAAAACACAGCTGTTAGAATACAGATATAAAGTAAGTCATTGATTTAATTGCATAATGTTGATGACAACCTCTCCAAAGATGAAGTGCAGAAACTGTTCATGTTTCCTCTCCTCCTTCCCTTGTGTCCTCCAAGAGACGAGTGGTAGTGAGGGAAGGGCAGAAGGGTTCGGCAGCACAGACTCTCAGGCCTGCTGAATGAAACTCAGGAAGGAGAGAGTTGGCAGTTCGACAGTTTATTCAAGCTGCACATTGGGAGCTAAGAAACTCAAATTGAAAAGAATAGGCAGAATTTTATAGTGTTGAATATTCAGGTTTATGATAATACAGGTCATTTCTATTACTGCAGTTGTGTACAGCTTACTTCTTCATTATGCCAACCAGCAATAATTGTTAAATGCACACTTTAAGATAAAGGTGAACTCCTTCTTTTCTGGTCACAAACACTCATTATTCTCCAAGGACTCCTAACCCATTATCTAAGAGTTAGAGACAGCCGCACATCTGAACTCCCTCATGCTAACACTTCAGCCTCAGAAAAGAAAGAATGACTCTTGTGCTCGTAAATATATCAAGAATATCAAAAGGCACCTTGAAGCACTTAGTCTTTAAACTGTATAGCAAACACATAGTACTGGGTGGCAGTCTTGAGCTTAGCACCCATAGTCTCCAAACTGGATAAGATATATAGATATAAGGTCAAAGGTACAAAATGAAAACACTTTCAGGAGAAGTCAGCTGTTATCACATCTGTAGCTGTTTAGCAGTGCTTGTCCGTCTCTCCGGCACTTCTGCTTCCACTGGCTGCTTTGCTTGACGCACACCCCCAAGACAGATTAAGCTACACTGCAGGCACTTAGATCTTGTGGAAAATAAAAGAATAACAATCACAGTTGACTTAAATTTGTGGTGAAAATCAACACGACAAAAAGCTTTTTTCCCCCCTGGCCTTAGGTAAGTTATGAGTGTGCAGTGTGTATGTACAATTTTGGGGATCTTCCACCAGTAAGTCTTTGCTCTTTTCAGTGTGTTAGCCTATTGCAAAGTCAATGTTTTTTTGGTTAAATTCTACTTTATTTTTACTCTACGAACACATTTTTACTGAAGATGAATGGTGCCCCTCATTTTCTTACAGGAAAACACTTAGGAAACACATCCAGTTTAATCTTAATTCCTTACCTGCAGGTAAAGGGGGTCACCCAACTTCCTTGTGCTTTTGAAAGTTTCCAAATAAACGAGTAGCCAAAGGATAACATTTTGGCGCAAATAAAATATTTATGATACATGAGATAGCTTGCTCAATAACCAGACGACGCAGACAATAACCTACATTATTAAATATCTGCTGAATATTCAATGCAATGCCTACGGTCTGGGTACCTGCTACAGCAGTACGACATCAAATGCCTGGGCAAACATTCATAGTTTTCACATGGTGGGAAGCTTGTAATAAAGATGCTGATGACACTTTTAAATGAATGGCTTTTTGATATGTCATTCAAATCAAGGTCCCAACATCAAATTCTTCATCGAAATGAAATACAGTTTCCTAATATTAAGCCTCATGTTACATAGGCTATATAATAGGAAGAAAATTTCAAAAGTATTGAAGAATTAAGATTCTAATTTGGTATTGATACTGTATATTATGTGTTTTAAGTGTCAAGCATTTAATCTGTAGTGTGCATAACCTCTACACCTGTAGATGGCGACAGTGACCTGCAGCCAGATGGTATCGAGGTGACAAACAAAGGAACAGTAGGGAGAAGTGTTGAGACGCACCCAGTGTGTGTGTGTGGGTTTGTGAGTCAGCGTCCCATTGCTTTGTGCAGTGCTGGTACTGGCATGGGATATTAAAACATGACATCCTCCTCCTGCATTTTAAAAGTGGTTTACCTCTTGTTATTGCAAAGCAGAATATATAGTGCAGTTGTGTCATGTAGTTGTAAGCAAGTGGTGTCCAGTCCTGAACCATTCCAACCAAACTCAAACTCAAACTGTGCTTACAGTGCGTAGTGCTGGACACTACTGGTTTAGAGAGAAGTTTAGCCTTAATCCATATCAGGGATGTGAATTCGGACCAAAAATGTACCTTTTGGTAGATAAGCTATGTATTTCCAATCTGTTTGTTTCCTCTGATGGTGACATGAGTATAATCAAATAAAACAAAGAGCAGGCCTACACAGTAGTTCTTTCTAAATATGAGATAGGATAGCGCACGCTGGGTGGATGAAGAAAAAATGGGAAAAATGAATCTGTCTACCTTCTATTGCAGCTGTAGATCCAATCAAGCCAATCAACACAAATGTCGCTAATTTCAGAGGAATTATTTTCCAAAAAACACCACATTACTCCACAAAGTTCCACAAAATTACTGGTTAACTAACTAACTGATGAATAAACATCACACCATTTTTTAAATTATTATTTTTAGCTACTAATTTATTTATTTTTTACCCAAAACAATTATTGTTCTGCCCTCTCGGTGAGTGATTGGCATGACAATTAAAAAGGCAAGTTGACTTAAATGTAACCATGCCCCCTGCAGGGCTGGGATCAGGGTGTTGAGTGTCGGATTATGTCCTCAGGCACATGGAGTGGTTTACACTTGTGGTGTCTTCTGTACTTAATTTTAGCAGCTAACTCCGCCTACGCTGCCTACGTCACGCTCAAGTACCTTGGTGTGAATAACAAGTGCAGCCTTTCTCTCCCTAATTGATATCCAACTGGTTTACACTGTTGAATGATCCCTCCCTGCGTTATGCCCTGCCCCAATATCCTGTTTCGACAGGAAATACATCATACTGTGGCAGCAAGATGCTCTCAAAATGCTGTTTTGTTGTGACTTTAAGTTACCTAGGTGTATCGGCTCGGTGATTTAAGGGTAAAGTTCCTTTACTTACACTTTGGTTGTTTTTGGTGTGCCAGTGTATTGGTGATTTTGGTCACATTTAAATACTAAGCCAACTGTGAAAATGACTGAAAGGGTAGAGGATTTCATTCAGGTTCCTGCTGAAATATTGCTCGACAAGTACACCAAAGGACAACTGTCGAAATTTGCAGAGCACTACAAAATTAATATTTTATGTAGGCTAGTGCTAATTTGATTGAAATTGGTCCTTCCTGATGAAGCAGAGGTTCCTCGTCCTCTGAGTCTGCTGGTGGCAAGTCAGCAAGGATTGACTTTTGAGCAACAGAAATATTTGATGTTGTAGATCAAACAAGAGAAAATGAAAGACACTGGAACAGGAAATAATAAAATGTGAAGTTGAGCGAGAAAAGCAGCAAATGATGAAGTTAGATCTCATTCATTGTGAAATTTTATCTCATGATTATGCTTTTCACAATAATGCAGGTAGATTTTATTTTATTTTTATTTCATAATAACAGGCCTTGGCTTTTTGTATTTATTTATTTATTTTCAAAATTACACATTTCATCATTAAAACATCAAAGGGTGTGGATTTGTTGGATGTGTTTGTTCCTTTACATAGGCCATCATATAGTGAGCTGTAGCCAAAAGTCGTACTGTCAGTGATTAGCTGATGTTTGATTGAAATGATTTTGGAATAAGTGTTTGACTGATTGATTGATATCGATTGAGGCTTGTGTCATGATGTATCAGTTGAGTAGCAGGTGTTGTTTAGATTGAAAGTCAGCTAATCCACCTGAGTTGAGTAGAACACTTCCAGAACAGCGGGAAATGAGATCAGCTGCTTAAAGCACTGTGCCAGGAAAACAAAAAGATTAATTTTAAGATGAAATGGATGACTATAAATCTCATCTGATGCTAATTTGTGAGCTGCGTTTTGTTGGATCACTCAGTCAAGTTAAAAGCATGTATATTTCCAGAATGAAATACAGTTTTAACACACTACAGTCCCACAACAATACCTGTTGTACATCTCTATCTCCCCTTCCTGCCCTCCCTTCCGACCCTCTCACCCTTCTCTGCTCCCTGAAGTGACCTTAATATTGTCTTGGCTTCTAGTTAGCTGGGGTCTTGCACTGGCACTGCACATGGATCCACGGATAATTTTCCAGTTTCCAATAGCACTCCAGGCTGTTTGATATTCTAGTCCTGCACCATGGTCACTGAAATGAGACCTCACTTCTATATAATAATTTCATTGTACAGTAATTTTATTGTACAGATTCGATGTGTGCATTTATGTGTGTCCGCATCTGTGCGTCAGGCTTAATCTTTTGGCATCATTATCTATCCTATAATCATGTGAATGAACATCACCTGTGATGGGAGAGTTGGAGGCCGTGCTTTAAAGTGATTATAGAACAGCTAAGAGACAATAAAGTCATACGAAACAGATCATTAAATATTTATCTGTATACCAAGTAATATACATCTTGAACAGTAGCTAAACAACATGGTTGCTAAGTGTCACATAAGTAGCAGTGTCAGTATGAGTGATGATTTGCAGTTAGCACATTAATATTTAAATTAACTGTTATGCAGTCACAGGAGTGCGTTTATCTGATATTTTGTGGGTGGAACACTGTGCTCAGTCTAAGTAGTCTTTTGTTTTTGTCTGTCTTAAAATAAATACTAAAAAATATCTTACACTTAAAAATTTCCCATGCATTCACAAACAACCTATGTTTATGTGGTGACGGAAGAGTGTGTGAAGAGGAGCAGCTGCAGGGCAAAAGCGTCATGTACTCCCATCCCACATTGATAAATTGGCTCGATAGATGTTCTACACTTGGGGTGGGAGGGTTAGGGTTCGCTGCCAGTTACATGGAGCAAAACTTGAAAAACTGGAAATGCAAGATAAAATTAGAGGTGTGAAAGAAGAGGTTTGGCAGTACACCAAAGATGGCTTCCTCACACTCAGACTTTGGCTGCAATTGCTGAGTTTAAATCTTTCATATGTCTGTCCCTGTTTCTGTCTTCAACCCCCGTTCACTTGGCATGAACACACATCTTGGGTGTTCATATTGTCTTTGTACAGGTCCTTGCTGACCTTGGGATCTTTGGATCCACTAATGGGCGTCAGTTGAGTATGGCAAAGGGTGGCACTAGCCATACCTTAGCCTAATTGAGTGCAAAACTGATCTTGTAGTTTTTTTTTCATATCATTATATTGTAGAGCAAAGATCAAACATAAATTGCCAAAAATCTAGTTGGAAGCATGCAGGACCAGGATCTAACATTTAAATTTAAGCAACCTTGAGAATCTGAGATCCTACCTTACCTGCTGCCTCAGTGCTCTCTCTCTGCTTCTTGTTTCACTTATTATAGACGCAGTATTTCAAGAAAGGCTCCAAATTAATTAACAGAATTAACATTAACAATTAACAACGTCAGTGGCATCTGAGACAACCAGTTCTAGCCTGTGGTTCAGGTAATGCCATGTCAGTAGTTTTGGATATCTTAACTTCACCATTGTTGACACACCTGACTTCTTCCTGACCGTGGATGTCTGCCCACCACCTCAAACTCAGTTCTAACCCTTGCTCCATCAGATACAAATGGCACCCACTTTTCTGTGAGCCAGTCCTATAAGAACCATGCTTTTAGCTGGACACTTAGAAGAAGAATTTACTTCTCCCCCAACTGTTCTCAAGCTCCACAAGATCAAGAAATACAAATTCTGGGGATTCAGCTAGTACTGAACCTTTAATGTGTATGATCATTGCTGCTTTTCTACTTGAGGAGGAGGCCTCGTTGATGAGCGCTGCTAGTTTACTTGTACAGCTCACTTTATGGTTTAAGATTCTATATTATTTTGCTATCTTTTGCCACATGTTTGTGACACTTTTTTGGTGGCGCTGAAACAGGAGTGTAAAACTTTTACCGTTTTGGTTCCATTATTTGGCTGCAGTTCTACAAGGCTCTTGTGATCTGTGAATGGACAATTGATTTTGGGCACACATTTCCCTAATTCCTTAAATCCCTCTTGATTTAATTTCTTAATGAACACAAAAGGTCTCAGTTTTCATGGCCTAAACCCTCAATTTGAAATCAGCACCATTCTTATGAAAGGGAGACTTCCTGCTCTTTGAAGACTGCTGCTGATTTCACTTTGCACAGACAACCAGTCAAATGAAAAAAATGGTGAAGATGTGCTTTATCCTGTATATTAATTACTTGCTCCCATACTTCTTTCTGCTTTATTTTTCTCCTTGTTCATAATTATGTCTTTTTTACTTCTGTTCATTAATTGTCTTTAGCATAATTTTAAGTATTTGCTAATTTTTATTATTTCATTCGCATTTCTTTGAACTGCACAATGTAAGATAGGTGCTTTATAATGATTTGATAATTTTGACCAGATGTGCTCCAGCAAATTCACGAGTTCTTGAGATGTCGTAGCGTGGGTTGACCTGACCTGTTCTGGGCTGGGACTGGGCCAGGATGGGCTGAGACTGTGCTGCACCAGTCAAATGCTTCACTGGAATTGGTGTATGCAAAAAATAAGTGGCCACACACTGAAACTCCTCATTAGAAGTCAATATACGTAAAAGTCACATTAGATTTAGTGAATATACAGCATACACGTGTGTATACCTTCGACTACACCACTTGTAAGGAATTCCGACTCAGGAATGGGGAACTAGCGAGATCTTACACTCACAAAAACATCAGAATGCCAAACATAGGCCGCTGCTGTCAATTCAGTCCGACTCAAGTAACAATAGCAGTGACAACAGTTGCATAACACTAGCTAGTGCCTGCAGCATACCTGTTGTCTAACTTGTCAGTATACCTCTTTTCCCTCTGTGTTGAATAATAAGAAAGTGCACATAATAGAAGTGATGTGTGCAGCAATCTGCCTTTTGTGAGGGAAAGAGCCATCCGATTTCAATGCAGACACCAGAGACGCATGTTAATGTCAGGTGTAAAGGGGGCCTGAGCTATCTCGAAAGTATCCCATTCAGCCATACACTATTTTAATTCACCTGTATAAAACCACAGAGTATATGTATCAAGGTTGTACTATGATGATTACTATGACTACATGGCATTGCATAAGTCCTCTGCCAATAAGCATATTTGCCCTATCAAAGCTACTGCATTAAGTTACTTATTAACAAATGTGCTAGTGATTTCTAGGTGCTCAGGTGGAGGAGGAGAGGGTGCCATGGGGTGTATGCATGATTGGAGTGAGTGAAACTGTAAACTCCATCTGTTTATCCCAAAGTGCTGTGGTAACACAGTGTTCTTATAATTATGAGAATGGCTGAACAAAATATATAAATCATGCGTTGACTTAGCCACTAAAGTTAGAAAATCACTGAGCTGCTTCCTAGTATGTGGATGTCTTCAGACTGCAGTGGAGACTCTGTCCATGCTTGTGACTTCTACCGTACTGTCTGGTGTACAGGTGCACATGTATTTCCCTAATGCAGGGCTCTGTGCTGCTTAAACAGTGCATACCATAATTCCCCTATGCAGTGCGTATTGCTACAAGCGTTACACACAAATGAACAGAGATCAGAGCCTGACTCTTACAGAGGCTCTCCTACTGCACCTAATAAATAAAGCATTAAACTGTCATCTTCTGAAGGACAGAATCAGACTCATTGATCTTGGATTGTCATTTTATTGACTAATGGCTCCAAATGCTGACCTTGCTGACTGTCAGCGCTCTTTTATAACTGACTGGTCATCAGTAGCAACAATGATAGGGTTGTGTTTTTTCATTGATTTGACCAAGGCTTTTGATCTGGTCAATCACTACCTTCTTTTAGATAAACTTTACTCTGTTGGTCTGTCACGTAATGCTTTACTTTGGTTCAAATCCTATCTTCATAACAGAAAACAATGTGTTGTCATACAAGGAAGCAAATCTGATACATTAGTACAACAATGAGGCATGCCTCAAGGCTCAACTCTTGGTCCACTTCTTTTTTCCATTTTTATTAATGACCTCCCCTCGATTTAGTCTGAATGTTGTGTTCAGCTTTATGCGGATGATACGGTAATATACACATCTAAAACTAATTTAATCTGGCATAATTTAATACAGATTGAATCAGTTTTGCAGTCTGATTTTATTACCCTACAATACTGGCTTGCAGCTAATAAATTACTACTCAATAAATCTAAATCTCACACTATGATTTTTGGTACTCATCAAAGCATTAAATCAAAATCTAAAGCTTATTCATGTGTTATTGCCTGTCTTGATGGTACGCCACTGCAAAGAGTTGAACACACCAAATACCTGGGCCTATGGCTAGACTCTGAACTCTCATTTAAATGCCATATTAATTACATTGTGAAGAAAATTAACTTCGGTATTGGTATTCTTTACCGTGCCAGAAACTGCTTTTCATTTACTGTTAGAAAGAAGCTTGCGCTACAACTCATTTTACCAATCTTAGATTTTGCTGATGTTGTATATCAGGCTGCATCCAAAACGAATCTACTTCCTCTCAATATAGTTTGTAATGGACTATGCAGATTTATTCTTGGCTGTCCTTTCATAACTCATCATTGTACAATGTATGAAACTTTTAATTTGCCCTCTCCCATCATAAGAAGACAACGACATTGGCTGCAGTTTATTTTTAAATGTATACATTTCAATTACCCTCACTATTTACAACAGTTTATCGTACCTTTCTCCTCTAATTATCAATTGAGACACTTTTTTTCTGTTCCTGCAGTCTCTAAGTCAATAGCTAAGAAAGCCTTTATGTTTAAAGCTCCCTCTGATTGGAATAATCTACCTGTAAATATTCGGTCCATATCATCTTTCCACCTGTTCAAAAATACCCTGTCTTCTTATTATAGGATCAGTTGTACATGTCCATAATAACACCTCTATAATTATGTTTTATAACTTTATTACTTTATGCTATCACTGACATTAATACTTTAATACTTTTCTATAATCTATGAATGAATGATACTTTTTTCATGCTCTGCTTGGAGTCTGATCTCCTGATTTTGTATGTCTTATTATTTGATATTTATTGTTTTTTTGTTTTGTTTTGTTTTGTTTTGTTTTGTTTTGTTTTGTTAAATGTTTTGTCTAATTATGTTTATATTGTATTTTGTCGTTAAGGACCCCCTTGGAAACGAGCTGTTCTACAACCCTTTAGGTAGTTTGACAGGGACACCGTAGTGCTATAGTCTAAGAAATCGCTTAGAGAGCTCTTCAGTCTGAGAAGTTCAAGTTGATGGACAACTGTTTGACAAATGATAGAAAAACTTGAAGTGAAGATAAAAAAAGTCTATGACAAACATAGCCCCCTAGCTGTAGGAGTATATTTAAATGTGCTGGGTTTGACAGCTGTGGGGCATGAATGGTCTTTCCATTTTTCTGAGAAAGCAAATAATCTAGCTACAGCTCAGCTCAGCTACAGAAGTGGGCCTGTGACCAGAGAGCTGTAGTTTCAAATATCTCAGACTGGCTGACAAAATTTGGGTGGCTAAGTGAATGACTTGTGCATTCCCCCACTCAACAACTGCCTTCCAGGTGCTCTTGAGCAAGGCGCTTGACCTGCAACTGCTTCAGCTGCTCAGTGGCCAACAGCAGAAGACTGTGGTTGTACTGGGCAGCTTCCAGGTGTGAACATGTGTAACTGTGGGAAGGGAAGGAGGGCGTTTGCTGCAGGCTCAACAATCTCTCCAGCATGCATGCTCAGCATACCTTCCCTGGATAAATAAGGATTAAAAACCAACATATGCACTGCATGCTCCTTATTGGTATACTGCTCTAAAAATGTAACTCCCTCTCTGTAATGTGTTGATGTATCGCTCCAACTATTCACAGAGTGTCTTAGCTACACACATAAATATGGCGCTGACAACACCTTTGAGAGAGAGAGAGAGAGAGAGAGAGAGAGAGAGAGAGAGAGAGAGAGAGAGAGAGAGAGAGAGAGAGAGTGAGTGTGTTGTGAATTGCCATAAGCGGTGGTGTACTGTATGCCAGTTGCTTGACTGAAGCAGACACACACTTCCATTATGCCAGATTGAAATCTCCACAGGACCACGTAAGGAAGTAATGTGTTGGTTAAGCGGCCCGGACTGTGCGTGATTTATGCACAGGCTGAACCCATCAATAATGGCACAGGAATAAATCTCTTGATTTCTCACCAGTTTTTTTTATCTTTACATCATTAATTTTCTTTCAGGAAACCCTCCTATGTGTGAGGACATGTTTGTCTACAGATGTTTTCTCAGGTTTGTACGTAAATATATCAGTGGAGGCAAAGCCTTCACTGATATTCACATTGACATTCACATGCTTTTTTTTATCAATTCAACACAGAAAAACAAGACTTAATGAAGTTAGAAAAAAATGAAAACACTTGAAAACAGCAGTTCAGCCTATTTTAGACCCTACTAGTTCTGACTTGCCATTTTTGGTCTCCAACATTATTGATGTAATTGATCGCAGCAAAATAACTTACTCAATCTTTTACCATGGATCAGGTGAATATTTTTGTCATCTGTGGAAGTGATGGGTGCATATAAGCCAAGATTTCTGCACCAAGAAAACAGTTACAAACTCTGCCTGTGGTGCTGGATCACATACCCACACACAAATATGCACGCTCTCATTTATCTAATAAGTTCAGGTGTTATTTTATGTCCCTTATCATTTTATGCCACCCATGATGTGTACTGTTGTCATTTAGATTCTGCTATCTAACTCAGTTGTATCTTTGCTTTCATTTGTATTGACGCAAGATGTTTTATAAGCTTTTTGTTTTTATCTTGCTTGAAAGAATTTTTTTTTTTATCATTGTATCTTACCACTTTTTAGCACCTCACTTTTATCAAGGTTTAATCACTTGCAAACTACTATCCAAATTAAACCTTTCCTTACCGGTTGCTCGAGTCTTCTGTCACCCACTGTGTGAATCTGCATGTTTACTCCCATTACAGCGAGGGAAAACCCCTGTGAACAACAATCCTACCACATAAAACCACCCACAAAAAAAGAACCTCTTCCTCCCCCTGGCTGAGGCAAATCCCTGCTTTCAACAGAGTTACGTACCGAATCTGCAGATGGCTTATTCATGAGGGACAAGAAGAAATGTCTAAAAGAGATGAAGTCAGCTCATATTCTCCTCTTTATTGCTTTCGCACCCTGGCCCTTTCTGTCTTTCTAGCGGCTGAGTGGCCTGCGACACGACTCTCCTCTTACTGAGATGACAGTTCATAGTCTTATCACACACATGCACCCAGTCCCACTGTTAAAAATACTCCTGGTGCATACGCTTGCACACACACACACACACACACACACACACACACACACTCCTGTATGTTGGAATGAGTCACCCATACAAGTCCCACAGTCAACATCAAATAGTATTGTGTGTGTTTGTGCAGCGAGAAGAAAATCAACATCCAACCTACTGTTCAGAAGGTGGACATGCAGGCTTGCTGAGGCTGAATGGATGGAGAACTGTCCATGGTGCTGAAATGCCCACAGTCACATTTTGTTGTGATACTCTAATTGACCACTGAAGGTGAAATTGATATTTCTGCTTGCTCCCCTCCACAAGGAGATCAAAGTGAGGGGTCGGCTACAGAGCAGCGCCCCTGGAGCTGGCAGGGATTCAGGCTCTTGCACAAGGACACTTCAGCAGGGCAGATGCTTACTGTCATGAGGGATTCAACCTGGGCATTCCAGCTGAAGGACGGTCCTCCTAATCACTGCACCACCCTGCTGCCCTGAACTGAACTGAGCAGCCCAGATTGTGTTCTTGTCCTTCCCTGATTTGCTGCAACATATCAGGCTGTGTTCAATGTTGTATTCAGGTTTTCTTGTCTTGAGTGTGTTCTATTTTCTGACAGAATTTTACTTTCCCGCGGAGCAAGATGAGTGCAAGAGAATGAAATCACCATGCCGCCCCACGCCCCCTTCTCTCTTTCTCATTATCACAACTCTACCCCCTGCTAACAGCAGGCACCCTAGGGTGTCTGTCTGGCCCATGCGCACTTAGTGGTTTCAAGATACACTATTGCAGTGGTGGTGATGTGGTTTCAAGTTCATTCTGAGTATTGGTGCCCGTGCAGTATAGAAAAGATGGGCAGTAAAGTGCTGCCATAAAATCCATGTGTCCATGTGTAAAAGTAGCTATATGCCTCATAAGTTGTTGCCTCAAGTTATGCAAATTTCTAAGTGCACAGAGTTGTCATTACTTGTAGAAACTAATACCATCCCACTTGCCTCCCTAATTGCTGGTTTCAGTCACACCCCACTAGAAATTGATCAGTAGACCAAGCATTGCCCCCCTGTAGATTATAAACCGTTTTCTCGCTCTGAATTGTTCAGTTCTGGGTTCAGTTAGTGTCATGAAAAGTGGGCTATCAGCAGGCCATTGGCAGACGGCCCTGGCAGCTTCAGTGGCCATCAGACTGGCAACAAGGCTCACTCAGCTGAACATTAGTCCAAGCCGTGACGTGGTCGTCTCCACTCCGGTCCGAGGCTCAGGGAGCACCCCCCACCCCCCCCGCCTCCACGCCCCCCTCGTCCTCCTCCAGCCTTTCCACCAGAGCACGACAGGAGTTTCATGGAAAATTGTTCCTGACCTCTACCGACATAAATGACTGCAGGTACCAAAGAAATCAATGCTCAATAAGCCTCCTGTCCGCGCGCCCCAGAGTTTCAGCAGCCGCGCTAATTGCTTAACGCGCTATAAGTTGTCGGCGCTTCATAGGAAGGGAACAAAATCAAACTAAAAGCAGGCAAGCGCTCAAGGAGTTGACGTAGGCTACAGAATAAGTTTTACCCGGGAAATTGTGGTAGCCACTTCTGACGACAACAGCCCTGTACTCGTTTGGACTATTGGATTTGGATCGAGTGTGCCTCAAATGTCAACGCGGCTGGTTTGTGGCTGAAGCGGCAAGTCTGGAGGCACACAGCGGCGCCGCGCAGCCAAATGGGCATAGTAGAAGATAAAGGACAAAATATTATCTATGGCCAATGAAACATTTAATTAGACTACAAATAGTCTATCTCTGATATTGGAGTTTCTATGTTTTTTTTGCGCTGCTCAAAATCCCAGGAACAGACGAAGAACCGGCGCAGGTGAGTGGCAAACAGCACCGAGAGCCGGAGAGGGTCGTTTCAGCCAAAAATAAAGAAAAATACATCACGGAATATAAATATATCACCATCGGTCCACACTGCACTCGAGCCACTTCTTTCCCGGGGACAACCTCAAAAAGCCGCCAAGTTTCCAGTGTCCGGGGAAGAGCAGGGGAAGCAGGGAGGAGAGATGGCTACGACCAACACTGTTCTCTTGCTCTTCATCCTCTCTCTCACAAGTGAGTAGCATATAGCAGCCTTTGATACATGTCGAGATGTATATCCTTATGTTTCATGACTTTGTAAAGATTTTAGGAGTGTTTAAGTATCGTGAAATATTCTTGTGCAATAAGTTTTGAAGATGAGGTGAGGTAGCCTATGATGTCAACACTAATGGTTAGATGAATGCAAAGAACTAAGAAGAGTCTATTTTCTAGGCTCAACAGCTTATATTGTGTAAAGCTCGTGTCTAGCTCGTCTTTCCTCTCCTCACTGGTTTGTATGCTTGTAAGACATTAAAAGTTGCAGTGTGAATCCGCTGTCCATGGTGCTGATGAATACGGACACGTTTTCCCTCATGTGAAGATGCCCTTTGAAACACTCTCCCATAGGGAGAATGTGTGGGTGTGGCTAGTATTATATTTTCATAAAATATATGAAGCACTGGAGAGCAAAATGTGGCAATACTAAATGCAGAACTGAACTTATATTCCTCTCTCTCTCTCTCTCTCTCTCTCTCTCTCTCTCTCTCTCTCTCTCTGTCTCTCACTCACTCACTCAGTCTCTCTCTCTCTCTCTCTCTCTCTCTCTCTCACACACACACACACACACACACACACGCACACACAGAATAACAGATGGTCTCCCTATAGACCTCCTGTAAGGAACAGAATACCCCCCAAACACACACACACACACACCGACACACTTTGGGGTCAGTTGGGGACCAATGAGCTGCGCAGGCTTCACCTGAGATTGTCACCAGCTGGATATTTGGCAGCCCCCCATAATCTTCAGACTCACTGTAACAGACACCCACAACTTCAACTTGACATTATCCTCTTCAAAGTAGTGTCCTGTGAAAGTCAGTGGCCTATGACCAGTGCAATACACAGTTAGACCTTTCTTGGTGCCAGAGACGCAAATTTAGTTGATTCGGTCTCTGGCGTGGACTGGCAATCAGGACACCTTATATAAAACTTGCACAAGAAATTTTGATATTGACTGATATTCATCCTATGCTGGGCAATATTCTGTATGACAAGTTTAAAAAAAATTTGCTCTTAGGGAAGTCTGTAGATACAGCTTCTGATCAATAGTGTGTCAATAGTGTGAGAAATCTTCGGCAGAAAGATGGAAGACACCAATGGGATTGGGTTTGAGAATACTCCTTTTGTGGCATGACATTTCCCTTTATATAGGGTTATGGCTCAGGATCTTTTATTTACTCTTTTTCATAGTACAAAGTGCTTTCCATCACAAAATTACATTTAAGGCCTTTAGCTTATGCTCACTTAAAATGTATGAGCAAGTAGGGGTACAGTGTGTGGCTGCCGATGTACACACATTGCTATTGGTACCCATAAGGTAATATTTTTAGTAATACCTCATACTCTATTAATATATTTCAGGATTCTTTGGTAAGCAGAAGAATAGGACACCATGTGTTGGGCTACATGGGCTGCATGGAAGGAAATGTGAACCCTGAACATGACATATTCCTGAAGAGCTGAACTAATGCAATGCTAACTTAATCTCTATCATACCTTAATATACCTTAATCTGACATGTTCAGGCTTCTAGTCATTTTCAATGTAGTTATTTTTCTATGTGCTCTTGGCTTTTTACCATATTCTTGCAGTAAATAAATACCAACAGAGTAAACACTTTCCAGTGTGTGTGTTTTAGTTCAGATACGCATTTTGGGGGTCATCTGCCATCAGATAGTATTAACTGTCTCATCTGTAAGTATTGTATTATGTGAAATGTGATTCAAGTTGTTGGTGTAGGGTTTAATGGTAATGCCAAGACCTTTATGACTGAGAGGAAGAGGTAGACACAAACTAAAAGGACCCCTGTGTATGCAAAAAACAAGAGTATGACTCAAGGGTTACATTGACGATGCGGTGTGTGTGTCTGTATCTCTGTGTTCTTGAATCGCAACGCAGCCACGATGAAACCGCTTACAGCAACTTAGGCCTCAGAGACCTGTTCTTAAAAAACTATGTGGTTGTTCTTACTCTTAAAATAAGTAGAAGCCACAGCAGATGGGCTCTCTCAATAATTTACAGAGGGCCATTTTCTACCCACCACCACTAAAGCTCTGTCTCCTATCTTTCAGGCAGAATGCTTGGATGGCGTCACAAAAGGAGGTCTTTTTTTTATTTTTATTTTTATTTTTTCTACCTTGTCTCTGTGCCTGGTTGTTTATTTTTCAGAGGGTTTGTATTTTTTACCCATAAACTTGCTTTCTCTAGCCAGGTAGTCAAAAATGAACCATGATCAAAACTTGTCTTTGCGACAGAATTTTGCAATCAAAATACAACATGACGGTAAAACCGAATCAGAGTCATCAATGTTTATGTGGGCTCCACAAAACAATGGACTGTTTGACGAAGACCCTGTATGACAGGCAACATATTCAGCCATTACTCTGCAGCATCCATCACGGCAAAGATACACTGAAATCTAAGTCTAAATTATTAAATGATGTAATGCACCTAGAGGGCACATTGTGCTTCTCTGTGTCTCTCGCCATGTTGTTGTTTTTACTTGTGCAAGATATTGAGTGTATGTGTGTTTCCCTGAAGGATCTTTGCCATATTTGAGCCGGCCCATGGAATTCTATTTGATGACATTTGGCAGCATAACACAGCCTCAGCATTTCACCTGAGGTTAATGTACAAAAAAACCCCAAATGTCCAAACATGCTACTTGCATAGAATATGATTTTCTATCACTCTGTCTATCCTCCCATTTTGCATCTAAATATCATGAAAAAAGCTACAATTTGAACACACAGTACACACACACACACACACACAAATGCTCACACAAGCACATACACAGAGCAATCATGACATACACAGTGTTCATACACTAAATACAGGTCACACAACTGTGAAGCCACTTGAAATGAAATGGAAGCGTGGTGAAAGGCACTTAACTCTTAAGGTTACCCTTCGCTTTAGCTTACAGCTTGCTCTCACACGTGCTGAATCTTCACTGCAACCTAGTGCTTAAACACATGTGAACCACACACACACACACACACACACACAACTAAAAATATGAGTAGCACCATTGGTAGTCTCATTTTCCCCACCTTGAGAATTATGTCCTTCATGAATTTTGGGAAGGTGGGAAGGTGAGAAGTGGAGCCATGAAAAAGACTCTTGTGTCAGCAACAAGCACTCTGTCGTTGATTTTTACGACCTGAATAAGATGACATATTGAGCCATTGTTGTATGTGCTTTATCACTGTTGCCTGTGTGGCAACTAGCAGCAACTTCTATTTATTTCACGGCAAATCAGTCGTCCTCTGGAGTTAAAATACAGACTGGACCTCGCAGTGCTGCGCTGAAGCCTGTTAGATTCCCCTGTTTCCCTTCCTCTTAAAAGAACTGGAAACATTGGTCTTCACTGTCATGAAAACTTGAAAACTGCAGGGTGTTGTTGAAAGAGAGCGTACATGCTCAGTCAACCTTCCCCGGATACATCATGTAATCTTACACAAACAGACAATTCGTAGAGCACAGAGGGAGTGAAGCATTCAAAATATTAAATGCTTGCTGCTCTGTTGTCAGTCTGTTTGACAATGTGGACATAATGGCTGAGGAAGCTAAGAGAGCGGGCCAAAAGCATTTTTGCTTTTGACTTATTTATATGATTGCTTTTACATAAGCAATAATTTAGGGCTGAGAGAAACGAAGCTTCAGGGATCCTCTCACAGGAATGCATGACTGGATTTTGTTTGTTCTTTTGTTCTAAAACCCCGCAGTAAAGGGTGATACTCTAGAAAACACACAGTCCAACACTTTGTGCACATGCACACACGCACATTGGCACGTACACATTCCCCCCCTCTCTCTCTTTCTCTCCCTCTCTCTCTCTATCTCTGTCTCTCTTTTGCATACACACACACACACACACACACACACGTGCACACACATATTTTAAAACGAACATGTGATTCAGCCTTAATGCCCTTGGTTATTTTAGCTGGTTGACAGCCAGCTTGTTCATTGCGGCCCATTCATGATGACACTGGACTGAAAACATATTGTGATAGAGAGGCTATCACACTTGGAACTGCAGTACACACTCTCACACACACACACACACACACACACGCACGCACATGCACACGCACAATGTGGTGACATTTCTGTCTTCAGTGTTACATCTAGGGGGAACACATCTCACTCCCCCAGAGTTCGTGTTTTGCCAATAGACAAACCAGGCAAGGCAGTTAGATGATATGGCATTTATTTACTTTTGGCATTTAATTTTGGCCGACCATGTATGACTGAGTTCTTTTCAAATAGAACAGCAATGGGACACTCAGTTGTATCTCAGTTGGATGGCTTTTTAAGATTATAACGATTTTAAACAGACAATAAAGAGCAGGCCGGTGGAATTGTGCACACACACACACACACACACACACACACAATGCATCCAAGTGTACAGTGTTTGCAGCACTGTAAAAATATGCATACATTTTCTCCACTCTGTGTTTGTGTCTTGACCAGGCAGCGGGGCGGAGAATGCAGAGGAGAGGCTGGTGAATTACCTGCTGGGTCCGGAGCGCTACAACAAACTGATCAGACCAGCCGTTAATAAGAGCCAGCAGGTCACCATCTCCATACAGGTGTCCCTGTCTCAGCTCATCAGTGTGGTGAGTGTAGACACACACACACACACACACACACACACACACACACATTTGTACACATGCACACGGACGAGAAGAGGCTTGGGGCTTGGACACCAGTACATGTTTTGTTCCCACATGATATATCCACCGTTTTAAAACACTGACACCTATTCTGATAAAATGTTTACTGGCATTAAAATAAAACTCATTATGATCTTTTTGGGGATCGTCTATATTTTTCAAATATTGAGTGAAGCCTGTTATCTAACGTGATTCATGTAAATTATAGTGTGTTGGAACGAAACCAACAGACAACAATAGAATAGAATAGAACAGAATAGAACAGATGTTTATTGTCCTCAGAGAGGAAATTTGTTTACACAGCCAGTACAGGTGAAACACATAGATACACTGAAACACCAACGCAAAACAACAACAACAAAAACAAATATAGCCGCAAGCGGCGATTGAGGGGTCCAAGCACAATTTGATAAGACAGACAGATAGACAAAACATTACAGAAGGTAGAAAGACACACACAAAAAATAACATGTTGTGAAGTTTGAACATGCAGTCTAACACCAGCTTTTGTGTTGACCTGTGACTTCTGTCAAGTTCATCTTTTCATATGGTCATTTGTCCAAAAATTAAAACTTAAGACATTATGCTTAGTTATCACAAGGTTAGTGGTGTGAGGAGACAGCGTTACCCACGGGATTTGAACCCATGATCTTTTGCATGGTAGACTGTCCAAGCAATAGGCTATTTAGAGCCTTAGAGTATTTTAACTATGGTCAACTATGGTTACAATACCACCAAATGTTGCATGCTACCTCAGAGTTGACCTGTGCACATATGTACCAAATTTGTTTAAGGTAGGCCAACAACTTCCTGACGTATGGCCAGTTTTGTATATTAGGCCTTGCCTACAAATTTTGAAAGCCAGTTGTGAAACAGTATGGACTATCGAAAAACTACTTGATAACTTTTGTGCAGGGCAGTCCAGACATGCTGTGAGCGAAAATTGGTGAAGATTGGACAAAATATGTAAGAGAAGAAGCGAAAAAACGGTTTTGGACAAAATTCAACATGGCGGAAAACCTTGTGGGCTGAAATGGGAGTGGCCTATATGGATAGATGCAACTTGGCCCAAGGAATCCAGCAATCAAGGAATTTTGAGTTATGGTCTTTTAAAATTTGAAATGTTGCAATAGCGCCCCCTATAGCCGAAATGACACCAATTTTTTGATATTAGTTGAGACTACATACCTGCACACGTGTACCAAGTTTGGTTACTATAGGACAATGCGTTCCGGAGTTAAGCCGATTTTTGTGAAATAGGCCCCACCCATGACAGTTGACCAAACTTTGGAAGTCGATTATATGAAAACGTTGGGGACTATCAAAAAACTGCTCAATAACTTTTGTGCAGGACAGTCCAGACATGCTGTGTCACAAATTTGGTGACGATTGGACAAACTTTGTAGGAGGAGTAGCGAAAAAACAGTTTTGGACAAAATTCAAAATGGCGGAAAATCTAGTTAGGCGGAAATGGGCGGGGCCTATATGGATGGATGCAGAATGAACCAAGGAATCCAGGGAAAGGAATTTTGATTGTGGCCCATACGGTTCAGAAGTTATAGGCCAAAACGTATTAATACGTTGCTTATTATAGCGCCACCATGAGGCCAATTGACTTGGGTTTCGTTGCCTGAGTAGCGGCTGAGACTTTGGACCTATCTGCTTTGGTCACTGTAGCTCTTATGGTTTCTGAGATCCAGATACTTTTAGGGCAGAAGAAGAAGAAGAAGAAGAAGCGGAATAATAATCCTAACAAAAACAATAGGGTTCCCAGCACTACGTGCTTGGACCCCTAATAACTAACAACAACTAGAATAGCACTTGGAGAGCGCAGACCTCTGCCAAGGTTTGTGCTATTATTGCTTGTTCGTGATCCGCTTCAAAATTTAATGGGTTCTTTCTTCGCCCATGCTACACCCTTCCACGAAGTTTCATGAAAATCGGGCCAGTAGTTCTTCCGTAATCCTGCTAACAGACAAACAAACAGACAAACAAACAAACGGCACCGAAAACATAACCTCCTTGGCGGAGGTAATAACAACAACTTTTGTGTAACATGAAATAGACATGGTGTACGATGTGTGACAAGTGGATTGATGGTGTCTTTCAGAATGAGAGAGAACAGATAATGACGACCAACCTGTGGCTGTTTCAGGTATGATCTTCATCACTACTCAGTGCAGATACAGTGTTCAGTACATATGAAGCATAGCAGTGGGTAATGTAGTTTAACGAACCCTGTCTCTCCAGGAGTGGAATGACTACAGGCTGAGGTGGGACCCAGACAAGTATGAAGGCATCAAAAAACTACGAATCCCATCCAAACACATCTGGCTTCCTGATATAGTGCTTTACAACAAGTATGTTTTTAAGCACACGTACTGTATGTGTGATGTATTAATTTTGATCTAGGTGACCTGTTTCCATTGTGCTGTTTTAAAGATTGTAATGAAAAATCATCATCCTCCCAACAAACATGGATGCATATTAAACAACAAAGTGGAAACCCATCCGCTTCCTATCCCAAATACAATGTGTGTGTGTGTAGTAGTTGTTAAGGGATTACAAATGGAGTTATGTCATTTCATTAAGAGGTGTTCCAACATTCCCATCCAGCACACTGAAGCGGAAAATCTGCTGCTAAAATAAGCCTTTGTTTCTATGGTGATAATTAATTGAAAATTTCCGCATATGATCTTTTCTCTTTTAATTTTTTTTTCAAACCTGGTTGTTGCTAAGGTGGGAGGGATTAACGATTGGTTGATCAATGATGAATAATCTGGCTTCGTTATCAACTCAGCCAATCATAAGGGAGCATTATGGTTTCCCTGATTATTATGATTGAGGAGAGGAAGAAAGGGTCTTCAGAGCCGCAGCTCCAGGGTTAGCTGACTTCAAACATGTCTTATTTAATTGTTGATTGTAATGGCAGGAAGGGAGGGGGCGGGGAGAGAGAGATGCAGAGAAAAAGAGAAAGTGGGGGAGGAATACGTTCACTGAATACATTTTAGATCATTAGACTTCTGTGTTTGACCTTGGTTTGTGTGCCCATAGTTCGGCCCTCCACTCCACACACTCTGCCCGCAAGAGAGTGTGTAATGTGTTAATTAGGGATCGGACAATATATATCGATATTCAATATATCGTGATACAAAAATGGGAGAATATGTATCGTGGGGCAGAAAAATTAATTGCAATATTAGCTTAATTTTATTCTGACGGCTTGCTCATCACAATTTCACTAGCTTCCCATCGAAATTATATTATTTGCACTTTGTAATGACATTTTTAAATTGTTTACATTCTAGCAAGCCAATTCCATTGCTACTTTGTTGTCATTGAACTTTTATTCATTACATTGTATTGTTGCTGAGTCGTGAACCCCATATCGCGTTTTGAGATAAGCATATTGGCCCATGTCTTGTGTTAATCTAACATCTCCCCCAAACCCCTCTCAGTGCTGACGGCGTGTACGAGGTCTCCTTCTACTGCAACGCCGTGGTCTCCAACACGGGCGACATCTTCTGGCTTCCGCCGGCCATCTACAAGTCGGCCTGCGCCATCGAGGTCAAGAACTTCCCCTTCGACCAGCAGAACTGCACGCTCAAGTTCCGCTCCTGGACCTACGACCACACGGAGGTGGACCTGATCCTCACCAGCGACTTCGCCAGCCGCGACGACTTCACGCCCAGCGGAGAGTGGGACATCGTCTCGCTGCCGGCGCGCAAAAACGAAGACCCCAACGACATCACCTACCTGGACATCACCTACGATTTTGTGATCAAGAGGAAGCCGCTGTTTTATACCATCAACCTGATCATTCCCTGTGTGCTGATCACGTCGCTGGCTATCCTGGTGTTCTACCTGCCGTCAGACTGCGGGGAGAAGATGACGCTGTGTATCTCCGTGCTGCTGGCGCTCACTGTGTTCCTCCTGCTGATATCCAAGATCGTGCCACCTACCTCTCTGGCAGTGCCACTCATAGGTCAGTCCTATTTGTGAGTGTTTGTCTGTGAGTGTGTGTGTCTGCATGTATCTGTGTTTGTATGTCCATACATTTTCCTTGGTATTAGTATTTACCAGAGGTGTGACCAAGTCAAATTTGCTCGAGTCCCAAGTCAGTCTCAAGTCTTGGCAGAAGTACCAAGTCTAAATGTAGATTATCAAGTCAAGTCCAAGTCCAGTCCATGTCATTAATGTCAAGTCTCAAGTCTAAATGTAGAACATCAAGTCAGAACAAATCAAGAGTCCAGTATCAATTTAATATCTTAAAGAAAACAAAATATCTAGGACTTTTCAATGCAATATGGTTTAGGACAAAAACTTGAGTCATGAGTCTGATTTCTAGAATCAGTTTCAACTCAATAAATTCAATCATTCCATATAAATTCAGAAAACTGAAGTTAAATTCAGCTGTCTGGTGGAACAAAGCTCATAACTTTCAATTGAAGTCATTTACACAAACACAAGATTTTTTGTCAAGACTATAGAAACCTTTTAAAGTCATCAAAGTACAAGTCAAAGTCAAGTCCCAAGTTATCAGAACCCAAGTCAAGTCAAGTCTCAAGCAATTCAAATTGTGACTCGAGTCCCTACCTCTGATATTTATGTTTTGCTCACACAAACCTCCCGTCTCTCTCCCAGGTAAATACTTGATGTTCACCATGGTGCTGGTCACTTTCTCCATCGTGACCAGCGTGTGTGTCCTCAATGTGCACCACCGCTCCCCGTCCACCCACCACATGCCCGACTGGGTCAAACGCCTCTTCTTAATCCGCCTCCCCGCCTTCCTCCTCATGAGGCGCCCGGGCTCCTCCAAGCTCCGCCGGAAGTACGGCAACCGGAACGCCGCCGGGAAAAATGCCAACAGTTCCCGGAGCGGCACGGAGAAGAAGCAGTATTCCGACATCAAACTTGGCGGGATCCGAACGGACGCCGACTCCTTCTACATGAACGAGGACTCGGCCCGGAAGTTCGGCTGGAAGGTGGGCGACATTCCGGACGGGGGTGGTGGGATTCCGGACTTCCGGAGGCGCGTGGCGGTTCAGTGGGATGCGGATCTGGAGGAGGCGGTGGACGGAGTGAGATACATCGCTGAACACATGAAGACGGAAGACGATGATGAAGGGGTGAGGAGATAAAGTAGTGGTGGATAAGCGAGACGTGATCAGGAGCAGGAAGAGATAGGAACAAAGGAAGTAGGGAAGGAAGGAGGGAAGGAAGGGTTGATGAAAAGGAGATGATGGAGGTGGATGATGATAAAGATGCAAGGGGGAGGAATGAGGAGATTTGTATGAGGAAGCAGGAGGTTAGTAGAGAGACAAGGGGGAAGGGAACAGTCCATCTCTTTCATAAATTGTTCCATATCTTCTTCTTTTTTCCTTCTCTGACATTATCTCATCCTGTCAATCATCTCTTTCCCTCTGAAAATATCAGATATCTTCAGAAAATCCTCCACACATACACACACACACACACACACACACAAACACAAACTGAATCTGATTTGTAGACTCATATTCTTTCCCACACTGAATTAGTATTAATTGCTAAAAAAAAACATTTTTCACATGGCAGATCTTTCATCAAGCTCTCTCTTTCCCTTTCTGTTGCGTTGGTTATCTCAAAACCTTTATAGCCAAAGTAGCAATTATTAAAACACTGATGAATTTTGTAAAATTAGCTACTTGTTACTAATTGTTCTAGAAGTGATGAGAATAGTTTTTGACAGAGGACAACAATGCTGTGGGGATCCAGTCCCAAGCCAATGGTTTAGAGCAGAGGAGGTAAAACATGGTGCCTCCCTGAATGTCTGCTTCTACACACACATCCTTCACAGTCCTGCTTGGAGTTCTATCTTTAACACCCTAATAGTAGTTCGACTTCTTGCTTTTGGTTCCAGATCATAGAGGACTGGAAGTACGTAGCCATGGTGATAGACCGTCTGTTCCTGTGGATCTTCATCCTGGTGTGTGTGGTGGGAACACTGGGACTCTTCATGCAGCCACTGTTCCAGAGCTATAACACACCCACTGCTGATGACACTGAGTGAGTGACACACACACACACATACATATAACACACCCAGACACATGCACGAACATGCACACACACATACACAAGCAGCAGCATCATGTCTTGGCTTGGAAAAGAGTGTCAACTAAATGTCTAAGATATAGAATAAAGAAACACGTTTTTTGCAAACACTTGACAAATGAATTGACCCCAATCTTCCAAGTAGAGCAGTATTTATATTTTCTTTCCTTAAAGTGGTAATATGCAAAATCCTTTTTTTTAAATTTTATTTTGCCGCATTCATTGCGGCAGAAGTCACTTTGCAGTCTGGCCAGTAGTATGATGTCTTTTTGCTTTTCTGTTGATGAAGTTTGTATAAGGTTTTGTAGATATTGGTCTTTGTCTATTCAGCCATGGCGGCTATCACTGCACATGCTAACTACCAAGTTCTTCTTCAATTTATTCCAAACAAACCGCTGTTGCCGGAAATTTAAAACATCCACCAGTGAATCTTTCCCCCGAAAGACCTACTCAACATCGGGTGTTTAGAACAGCAAATGTAAACTCTTTGATAAAATAGGTATATACTGTAGGCTGAATCACTATTGTGTTATATCAGTTGGAGATAGAAAGTAGCAAAACGGGCACGTATTTACATGACAATATTGCAGATTATTTATTTGAAGAATCTCTATTTATATTTTCTATCTTGTGTTTTTTTTCCCACAGGTATGGAGATTTCTAAGCCTCTGGGACATGGGAAAGGAAACAACCAAAAGGCCGCTCTTATAGAAACTGTAAGAACTGTGTGCCAAAGCCATACAAGGTCAGAGATGACCTGTTCCCCTCTGCAGTACTGTTGACGTGCATTATAAGACTTTATAAGGCATTATGATAACTAACAATTCTACCATGGCACATTACAACAGACCCTTTTTTCTCTCTGCTCTCCACTTCTCAAGCCAAGCTTCATCGTGACAAAGCGAGGACACTTTCAGTCCTATCCACTTGTCCCTTCATAAAAATATTAATGGGCCATCTCTCTCTCTCTCTCTCTCTCTCTCTCTCTCTCTCTCTCTCTCTCTCTCTCTCTCTCTCTCTCTCTCTCTCTTTTCTCTCTTTTTCTTGTTCTGCTTCAGAGCTTTTTACTTCAGCCACATCTCACCTCCCAACCAGTGGGTGTAGTCACTAATGCATTGTCTCTTTTTTGAAGAATGTGCATTCTCCTCTCTCCCTATCTCTCTCTCTCTCTCTCTCTCTCTCTCTCTCTCTCTCTCTCTCTCTCTCTTTTTCTGTCTCTCTCTTGCTCGCTTGGTCCTTTGCTGTGACCTTTTTGTGCCATATCACATGCAGAAGCCTGTTGGAAAAAAAATGCATATCAACGCTCAAAGGCAAACCTTGCTAAGATGATAAATGTGATTTAAAGACACTTGTGAAGAGCTATTGAAAAGACGGATGAATTTTAAATCACAAGCGACTCATAGACTCATTACCTAGTAGCGCACACACACACACACATACCCACACACACACACACACACACCACACACACACACACCTTTTTTATTGCATTTTACCATTTGAAAGGAAAAGCGAGTTAAACCTGTGTATGCTTAAGTCCCACTTCTGTGCCCAAAGATTCATTTGGTGCCCTCACTCTTTGTAACTGCCTTAAAATGATGTTAAATATGGCGACAGAGGAATTATTATTAAGACAGAAATACATTTTAGCACCAGGTTACATATTAACATTGGATATGACACCTTTCTATTATAATATGTCAAATAAAAAGCAATAAGCTTGATGTCTTTGTCCAGTGCTGAGTATTGGTCGAATCTTATGAAGTTTAATCTGTGTCTCACTTTATGACTGGGATCCCTATTCCTCTCCAAGGTTTGGGTTAGGATTGGACTAAAGTTAGAGTTACAAGGCTATATATGTATTAATATGCTGCGCTTTATTAATGTTGGAAAACATGTTTCTCTCTCACAAATCACTGTTAGGTAAACAGAGGTTATGAGTGCCAAAACTGCTAGTTTATATGCTAAACCTCTAGTTTGATGCCATAAATACCAGGGAAATCAATGTATTTTGTGTTGTATAGACAGTTACATTTACATTTTAGGTGTTTAACTGGTACACCTGTGTACAAGTTGAATAAGCTTAAATTCCTAAATCACCAACATTACAAGCAACGAATAGTAAGGAGTACAAGGGTCAGAGCCACCCTGAGAATATTTGTATGACCATAGAATAAGAGAGAAGAAAAATAAGCAGGAAATGAAATATGAAAATTAAGAATTAGAGAGAGGGTATATGATGACTCCATCTCTGTGCTTGGTAATCAATTGGTCCTTGGGCTGCATATTCATAAAACCAGATCATCAGAGCATTAACTATCAACACAGGCTTTATATAATGTCCAGCTCTCCAGATAAGTTGACTAAATAGATGGAAAAATCTCTACTTCTATCTGTTCTTGCAGACAAGGCTGAAACCTGCATTCCACAATGTTCCCATATATCTTCTGTACTTCACACACCAACATAACTTCTCTTGCCTTTGTCTGGCTATCTACACTCAGCCAAATCTATTAGATTATAGGGGGCCGAAGAAAGGGCGTATGGGAGTAAGAGCCAATTTATAGAATGGGATCCGGCCGCCTGGCCAGACTTATACTGAGCTGAACAGTGACAGCATGGGCTTCACACTGGAGGATAAGCACCGTTGGAACCACTTTCACAGTGAGAGGGAAGGAGGGGAGGAACTATTAGTGGAAGAAGAGAGAGCATTTTATTGCTTTTCTGGATGGGAAAATTGGCATTCTCAAAAGACTAAGCTGAGTTGTGTCAGCATGGAGTAAGAGAAGGTTTTCAATACTTAGAGGGGGGCAGAGGGGGTGTGTCATAATTTGGAAATAGAAACTACAAAATACCTGATGTTTCGTCTGGGTGACCTCAAAGACATTTTATTTTGGAAATTTCCATAATTCATCCTCTTGATGTATTGGCCAAATGTATATATATATATATATATATGTAAAAAAAATAATATTTCTAACATGGTGCCATTCCCAGGTGAGTGTGTGTCACTCAATGAGGATTTCACAGGCTTGTGAAATTTCACAGCCTCTCTGAAGAATCCATATTCAGATATTTGGATAGTGTTCTTCTGAATGATTTCATCTATTGATTAGTTTGTGTCATTGGTGTGAGTAAAAGCACCTTGCTAAGGGAGACATACACACACACACAGAGACACACACACACCACACTGGAGCTCAAACCCTTTTCAAGCATTAGCTCTGGTCAGTGGATCTATCCAAGGCGGAAAAAAGGTTTAGGCCAAATGCAGTCTTACATCCTGTTAATGGACGTTTTGGTTGGTGTGTGTGTGTGTGTGTGTGTGTGTGTGTCTGTGTATGTGTGAGAGAGAGAGAGAAAGAGACACTACTTTCTCAGTCTAGCAAAAAAGGAAATGGGCTGGACAGTGCTAATGCATTTTTGTTCCATAGGAAGTGAGTGTGTACCGTGTTAATGTGTGTGCGTGTGAGTGTGCGTGTGTGTGTTTGTGTGCTTGCGTGCGTGCGTGTGTGTCCAACCAAATCTGTCAAGTACATCTGCCAGCGAAAAGGTAAAATCAGGTGAAAACCACATCACCTGTCAACTTCCAGCAGACTCTAAAGACAGAGCACACACATTTTGTGTACTACTGCATGAACATACACACACACACACACACACACACACACACACACACACAATGTCTATGATAAGATTTAACTGGCACAAATCCTTTACCTCAGCAAAAGTGAAGCACTGATACCAGAAGTCAGCACATCAGCAAAAATACTATGAACCTCTTGCCGTGGCGGACAGCTATCGACAAAACGCATATTTACTGTGCCCCTTCTGGTGTGTGTGTGTGTGTGTGTGTATGTGTGTGTGTGTGTGTGTGTGTGTGTGTGTGTGTGTGTGCGTGATATTTAAAATGTTCTCTACCCTATCAATATGAGGTGGACTGGGGCATAAAGGTGACAGATGTGGTGTTGATGTGTCAAGGGGAAAGGCAGGAGAAGACAGAGGAAGCTGGTTGTTTAATATTGTGTAATGTGCTGTGCTGGAAGTTAGGAAAACATTAATGAGAGGCTAAAACTCAAAAAGTGGGATTTCTTAGTTTGCATGATACTTTACCCATGAGTGAAATACAAAATGAAACAGGTAACAGTTTAGAATAAGGAAAGTGTATAATTATTATCATATTATTACGATAAAAATATAATGTGGCTGAAAACAGTAACAATTTACATTTTCAGCACATTCATAAAGGATCAGAAATCGGAAAAGTTAAAGTTGTTAAAGCTTACAAATGTCTTAATAAACCCTAATGCATGTTTGTAGATGATGACCAGTTTAAAAAATGTTTAACAAATGACTAACTAATCATTTATAATACATGAGTAAAGTATAGTACAGTGCAACAATTTAAAATGCATACATTTTTTATGAAGCATTTAAGCATTATACTTGTTAATGATCAACAAATAAATTATACATAATTTAGTAAACATAAACATAATGCTAACTTTGCTAAGGAGTAGTATGTCATCTAACCACATGTATTAACATTAGGTTAATATATATATATATCAACATAGAATCATATATATATCTATATATATATATATTTTTTTTAATCTATATCTATCTATCTATCTATCTATCTATCTATCTATATCTATATCTATATATATATATATATATATATATATATATATATATATAATTTTACTCAGTATATATATATGTGTGTGTGTATATATATATATATATATATATATATACATATATATACATATATATATATACATATATATACATATATATATATACATATATGTATAATTTTAACCGTCATTACTAATCATGTACTACTCAGTTGCAATTCATCATTAACTCACCGTTTGCTAAGACCTATAAACTTTTATTGTTATTAGGTTATAAAAATTTAACTAGAACAGTGAACTGTTTTCCCAGTAGCCACTGTTTTGGTTTCTCTTCCTATTTTCAACTCTGGGAGACATCCTTTCTGGCTTGATGTTGCAGGCTGTTTCCACAGAACAGCACTTTCTTAAGACACTGCTTTTTCACTGCTCTCTTTACTGCTGCCCTTTCAGTGACCCCCATCACCCGTGAAAAGCCATCACATACGCCTTGCCTTTTGTTCATTTGTTACGGTAGGTGAAGTGATTGAGGTCCATGTGCCTCTGTTGGCTTTTCAACACTCCACAAATGCCGTAGCTCTCACTGCATTGTCCAGACTGGTTTCACAAAATTTCGAGAAATTAGCACAAAATGCAAATAATGTGCTCTGTGCACGAAAAGAGAGAGAAATACATTTCCCCACCACAAAAGCATTATGTGGAGGAGACATGACTAGACACAGGCAGTAGTTTGAAATGGTTTGATGGAAAGTAAAGGTGGTGGATGGGTGTATACAAGTCTGGCAACCCAACTGATGCAAAGAATTTTGATATTGTGAGTGAAGTTTTTGAAGTTTTTCTTATTTTATCATAACCAAAGCCTTTCTCTTACCTTAACCAAATTGTTTTAGATGACTAAACCTAACCCTAACCTTAACCTTAACACTAACCACTAACCTTACCCAAAGTTCTTTTACTTGCCTAATTGTTATAGCTAACCTTTTCATGTGTTGAAAATGATGTGTCCAATTTATGCTATTGTCACATAATTCTTTTGTGATGGAGGAACATAATATTCACCTTATGTCCACACATGTAATCTGCATTTTAGAGTTTCAGCTCATTTTGCAACATTTTTTGAGACTGCAATGTCACAGCCTATTTGCACAACTCAAATTGTTGCTTATGAATAAACTTATGAATATATATATATATATATATATGTATATATATACATTAAACTATTGTTCTTCTCTTCCAGACCACCAACATTGCATGGAGACCCTGTCAATGGAATAAATCTCTACTTTATTTCCCAGTCTTCAGTGTTGACTGTTGTGCCTCAAACCACAAAACAGCCAGGAAATCAAAATTTTTCTGCCCTGTATTATTTGCCTTTGTTCACAGAGTCTGCATCGTGGTGGAAAATCTGGTTTCCTGCGTTGGTAAAAGTTTACTAAGGTTCCACTCCCAAATTAGCAGGGCTCGTCAGCCAGCCCCACAGTCATCCTGTTCTGCTCTTTCTCTCCACACTGCTGCCTGAGGGGGAAAACGCTGCTCCTTCACACACACTCCTCCAAACCTGGACATGGGCCAAGCTTCCACTTCTCTCTGGCTTTCTCTCGCCCATTCCTTCTTTCTCCCACATCCTCCGTCTGCATTTACTCCTTTTCTTACTCCCTATTCCTCTCTTTCTCCTCTTTTCTTCTTTTATCCCTTCTCTCTGTCTTCTTCCATCACTTTCCCTCTCTTTTCCTCTGCTACTTTCTTCCTCTCTCTCTCTCTCTCTCTCTCTCTCTCTCTCTCTCTCTCTCTCTCTTCCTCTCTCTCTCTCTTTTTCCACTCTCTCTCACCCCCACCCTTTTTCAATCTTTTGTAAATTGCGTGTGGAGAAATGGGAACTAAAAAATACAACAGTGATAAACCCAATTATCTGTCCCTTTTCACGCTACACGCCCAAATAGATTAGAACATGGGACAGGCTGTGTGCCAGATATCAGACTTCAGTGTGTAGTTGTGTGTATGTGTTTGTGTTTGTGTGTGCTCGCCTTGCACCTGTATGTGTGTGTGTTTGTGTTGTGCGATTCAGTGAACTTGCCTAATTTAACAGTTTCCACTGACCGCTGTTGCCAGTGTGGAACTATCAACAGACCACAACAAACACTCTAAGTAATGGAAGTAGTTTTAATTACACTTTATTTAGCGCCCCATTTAAATCAATCATCTTGGATTAGGGAAGTACTGTAGGCCTACAGTGTTTACTCTTCAGTTCACAGTGAAAACTAGTGGATTGACACATAGCCAAGATAAAATTGTGCCAGTGCAGCAACAGTGCAGTCCCAGATGACCATGCAGTATTAGACTGTGTGAGTTTGTATTGTGTCTTTGTGGTTGCTCTAGATATCGCCTGCTAAGCGTGATGGTTTAAGTCAGCTTGTCCCGCAGGATAACCCACTTTCAGCAGCACGCAATATTTGATCGCTCTGTGTGTGTGTGTGGGTGTGTGTGTGTGTGTGTGTGTGTGTGTGTGTGTGTGTGTGTGTGTGTGCACTGTTTGCTGATTAGAGATGACCGCATAGTAGTTTCACACAGAGAACACCAGCAAAGAAGCATTGGTTGGAAAAACAAATACAAGGCAATGAAAAATGAACAGCCCAATCTTGAGCTGTTACAAATCTAACAGTCCCTTGAATAAATATCAGAGCAGAATATGAACAGTCAAAAGATTTATCTACTCATTTTCTCACATATTTCATGACTGGTCATAGCCCACACAGCATAGATGCACGGCTGCACAGCGTCACTGGTGAGCTTTAAGTTTTAACTTTGGCATTTCAGTTCATTTCAGATATTCAAACCATGTCAAAACATCTCCAGTGTTGACAATACTTTTGGCTTCTGATGGTGTTGTAGATTATGCCTTTCCCTTCTGCCGCCACAGCAATGAATAAAAGATATCCAACGCTGCTAACAGTAATGAGTGCAATGTTCTTATACAGCACTTATGATGTAGTAACAGAAGTTTGAGCTTGTTTAAGTATTCCTCTTGCCTGTGGCTTGACTATGTATGAGTGTCAGATACTCCTTCCCCTGCTATCACAAGCTGTAACAGTCAAAGTGTTGCCAGGCTGGTGAGCTGCCACACTTATTTTAGGTTTATACCCATCAACTTAGATAATCACTGCGTTACAATCTCTAGACATAGAGACCTGTGGAGTTCAATGCTCTCTCTCTCTCTCTCTCTCTCTCTCTCTCTCTCTCTCCCTCTCCCTCTGTGTATGTGTGTTTGTGTGTGTGTGTGTGTGTGTGTGTGTGTGTGTGTCTGTCCCTAATACCATGTCCCACTTCCTGGTCTCTTACCCATGGCACCGTGTGCTCCAGGGAGCTGTGATCAGGATCATCCTCCTCCAGGATGAGTGTGTGTGTGTGTATGTGTATGTGTGTGTGTGGGCTATATGCAATATACCGCATGACACCATACCATTTATTGGCCCAAGGGAAATTCATTTTGCAAAGCCAGCACAAAAGTATGTGTGTGTGTTTATGTTTGATGACTTTAGGCCCAGTTGTAAAATATGCTGCCTGCTGCAGCCGTTACCTGACTGTAAATCATGCTAATGTACTGTACACACAAGTGTGCATAAAGCTACATGCCTGTGTACACACACTGGAATTATAGATCCACGCACACCCAGTCAATCAAGTTATTGCTAACCTTAACCAGACAAATGCAAAAGTGTGTTTGGGTGTGTGGGTGTTGTGTGTGTGCTTCTACCTGTATTTGTATGTTTGTGTGTGCAGTAAGCTCATAATCCATGGCTGAAGAACACGACTGCCTCTGTTGGCACTGCTCATATCATGTCATGCATAAACATGGAGCTGTAATCAGTTGTATTGATAGAGTTTACATAAATTCTTCATTGAGGCCTCTTTTAGCCTAAATATACTCTTTGCTTCACATTTTGAGAACAGTTTTACTTTATTATTTATTATTTTGTTCAGTTTAAATTTTTGAGACAAAGCAGGATATGAAGCATTGCACTCAATCAGCCCTGTCTTGCAAAATGATCAGAAAACAATTTGAGCCAAGGGCTAAAATTTAGCCATAATTGGAGCAGTAACTGCCAATTTCATTTCAATTGATTGCACAAAGTAAGATAGGTGAAAGGCTGCTTTTTCCAGCCCAAAATGACAAGCTATTATTACAACTGAAATCAAGACATTTAACTTGTTTCATGATAATGTGACTTCTGTCAAGAAACAACGGTGAAATGAGGAAAAGGATATTGAGACAAGTAACTAATTTCATGATAATTGCATTTATACTCTTTTTAAGAAACGCCCTGCTCCACATTCATTCAGTTAGACACCTTGACACCTGCTGTCCAGTACGACCACAGTCTTCTCCTGTTCACTAAAGAGAAAATTCAGTGGAGCAGTTTGGATTTAAGCACCTTATTCAAGGACACCTCAACAGTATTAAAGAAGGCAAGAGCATTAGTCATTCATTTTCCCAGCTGATATATTCAAACAGACAACCTTATGGTTTCAAGCCCGCCTCTCTAACTTTTTGGATTCCATTACTCCAGATGCAATCCATGAAAAAAGTGAAATTTTGTTGAGACAAACAAAACTGTCGGCTCATGCCTTAAGATAATTTGACTTAAGATATCACAAAATAGCTTGTCAGAATATCTTTCTATGACTGTTATTCTTTGCAGCGTACCTCTTTGAAAACAAACGCTCCCCAACCTTGGTATGCAAAGGGAAACACAGGGAGAGGAAGAGAGATAGAGGCTGTAGGGTGACGTCACTTTAGATGGGACAGAACAAAATTGTTTATTTATCAAGCTTGTTTTAAAGCCCCTGCTTTTACTACCAGTTGTTTTTACGAACAGATATCAAAATTATGTAAGGCAAGTAAAACTCTTGCCCCAGCTGTACAACCAAAACAAAAAGTTTTGGGGAGGCAGCTTTTAGCTCCTATGGGTTCATACACTAAAATCATCAGAGTATCTCAGGACAGTCGCAACTGTTGCTTCTGAAATGGAACCTTTTTGAAGCTTTAGTATTAGTTAAAAAAATTTTGATATTATGTCTATTCTTTTTTTTAAATGCTTGCTCTTATGACTTGTACGGGTTTCTGTCTTTGCTTCACTTTCACTTTTCTTAGTGATCAACTCCTTAATTCATTTATTTTATTTTATTTGTTTAATCTATTTTATGCTCTGTCTCTTTTATGAGGTGCATTACAGTGCAGCCATTTACAGATTGCACTATAAAGAACCTTTGTTTGACTAATCTGATTGATCCGATTATCTGCAATCCCATATCAGCACAGAGCAAACCCAGCTGCAACAGCGCCGCACCGCTCTAGAAGCCATACATTCTCCTCTCCCCATATCGCCATCTTGATCTCTTACTACAGCAGACCATATTGTTTCTTTCTTGTCAGAAGGAGGACATGATATCAGCCTCGCCGTCTTCTGGAAGCTTCCAGAAGCCTCTGATCACCTCCGCTCCATTAATCCCACCTCGCCGAGACGCAGCAGTAAGGCCGGGGCGAATAAAAAAGGCCATCCAGGTTTCATCACTTGGGGCTGAAAATAAAAGCACTTCTCTCAGGGTTGTGGATGTGGCGCAGATATGCGGAAGTGAATAATTCAGGACTGTCTAAAAGTTCTAGCGAGGGAGATATATATATTTTTATGTCCTGTTTCAGCTGAGGCAGAAAGATGGCACCAGTGTTCATTGTATGAACGAGAGCGAGCGCAGGAAAAAAAAAAAACGTGTTCAAGAGATGGAGAGGGGGGGAAGGGTGAGAGAAAGAGACCAGTTGAAGAGCAGGAGGAGGAGGAGGAGAAGAGATAGTGATGAGCGAGGGAGGAAAATGAAGTAGAATAAGAGCTTCTGAAAGGGTGAGAGAAGAAAGGAGGGTAAAGAACATGAGAGAAAAGAGGGACAAAAAGTGAGTGTTGAAGAAAAGTTGGTGCATAGTTGGGATGAGGACTGAAAAGAAGAGAGGAAATGAAATCGGAGACGAGAGGACGACACTAATGGGTTTTGGAGTCACTGCATCCAGCTTTTAGGAAAAACATGAATTATACATCGCCCGGGGCAAACCAGCAGGACAGGCTACAGTGCATCACACTAAACGGTCCTGACAGAAACACTGATTCCCACCTAGTCCCTCCTCCAACCCCTTCACTAATAAGGCTCAGGAGGACAAGTATATGCCGTGACGCAACGCGGTGAGCTCAGCGCTTGTCAGTTGGTGACACCAGCAACAGCAAAAACACATTATCCTCCTTTTGCTTATTCTGTTGGCTTTTTTTTTTCACCGTTTTCTCGCAGCACTTGTCGGCAAGGATTACAGTCGGTGAATATAAACTCCTTCCAACAGCTAAAAAAGGGAAAAGAAGGAAAAATGTACAACGTTTTGATGGTTTCGTTTGTGTTGAGGCGAGGGGACGCTTATTGCTGTGACACTACATCCAGAGAGGGAATAAGTTGTTGTGAAGGTTGATTGTGTTTAGCCTGGGTGAAATGGCTGGAGGGTGAAGGGAAGGTCCTGATATAAAATGTGTGCGTGTGCGTGTGTGTTTGTGTGTGTTTCTGCAAAGTCACCAGCATACACACAAATATGTTGCATATATTAAAAGGATATTTATATTCCCCGTGCCACATCTTGTAGAGTTTCTAAATACCACCATATTAGCTCTTTCACTTTATAATATTGGGACATTTCATACTTGTATGACTGTACAGGTCATCAGTGACTCAGCATTGATTTTTTCCTCCCAATCTAATTGTGCAATGTTTTACATGATCTTAAATGAATTATGCATGCATTATGGATTTGTCCTATCCAATGATGTCACTGGTTTTCAATGTTGAAAACTCACCGTAAATGAAAAGTTTGGTTCATAAATGAGACATTTGGAAAGAACACCTCCAAAATGACTGATAACACAAAATTAGAACAAATTATGGTACTTTTTAAATGATAAAAGGTAACTTATGTATAACCCTTTTACATACGTCTATTTTTTTTTAAGATATTGAATGATGAACCTAGAATTTTGGAACAGAATTATGCAGATAAGTCAAGCATGTGTTGACAAAATGTACCTTAATCCAATCCGCCCCTTTCTACCTTATCAAGGTAGCTAACTGAAAAAAGATCTCAACACATTTTTAGAGTTGGAGTGAGCAGTGAGCAGAGAAGTCATCGGCACAGCAGGTGCATCTTTGGTACTAAATGATTTTCTCCACAGGAACGTGTTCTCAGTATTCCACTTTAGGATCACAGAACGATCACAGCATGGCTGGGAGTTCCCCTCTTGTCTGGAATGCTGCTTTTACAGGATGAGCAATGGCAGGTACTACTGATGAAGTGTTATGTGTGTGCTGGTGTGCATATCCAGGTTTATGCGTGTGGCTGTGCATGCCAACGTGTGTGTTTGTGTATGACTGTGTGTGTGTGTGTATGTGTGTGTGTGTACACACACACATAAGACCGCAGTTTTTGGTGACAAAGGGATGAATTTAGAGTGAAGAGGTGAATTCAGATCAGATTAGAAAGCCAGAAAAATGGCAAAGAAAAATAGTGTAGACAGTGTGTGTGTGTGTGCGTGTGTGTGCATGTGTGTCTGTGTGTGTGTGCGTGTGTGTGTGTGTGTGTGTGTGTGTGTGTGTGTGTATGTGCATACTCTAGCCTACATTGCAGACATTAACATCATCATTATGCCATATTCTTTACCTGGTTATTCTTTGTTACTTGCCAGATGGTGTTTGTGAAATTCACCAAAATTCAAAACAGGGTTTTTGTCTGTGGGAGAATCATATTAGTATTTGGATATTATGTACAAATTCGGGCTTTATCACATTGTGAGTAGATTTGACTTAAATCAGAATTATAAATTGAAATAAATAAATAAATACATAAATAAATAATAACTGAAATGGCAACTAAATGATAAATAAACAAAAGAGACCTCCTGGGCTGGGCGGCACGTGCTCTCTCTCTCTCTCTCTCTCTCTCCATCAATAACGCACAGCTTCAGAACATATTGGCTACTTGCATCTCGGTGACCTGTCGTGTTTTTTTTTTGTTTTTTTTTTTAAAACACTGCTTAATGAAAGGTTTTGTGTCGACTCGGCTCGGCTCGGCTCGGCTCAGCTCAGCCCCTTATTTCTTTAATGACTTTCTTTGATGACGTCAAGTGAAGCGTGTAAAATCACAGGCTAAAATTAATCAGCTCAACCCGGAGGGAGAACAATATAGGCACCTGGGGAACACATGAGAGCAGCGCTTTCCAATGAGGCAGAAACGTGCTTTTGGAGTAGTTCAACTTAATTCCATGACACAGCGCGGTGCTGCGGTTTACTGGCTGGAAACGGCTCTATAGTCTCCATAAAAACTGATTTGACACTGAATTTATTTACCAATACACACAATCTGATGCATCTGTGTGCACGTGTTTGTGTAGCCTATGTGTGCAAATGCATCGGGATGCACAGGTCTATGTTTATAGTTTATCCTGAGACAAAAAAAACCCAGCATAGCAACATTTCACACTTTTACCACTATATACAAGTCTGATTTGATACACGGGATTTTATTTTATTCCCCATTATTCCTGAATCGTAAACCAAGCCAATCCAAACTAGTTGTAATTAGCTACGCCATTCACGACAGCAGAGATTATTAATGAACGACTCAGCGTGTAGAGATTGGACGGTGCGCTGTCCGTGGTGCTGAAGTGTTGCTGCCTAAGAAAAAACATCAGGGGCTTCAATTCACTAAACCCTAACTAAGGCAGGCTCTTGCAAAGTCCCCGCATCTCATAGCATTTGGCACCATCGCTTACAAACACGCAAGTATCGACTGAATTTCTGGGAACAAGTGGAGCAGCTGCTGATGACTGACAAGTTTATTAGACCTATAGGTCACTAATCTATCTTGCTCAGCCGCACATCTTAGATGGAACATTAATTGGTCTTGTATGTTCATCCGATGTGATTTTTTTTTTTTTTTTTTTTTTTTTTTTTTAGATCTTTCAAACTGGTTTCTGGCGTTTTTTTCCCCCCGATCTTTTCTCTCATCGCAATGATAAAAACTGCGAGACTCACTTTGGCTAGAGCGGCCACCTTGTCAGAAAGTAATTGACGCCCACGCCAAACATTCCCGCTGAATTTAGCGGCAACTTAATCATCTCTTCCAATCAGTAACTGATACAAAATGCGTATTGTTCTCCAGCGCGAGAATTAGCACCTCTTCCCTCCCTGTGTGGGGTCCGTGTGGATGCGCCAGAGGAGAGCTTTGCGCTCATAGGGGAGGGACGAAGTCAAGTTCAGATCAGATCAGGAAGGAGCGCACCGGCAGAGCAAGCCAGGCGGCTACAGGGGAGAGACACGCGTTTCATGCCGTTTCAAACTGTTTTCTTTCTCCCACTGATTAACCAGACAGTAACCTATTTCTTTAGAGAAAGTGAGAGGGATCCCCAGCAGCAGAGGAGACATGCATCCGGCGGCGAGGTGGACTTCGCTGCTGCTTCTCGTGGTTTTGGTAACGCAAGGTAAGTAGGATACCCAGGTAGGCCTATCCTGCAAGCTTCGTGCATTCAGACTGGTGAAGAATATTTTCCTCATAAAGCCTGTAGCCATGCGTGCTGGTTTTAAATAGTAGGTGTGTAGGTTAGGTGTTGCACGCCAGTGTATTTTCTTCAGAGTTTACTTGGAGATGATGTGGACGGACTGGGGAATAAAGCTTCCTCTTAATCGCTGTTCGATACGTTTACGTTCTTATATCAGCTGTGAGAAGTCAGCAAAATGTTTGAGTTTCTATCGAGAGCGCAGGTGAAAGTTGTCAACAACAGCCTGGAGAATTTATGGTCGATGACCTTCTATCCGATAGCCTATAATAAAATGTACAATAGTATAATTTGGTTACCGGTACACATTTTTCACCAAAAAATAACTAAAACCAAAATATTTCACGCCAAACTGTTTGCACCCACGTTACCTTCAAATTAAGCTTAGACACTGATGAAGCCTAATGAATAAAAAGTTATTCACAATGTTTTTTTTGTGTCGTCTCACTTGAGACGATCATGACGTAAACATCATGTATAAATTATACGGTTTCATAGACCGAGAAGATGAAATGCAGAAACGTCCTGGGAAAGCCAAAGAATTTTGATGCATGCAAATTGTGTTTTGAGGGGAAAACGTTGTTTTTTTTAAACCGAAATAAATTGGAATTTGTCGTCTGTTTACTTGTTTATGGTTGATGTGAGAGTTTGTAGGTTAGGCCTGTTTCGACATTGTTTTATTCAGAGGGCAGATATGAATATTTCAGTCGGGGCATGGAGCTTCGTCGTCTGCAGTCATTTGATAACAACCATGCTCATTTCATGCTCAAGTCTGATTGCCTCTTTCGTTTTACCCCAATTATAGCCTGAATAAAAAAAAGTTGGACTAACTTCATTAAGGTGTGTGTGTGTGTGAGAGAGAGAGAGAGTGAGGCTGGGGTAGGCTATCCCAGTAAGGACTCTTTTTTTAGAAATGAGAAAGGGAGCAATATTAAGACACCTGTTTTTGCTATAGGCATTCACCATGAGGAAGGAAGGAAGGAAGGAAGGAAAGGAGGCAGGGAAAGAGGGAGGGAGGGAGAGAGGGGAGGAAGAAAGAAAGGTAGGAAGGAAGGAAGGAAGGCAGGATTTGTGATTATTGAAATGCCCCCTCCCTGTGTCTTAATCACTGACCGCAGCCCAGGCAGGAAGTCTCCGTCTGACCTGCAGCCGCTCAGCGGAATAGATGGAGAGACGATAATTATGCCGCGGCATTTCAAAGCATTAACGTAAACATTTGCTCCAGAGGCATAAATAGCAGCTATCTGATTTATGCAAGGCGGCAGATAGGCTTTTTATGGTTTATCAGGCTGCACACACATTCTCTATTCCATACATGACCCCCTGGGCTGGGAGGTGTTGTTCTCTCTCTCTCTCTCTCTCTCTCTCTCTCTCTCTCCTTCTCCCTCCAGACACAAATGCTTTTCTCTTCCCAACACTTCACAGTATACCCTTCCTTTTCCAGTGGTTCCAGTGTGTGTCCCTTGCTCCAGCCTGTAGGCATATTAGTGATCCTGTCACTTGTATTCACATGGCGGCTGCTCTCTCAATGCATTTGAATGCATGATTGATGATCCGGTCAGTGAACTGTGCAGCACGGTGATGAGGTGTGTGTGTGTGTGTGTGTGTGTATGTGTATATGTGTGGCTGTGTGGTAACAAGGGTTTATGTCATGGCAACATTTATAGAGCAGAACACAGATCAGAGGGGGGTATGGCAGAACAGAAACTGAGTCATGGATAGATGTGTTGAGAACACCCCACACTGCAGTCATCGCTCCTGATGAACACTCACTCTGTTTATTAGATTTTGCAGTTTCACAGGTACTTCTAAAACATGATGGCAATATTTTGTTCATGTCTCCAAAATCACATCAACGATGGCAATAATCAACAAGACAATATTCTTTATCTAGTGCGACGAACCAAAGAAATCTGACAGCAGAAATGGCACAGGTGTGTCATTTTCAGTTCATCGTTTCACTTTTAAACACGTTTCCTAACAGCAAATAGTGTTTAAAATGACACAAATGTGTTTTGTCCCAAAGTAGACACATACTGTATATTGCTGTTGTCATGTAAAAACCTTGTAACTCCAATTTTGATGATTTTCATGTTTTCATTCACATGTTGAGGGGTTACTTGGTTGTTCTATGGGTTGAGGAAATTCTCCGAACTCTTGGCCTTATGAAACCCTTTCAAAACCCGTTGGATAATGTAAAAAAATGCATTGTCATCAAGCTAAACACAAGACTGCTTTCCTTAGTTAATGAAAAGTTGACATTTTGGAGATGCAACGTTTTCCCCCCCGACAGTGACGATATCTATTCGCATGTCCTTATTAAGAGTAAAGTCTCGGTCTGATTGACCAGGGGTTAAAGTGAACATTCCTGGACCCCAGAGAGAGGAATATGGCCACTGCAGGATCTCATTTATTCCCATACTCATTTATATCAGGACAAAATGGTGGAGGCTCTGTAAATGAGGACATTACTGTCAAGATATCGGACTACAAAGGTTGATTGACTCTCTTACATGAAACATATTCAAATTCCTTTAACCCACTTTTTGGGGAGCCCGCCTAGAGGGAAATATGTTTAATTTATTTTTGAACTGCTCATTTTGAAGGGTAAAAGAGTCCATTTTCTTTCTATGTTGAAAGTGTGTGAGCGCACGGATGTGTGTGCAGTCTTCTGTGAATGTCGTCCTGCTTTTAATAGAACTCTATTGGTGTCTCTGTCTTTTCTAAAAGTCACAGGTCCTCGCCTCTGGCTGGTCAATGACGAACACAAGAAAGAAAGAAAGAAAGAAAGAAAGAAAGAAACAAATAAACAAAGAAACAAAGAAAGAAAGAAAGAAAAAGAACAAACAAAAGACAAACAAAGAAGCAAAACAAGAGGGAAAAGGCATTGTTGCATTGTTGCAAACCACACAGACACAGACACAGACACAGACACACTCACACATACACACACACACACACACACACACACACACACACACACACACACACACACACAATGCCTCGAATGGTGGCTTGGACTCATGTAGTTGTGCTGAGAAAGAGCATTCTGCTGTTATAGGCATCGGAATGTCTCTTCTTATTCCTTTTACTGACCATACAAATCTGCAAACACACACACACACACACACGCACACACCCATGCACACACACACACATACACACACACACTCAGGCACACTGACACTAAATTAGACTCTGTCTCAGCCAGTCGGCTTCCCTCTATCTGTCCATCTCAATACCTCCCTCTGTCTCATCCACTCATGCTTTCTTTTCCTCCCATCCTATCCTCTCTGGCTCTTTGCACCTGTCTCTCACTTTCTTGTCTTCCACCACACACTCCCACTCACAAATCTGTCACGTTCTGTTGCTGTCATCAGCTTTCTACTGTATCTTACTCTCTTTCGGCTCCATATACTCTGTCTTCTCCCTCCCTCTCTCTCTCTCTCTCTCTCTCTCTCTCTCTCTCTCTCTCTCTCTCCCTCCCTCCGTTTCCCTTCCATTCTCTCTCTGTCAGTTGAATTCAGTTCATTTCAAGTAAGCTTCATTGGTATGAATGGAAGAGAACCATGCCAAAGTATTTCAGTTCATCGCAAAGCAATTTGTTTATTCCGTTTACCTTATAATGTACATCATAAAGATATAAAAGTAAAAACAAAACACTCTCCCCTGCCCCTCCCCTCTCCCTCTCTCTCTCTCCTTTAAAAGCATTTGCATGCTCAGGGGAGAGTGAAGAATAAATGGCTCTCTTACAGTATCCTCTCAAACAGCTCGTAAAAAGATCTCATCCTCTTCTTCACCATCACTCCATATCCGTCATTCTGCATCATTCTTTCCCACAACCTAGACCTGCTCCTGCTCATTCCCTTTTCCCTCCTCTTCCTCCTCCTCCTGCTCTTCATCGCCATTCTGAATGACACATCTCTGGATCACAATCGTACAGTATGCAGGTTGACCTCTAACCCACACGTCTTGTGTAGTTTAAACTTGTCTTGGTATCTATATTTGGAGTAAACTGCATTGTAAGTGAGTTTTGACTGATTCCTCACGTTGAGTTGAATAATTCATACTGTACATTTGAGTGCATTTAAGTGGATATGCTACTGACGTGAACTTTATATGGACATACTATATGGACTCCTCTCCTCTCCTCTCCTCTCCTCTCCTCTCCTCTCCTCTCCAACCCTAACGCTCTTCTCTCCTCCCCTAGAACATCTTATTTGGTTATATAGGAAGTCTTTTTAACCCCTTTACCTTTTTACCATCGGAGTTAATCCTAGCATGATGAAAGCAGCTGGTGAAAACTAGCTAGTGAGATTGGTAGACCAGTAATTGGAAAAAATGGAGGGAGAGAGAGATAGAGAGAGAGAAAGAGAGAGAGAGAGAGATGGGAGGGATGGAGGGATGGACTAAAAGTGATAAAAGCCAGCTGAAAGTGGTTAGAACCTGTGGTTAATTTTCTGACATAATTGGTTCTTTTATGAATCTCAACGTGAAATGCATCTGACCATGTCAAATGTGTGTGTGCGTGCGTGTGCATGTGCATGTGTGTGTGCGAGTGTGCGCGCATGTGTGCAGGATCCTGTTGTGATCAAAGAGCCGGTTTAGTCAGTGGACATGTACAGAACAGCTCTGCCATTGTAATTATCCTAACAAGTGGAGGAGGCATATTCCGACCATAACAGGCCATTCTAGTCCGTCTAATTTCTGCCATTCTTTTCTTTTATCTTTTAATTAAATTTCCCTTCCTTCCTTCCTTCCTTCCTTCCATCCTTTTACCCTTCCTTCCTTTGTTTGTCCCCTTCCTTCCTTCCTTCCTTCCTCCCTCCCTCCTTCCTTCTTTCCTTCCTTCCTCCCTGCTTCCTTCCTTGCTTCCTTCATTCCTCTCTGCCTTCTTTTCTATTCTATTCCATTTTGTGCTTGTCCAACAATGTTGCTTCCTTCTTTCCTTCCTTACTTTCTTCCATCCATCCTTCCTTTTACCCTTCCTTCCTTTGTTTGTCCCCTTCCTTCCTTCCTTCCTTCTTTCCTTCCTTCCTTCCTCCCTTCTTCCTTCCTTACTTCCTTCCATCCATCCTTCCTTTTACCCTTCCTTCCTTTGTTTGTCCCCTTCCTTCCTTCCTTCCTTCTTTCCTTCCTTCCTTCCTCCCTTCTTCCTTCCTTGCTTCCTTCCTTCCTTTCTGCCTTCTATTCTATGCTTGTCCAACAATGTTGCTGTCAACAATTTTGTATTTGCTCAACAATGTTGGAAGGTTGCTCTTTTTGCAAAACAGGGATCACATTTGAAGCGTTTGGTACCAAAATGTGTGTGATCCATGTTCTCTTTAAACTCTACTTAGTCAGCGTAGCATTAGCACATGCTAGGCAGCTACCAAACAGAAGGCTATGAAGTCTGGCTTAAAAGTACAGATAATCTGCGGAGTGACATGTTAAGAAGGCTTTGCCTCCAGTCTGTGTCTGCTTTCCTTCCTCTTTCTCTTGCTCCTCTCCTCTCCTCTCCTCTCCTCTCCTCTCCTCTCCTCTCTTCTTTTCTTTTGTATCTTGATATTTTTATTCCTCCTCTCCATCTCTCAAGAGGGCTGCTGCAAAGAGTTCAGCACCAGCTGGGGTTCTGGTGTCATTGTTGTCTCCACGAAGAGAGTTATCTCTTGCCTTTGCGGAAGGGATCTTGACGTAATAGGGTCAGTGCTGTTTCATCATTAGGATATTGGGGCCTTCTCCAAAAAAGGTCCACTTTAATTAGGAGATTTCCTCTCATCTGTCCAAAACTCAATTTGGCTGGTTTTAGTCAAATGAGGATAGGGGCCAAAGTATTTAAAAAGAGTTTAGGGTAAAACAATGGATGCTCCTCAAAGCAAAATCTACTGGTGTCTTTGAGTTGACAGAAGTTCTGCAAAGTTCTTATTTTTGTGCTTTTTGTCTTACTGCTTTTTTCCTTCCTTCCTTCCTTCCTTTCTTTTTTTATCTGTCCCTTTAGTATGTTCCCTCTCCTTCTCTCACTCCAGCTCTCTCACTCTTCCCTGCAGGTTTTTCCTTCCTCACTAACTCCTCCTCCTCTCCGTCTAGTAACCTTGAGCGCTGCCCTGTAGATAAGAACATGGTATTGATCTAGATATTAATAGAGAGTGACGGAGAGTGAAGGGGGGTTTCTGCATGATAACTCTGGGAGTACCGGGGGGTCTTGAAGGGGGGGAGAATGGAAGATCAGCTTCACAAACTGCTGGATTGATAGCCATAGTGACTCAGCCTCGAGTCGGCCTCAAGGCAACATACTGTGTGGGGAACTTATACGACCAGCCCACTTGTCTCTCTGATACGGCTCGCTTTGAAAACTTTTTGGTTTTATATAACCAACAATGACTGGTATGTATTGAGAATGAGGGTAGTTTTTATGTTAGTTATTGTAATAAATAGATTTAAGTCAATTGATGCTGAATGTGGGACATTTTTAGGATTGAACCCTGAGGAGGAGATTCATCTTTTCACCTGCCCAAACCCCCCCCCCCCCCGCCAAAAAGTGGTGGTTCTGATCTACTAACTGGTGCACAGGAACATTTCACACATGGAAATGGGGCAGACATCTGGCAGGAGACTTTTAGCGTGTTTGACCCAGTTAGTACAGTATGTATTTTGAGGAGTGGCAATAGTAGGGCACAATAATGGAGGACATTGTTGAAATGGATCATTGATTTACTAAACCAAAACTGCACATATTTAATGGCCAGTAGGAGCATGTCCTTCTTCACTTCTCACCCTTAGAAAGCCAAGGCTTCTGTGTTATTTGCCACAACAGGCATTATAGATTGCCAAGTCATATTTATTATTATTAATTATAATAATGATATTATTTTATCACTGCCTACTGAAATAAAAAAAATGAACTGGCACCTTGGACCAAGAGGAATCATGTCATACAAAACATCTGGCAGCCGTTCATCCTACACACAGTTAAAAAAGCTTGCAGTACATGTTTCACCTGACAGATGTGTACTCAGTACTTAGGCCTATATTGTGCCTCAGGTATCCGAATTGGAAAACTGCGACTGACATGATTTGCATAAGTAGTCTTTATAAATCAAGCGCTAAACTAAAGAGTTTTTGCCCACAGTAGTAATTAGAGCACCTCTTAGTAAACACAGCCCTTAGTTTCTGGCTCATGCACACTTCCACAGAGGTCTCATAACCCAATCATATCCTTAGGTTTAAGTAAACGTCGATAAATCTTTTACTTATCACAGGATGAATCATAACCAGGTCTCCCTACCATTTAACCAAGAGGAAGGAAGATGAAATCTATTGTCCCTGTGATTTATCTAGATTTGGATTTTACATTTTCAGTTTAGCTTATAATGAGATTCTATTCTAGGATATCTTGGATATAGTAATCTACCGCCTGCCTACAGTACCTAAATAAGCAGACAGTAATTACTGTACTCTGAGCCTTGGGGCTTTAAAAAAGTCTTGCAGACACTGTAGGAATTGTGTGTCCCCAGGGAGACGGCAGGGAGGCAGTGTGCCGGAAAACTGTCATGTCACTCAGGACAGGGGGAGAGGGGGTGGGGGGTGTGTGATGAGGGAGGTGGGGGGTAGGGGAGGGGGGGCGAACAAGCTGTTCCTCCATGTTCCTGGATGGAGTGTTCTTTTTTCTCTCTTTTCTCAGCCTAGTTGATGCTCATGAGATTCCCTCTGACATTTTGTTTATGTTTTCTGTGTGTATTTTGTGCATGCATATCATGTCTGGGAGAGAAGAAACCATTAAAGAAGAAGAATAAAGGAGTGAATAGAGAAAAGGAAAGAAAGAAAGAAAGAAACACATATAGATTTTATGTGTGACGCGCTTGCATACTCCCTAAGATGCTCTGTTTTCCACATGGCTGCCATGGGTTGCCATACTGAACTTAGTGCACTTGAAGGTGAACTTACAATTTTCACTGCTATGACTCCAGTTACACCAGCCTATAAACCCAAACCCACCCAAAGGAACATCTTAAAATCACTGGCACCCTCCCACTCATGTCACAGACTTGTTCAAAGCAGACTTTCAGCTCTGCTGATCTGAACAGTGCAGCTATGAAGAGTCTTTTTCCCTTTAAAAATAGTCTTTTCCCTTTTTCTATTCTCTCTGGAATATGAAGTCCATATTCATAGTATTCTGTTACATCATCACAGGCCATCTTGGTAGGAAAATAACAGGCTATTGTAATAAATTAACTGGTGATATAATCAGCCACAGCCAATGAACTGTCGATATTGTAAGGCACCATATTGATAGGAAACGCATGTGACATCATGGGAATACTATGAATACTCAAATTGTCACAACTCCAGTTCCATCCACCAGAGGGCGCCAAACTGGACTTCCAACTACCAGCCTGATCTCCACCTGCACACCTGATACCGTTCATATCATCAGTCTACACACCTGATCCTCATCACTCCCCTATATACCAATATATGTAAATAAATATACCACTATATATACCTGTCACCCCAGTTACTTTACTTACTTTACGTTACTGCTTGCAATTCGAGTCTGTCTCGTGTACTTAGCTGTTATCTGTTGTTGCCAGTATAGTAAGCTTATCTGCCTCTCTGTATCCTGTACCTGTCTACCTGTCTGCCTGCCTGCTTGCTAGAATAAATCAGCATTGTTCACTCCTACTACCTGTCTCCACTTCTGCTCTTGGGTCCTGGCTGCTTGCCTTACACAAATGCCTAATTGACGTGAAGCTGCATTGAAATCGGAAAAACTGATCGATGCAGAAAATGTTGTCTATTTTTCTCCTGGTTCCTAATTAAAATTATTGATGACATGACTAGAATTGACTGGAATTGAGTAGAAGGATTGTGAGTGATGGTTAACTATTGCGTTGTGATTTATTGGCACTGCCAGTGTTAGCCTTTCAGAAATCTATGCAGTGCTAGCTTAGGTATTGTTGGCTTTAATTGTGAATCAAGGCCGGCGGTAGCTATGGGCAGGGGTGGGCTCAGCTCAGAGAAGGGTCTAGCTGCAGCCTGCAGACTCGCTACAAGACACGCCCCCACCGACTATGTCAGTACAAGAAACGCCCCCCCCACCGGCTACGTCAGTACAAGAAACGTCCCCTGAGAATATGGTGGCCGAAATGGGTCGGACAGTGGAACTTTGCAGTTCCGCGAAACTAGCCAAAACCTGTTTTGTCGCCGATGCGCATTTCCTTTTCAAAATAAAAGCCCCTAGAGGCTGGCACTAAAAACACAGTTGTGAATCGTGAAATCTCTGAAACTAATAATTAATTATGTAGCAAAATGTTTAAGAGGACGACGTAGGCTGTTTCTAACTGCAGAAATCCCCATTTAATGTCCATGAATCAATTAATGCTGAGGTGGCAGAACAAATAGGGGGCATGCAGAGGTTTATTAAAAATATAAGTTCCTTGTCACTTTGATATAACAGAGTACTTTGCATAGAACTTGGAAGTTTAAAAACTCTTGGTTTACAATTTGGCTAATCCTAAATAACTAAAGAATAACCCCACCACCAAAAACCAAATTGTGATTGAAGTAGTCTAATTGTATACTTCATTCACTGATAGAGCTCTTGATACAAGAAGTAAGAATATACAGCCCCCACACTTACAATGACGATAGGTTTCTTCTATACATTTTCTTATTCCTCTCCTGTAGATTCAATTTCACACCCATTTCAAGAAGGCACAAAATGTAGTTTTCCCAGCCACACTAGCTGAATGTGTACTTTTTTTCCTCTTTCATTGTGAATTAGTGCAGTTAACATCAACAACAACCACATCTGCATTGTCACTATCACAGTTTCTTGGAGGGGGGTTCTGTGATTAACATGTTTTTATTTATTATCAGCAAGAGAAATACCATTTAATTAAAACATCAAGACTTTTATTTTGAAGGCTACAAAATTCTACCGGAAGTCAATTTCCTTATTGTGGCTAGCTTCATGCAGCTTTATTTTGCAGAAGGCAAAAAACATATAATTTCCAATGAAAATGAAAAAACTTGCCAATGATAGCTTGCTAACCACATATCATAGCATCAGAGTCAACTTAGCTATGTTAATTTGCTAACCAAATAGCATAGAATCAGCTGTCTTTTTATAGTCAGTTAGCTTCTAGCGATCTCCTCTGCCATGAGTTGGAAATACCAGCCGAAAAGCTGTTGTGATGAGGGGGCGTTTCTTGTACTGACTAGTCGGTGGGGGCGTGTCTTGTAGCGAACAAAGTGTCAACATTTTTATATCTCCGAACGGAAGGTTGTAGCCGTTTGGGACCAAGACCAGCGTGTTCGGGGTACATGAAATCCCCCTCAAAACTCCAGGAGTTGGTTTCAAGTCGCTATCACTTACTGTTCAGGAGTTATGAATTTTAACCTATTTTTTGAGCAGATACATAATTTTTAACAGACACTTTCTCATAACTCACAAACCGCAAGTGATACAGACACCAGATTTGGTGTGTGTGATCGTCTCTTCCCACTGCCCATGTGTGCCAAGTTTGGCGCCCCTAGTGTCTTCCTTTGATATAGCTGCCATAGACTCCAATTAAAAAAAGTTTTGAAGATTGTAAAAAGTAAAAAAAAAAAATTATATCTCAGGAACGGAAGGTGGTGCAGCCACCAAATTTGGTGTGCGTGATCATCTCTTTGCACTGCCCATGTGTGCCAAGTTTGGCACCCCTAGTGTCTTTCTTTGATATAGCTGCCATAGACTCCCATTCAAAAGAAGTTTTGAATATTTCACGAAGTTTCAACATTTTTTATATCTCAGGAACAGAAGGCCTAGCGACATGACAAAGATTCAACGACAAAGATGAGTTTAGTTAGTTAAAACCTAATCCAGTGAGAAGTCTCACTGGATTAGGTTTTAACTAACTAAACTAAACTCATCCAATGAAAATAAATGTTATGGAGTTATGTTAAAATCTTGATGAAGGAATTTTGTTATTTTAGGGTAAATCAATCTGCCCTCCACTGACCCAAATCATAGGGTAGCAGCAAACTTAGAAATGCTGCTTCACTACCTCCCAATTTCCCTGCTTCAAATTGTTCTTTAGAAATTAGAATAGAATAAAATACAATAGAATACTACTTTATTAATCCCCATGGGGAAATTAATCTTCTGCATTTAACCCATCCAAACACCCCATACACAAACACAAAGCCATAAGATGGAGAGGCCTGAGGGCACAATGGCAGGAGCTTGCAATCAATCAATCTTGACTCTTACAACCCTCCGGTTGCCAACTGTCATTTTGCCAGATTTTTGTGCCATCTGGCCAGGGATTCGAACCGGCAACCTTTGGACTACTAGTCTGCTTCTCTAACCTCTGGGCTACCTACCGCCCAAGTTACCCACCTATTGTTTCTACCAGCCCACCCTAATATAGCAGGCGAAAACCGGCTCTGTTGTGAATAACACATATTTTGTTTTTTGACACTGGTCTGTTTCAGCCTCTCTTCCCTCCTCTCTGTTCATTGTCATTCACTCCCTCCTCTCCCTCATCGCTCTCCCTCTCCCTGTCTGTCTTTTTCTCTGCCCCCTCCTTGTCTCTCCAGACTGTTTCTCATCCAAGGCAGAGGACAGGTTGTTTAGGAAGCTCTTCAGAAGGTATAACCAGTTCATCAGACCAGTGGAGAACGTCTCTGACCCCGTCACGGTGGAGTTTGAGGTCTCCATCTCGCAGTTGGTCAAAGTTGTAAGAGTTGTAACACACACACACACACACATGCAGAAACACACATACACAGGAATCAGTTATTCCAGACATAACACGTGTGTACAATGTTTGTAAAAGCATGTCCTGCCAAAAAGTGTTTGATGTAGAGCTCCTTCCATACAATTCTGTATATCTTGCTTGACAAGTGGCTTTTCTCCTGTGGACCGCTGAATGTGTGCAATCTCACTAATAGCATCCACTCAAATTTGTGTGTGTGTGTGTGTGTGTGCGTGTGCGTGTGCGTGTGTGTGTGTGTGTGTGTGTGTGTGTTATGTCTTCCTGCAAACATCTTACCAAGATCAAATTTCCTGTCTGTGAACGAGAAAAGGGAAGAGATAAGCAGGAAAGACAGAAGATAGAAAGAGATAAGGGGATAACAAATCATTGCTGTCAGGTGGCAACCTTCTTTCTCCCAAATGTTAATTTTTCAGGAACTGTTCATCATAATATATACACATTGTGTCATTTGTCGTATTGCGTTTAGACAGATCATCTATCATCGACTGTTGTTATACATTGTTGTCTTGCTTTGGTAATCTTAAAGGACCATTTTTGCATGTTTTAGCCCATTTACTACACTGCACACATACGTAACATACGTTACATTACTACCAATCATTTCCCTAAGCATACCATACTTTTTTTAGATTTTTGAAAATTGGTTTCCCTATTTTTTACAATGCTCTCAATTCTCTGCTGCTCCTGCTAACATTTCTGCCCCGGTTTAGGGTTTGAATTTATCTCGTAAAACAATCTTTTCTTCTACCGTACTACCATATTGAAATTAATGGAAATTAATGGCTGCCTGGAAGGTAGGAAAAATGCATTCAAACATGTAAACAAGTATGGTATGCTTTGGAAAATGGTCAGAAGTAATTAAGTATAATAACTATAATAAAGTATACGTGAATTCTAGTAAATGGGCTAAAAAAATGGAAAAACATCGGTATGGTCCTTTGATTTAGACAGGGGTGGGGTGGGGATAGACATGCAAAGCCATATTCCCCAGTGAAAAGAAGTCTTTAGCTCAAAGTGGAAAGACATCTCAGATTAAGGAAAAATTGCCTGCAGAAGCTTATTTGAGTGGTCTGACATAGTTACAGCAGATAGCTCAGCAAGGTGAGATTAATCTGAAGGTGAGTGCGTGGATATGGATGTGGATGTGTTAATCTGTGTCTGTGTATGCATATGCGTGTCCGGGCACACTGCACGCACATGTGTCCCTGTGTGTGTATGTGTGTATGCGTTCACACACATGTTCACATGTATTTGTGTGCATGTACATGGCTGATGTGTTTCTGTGCACGGTTCACCTGATATTCTCAGCTGGAGTGTGGAATCACAGGACTGTGAATCAAAGCTGAATAGGGGTCACAGAGAGAGATAGGGGGGAAGTGAGGTCCGTAACCTCACCATCTATTATTAACTGACTCACATCCGAGCTCTTCACTCAATCAACTCTCTCGCTCTATAGGTAGAGGACAAAGAGTGGAAGGGGATAAATTCTATTTCTATTGGAATTAAGTAAAGGCAAAAACAAATGTCATTTCCGTGTTGTTTTGACACTGGATATGGAAGACATTTGGTTTGTATTTGTTTAAACTGCTGTTCTGACTGCAAAACATTCAGTCAGTGCTGAGTAAACCAGCACAAAATGCAAGACACACACACACACACATATACACACACACACACACACGCACAAACAAATACACAGTTCACTGTAGGCTAACAAGATCTCTTCCGTCTCTGCAGGATGAGGTGAATCAGATCATGGAGACAAATCTATGGCTCAGACATGTAAGTAGCTACACACACACACACACACACACACACACATATACATAGAGCACTTACTGATTGTTTGCTAGACCTGACCCTACTTTGGGGTCAGAGGGAGACAGAGGTAAGCGGGGGGCTGGGAGGGGTCATGTATGTTGGAGCATGTCTTTACCCAGCTAATCAGACATCAATATTGGATGCCGTGTGTGTGTGTGTGTGTGTGTGTGTGTGTGTGTGTGTGTGTGTGCGCACGCGCAGACAAGGAAATGTCAAAGAAGGTTCTTTCAGAGGTCAGCTCATGACAAATGTTGAGGGCAATGGATCCGTAGTGCCTTTGTTTGAGAGTGTGTGCATGGGTGTGTGTGTGTGTGTGTGTGTGTAGGTGTGTGTGTATGTGTGTGCGAATGTCATACATCATTGAAACATTAAGCACAGAAAGAGGGAAAGAAAAAGAACAAGTGAACAAGGCAACAAGAAAACAAATGATTCAGACAGGTAGATGAATGCATCTCATCTATAATCAACGTTAGCAGTATGTTTAGTCACGCTCTCCCGACCGTCCGCCTCTCAGCAGATCTATGGCCACGCACCCTGAACTCCTGACCTTCCGTGGCTGTCCACTCAAATAGCACACTTTGCCTCTATCTTCTAAACTGGTACCTTTTTGGTTCTTTGTGTATCTTTTGATAAACCTCCTTTGTTCAGTTCAATCTTACAAAACAGTCTCAGTGAAGATGACATGATAGACATTGGCATGATTTACATCAATTTGTCTTATTTGTGTGTTTGTAGTTTCTGAGCTGTTATTTATTACAAGGCATGGGTAACGAGAAGCTGTGTCAACACCATAGTCACTGATAAAGGATACTGGGTTTAGTGGTGGCCATTTTAGAAGTCCCCCTTTGTCAGTTTGGCCTGCTTCTATCTTGCATTAACACTGCAGGCAATTCATCACCAAATCCATTCAATTTAAAACAAAGCTCTAATGTCCTTGAACCTTCTGACTGTCCATCTGAGAGAGGAGAACTTGTTTAAAAGAAGGACATCCAAAATGGCTACCTGTGTATATTTAGACTGCCTTTGTGTCGATATGGAAACATTAAGTAAACACAGTAAAGTGATCCTTGCCAAGTCCTAAATTTATAGGCTGAGGTATGATTGATTGCCAGATTTGCCTCCTACAACACAGCAGAGGGATCACTTAAGAGGAATCATCTCTCTGTTTTAAGCGCAAACAAATTCTACCTTTTTTGTATCTTTATCTGTGCTCTTTACCCAGTCTGGTTTTTCTCTTGTCCTCGTTTTTATGTCCTTGCAATTCCCTCCTTTCATCTCTCTCTGTCTTTCACCTGTCTTTCTATGTTTCTAATAAGTCAGTCACCATAATGATCAAGTATGCTAAATGAGTATATACCAAAGATTTATTTTAGATGTTTTGATTTGCAGGTATTTTAAAGAAATGTTGTATTTCTTTACATTCAGAAGTAGTTTGATGTTGGCTGCTATGCTGTTTAATGCTCTGTCAATATGCGTTCAGTTCTGTTTCTTTCATAATAGTGTTTCAAAAGGAAAACAATATGAACAAATACACCAACAAGTTTCAAAAGCATATGCCATTTTCATAGCTGGAGTTTAATAGCCATCAAATGCAAATGGAGGATTTGATTGCCATTTTATAAACAATAAACCATGCACACAGTCCTATCAGGCATTACATCTCCAGCCAATCATACTGTAAATTCCCTGGGTAGATAAATGGGAAAGCCAGTGTAGCATGAAGTGGTTAATTAAATGGCTCCTAGGTCATTACTGTGGATTAATTCGCCTTGCTAATGAATGAATTCATCTTGAATGACATGAAAATAGCCAAGACGAATGGATCTACTGCCTTTGAAATCATACCCCCAGGTATGTTGACAGAATAGCAAGTGAGTGCACTCTCTTTTTTTCAGTAGGCTACTCACTCACATATTGCCCTTCTCCCTTCCTGCTCTCCATACAGATGTAGCTATTGTAGATATCCCACTTTTTAGTGCATGCTTGATGAACTACTGCTGCACCTTGGCTCCGTCTCCAGGAGGGATTGTGAAGACAAAAAATCGTAACTTTGCTCCCTTTCCAGTTAAAAGGAAGATCTCGGACGGTGAATGAATACAAAGAACTTCATTCATTAATTTTCCATACCCACTTATTCCTGTTTAGGGTCACAGGGGAACTGGAACCTATCCCAGCATGCACTGGGCCGAAGTCAGGGAAGGACAGACACAAATAGATGACACCTATGAGCAATTTAGAGTCTCCAGTTCACTTGCACGTCTTTAGACTGTGGGAGAAAACCGGAGCACTTGGAGGAAACCCATGCCAAAATGTGAAGACCTTCTTCTGAGCCACCATGCTGGCCAGAGTTTGTGTTAGAAAAATAATAATTTCAACACTGAAGGAAAATTTGCCTACAGTATTGAAAATGGGATAGATAGAAGACATATGCATGAGGGGGGACTTTTCCACTGGCTACCACGGTACAGTAAAAACATAATACAGGTAGTAGACTCCCCAGTATGCTCACATTGTTTACTTTTGTCTCTGTTGTATGTTTCAGATTTGGAATGACTACAAGCTGCGGTGGATGCCAGTAGAGTTTGATGGAATTGAGTTCATTAGAGTTCCATCTAACAAGATCTGGAGACCTGACATTGTGCTCTACAACAAGTGAGACGAGGCTGTTTTACCACTGTCGCCATCATTACTATGATTATCCTCATCACCATTATTGCAATCATTATTATCATTGTCAAAACAATACAATGCCAGAATCCCTAGTAGTGCAAGTGTCTTGTTATACAGCCCACTGCTAGAGTGTGCCACAGACTATAACAGTATTGAAATATGCCAACGTGATGGTCTATTATTGGTGCAGAAAGACATTTTCAGGGGCGATTTTGCCGTGTTCTATTCTTTCCATTTCAATTCACCTAATTTTGGGCTCATTTTCTCTTTCTACTGACTTACAATAGCGACTCATAATGTTAGTCAAAGGCAATTATGTGAGTTTTATATTTCACAATGAGATGGTAATTTGGTTTCATTGTCCTCCATCTTTTAACCCTATTGCTCTCTTTCTTCCCTCCCCTCTCCTGTTATCCTTGCCTTCATTTTCTCCTTGCATTTATATCTTACTCTCTTTGTTTGCTGTCTCTGCCTTCCTCTAACTATTGTCTCCTATTCAATACCCCACATATGCTTCTACACACACACACACACACACACACACACACACACACACACACACACATTACTCACATACAGTGCTGTAGGTGATTTCTTAGTGGAGGATAAAACCAAGGCTCTACTGAAGTTTGATGGTACCATCACCTGGGTTCCTCCAGCCATTTTCAAATCCTCCTGTCCCATGGACATCACCTACTTCCCCTTCGACTACCAAAACTGCTCCATGAAGTTTGGCTCCTGGACTTATGACAAGGCCAAGATTGACCTGGTACTTATTGGGTCAAAGGTCAGTGTTTGTGATAAAGTCTAGTGTAACTATCAACAGACACTTTTCATCTATTTCAAATTTTCTTCCTTTCTTTCCTATCTACAAAGTAAAAAAGTACTGCTTACACTTATCCAGTAAAATAGTATGTACACTGTGGGCAAAAAAGGTGCTTTTTTAGAACGGTGAATTGGCCCCCATATCCTTTTCTAGTGTTAAATCATCACATGATTTGAACTTAACTAGATTTTTATCCCCCACCCAGGTGAACCTGAAAGACTTCTGGGAGAGTGGCGAGTGGGAGATCATCGACGCCCCGGGATACAAGCACGACATCAAGTACAACTGCTGTGAGGAGATCTACCCGGACATCACCTACTCCTTCTACATCCGCCGCCTGCCCCTTTTCTACACCATCAACCTCATCATCCCCTGCCTCCTCATCTCTTTCCTCACGGTGCTGGTCTTCTATCTCCCGTCCGACTGCGGAGAGAAGGTCACGCTCTGTATCTCCGTCCTGCTCTCCCTCACTGTGTTCCTGCTGGTCATCACTGAGACCATCCCCTCCACGTCGCTTGTCATCCCGCTCATCGGCGAGTACCTGCTCTTCACCATGATCTTCGTCACGCTCAGCATCGTCATCACGGTGTTCGTGCTGAACGTCCACTACCGCACGCCCATGACGCACACCATGCCGGACTGGGTGCGCTCGGTGTTTCTCAAAGTGCTGCCGCGGATCATGCTGATGCGGAGACCGATAGATGAAGAGGGCAAGGCCGGGGGGTCGGACAACAGTGGGGAGGCAGGAGGAGCTGGAGGGGGAGGAGGAGGCGGAGGAGGGAAAGGAGGGAAGAAGAGGAAGAACAGCCTGACACAGGTGAGTCAGCTGCAGGGCAGAGAGGAGGGTTGAATGAGTCACTGTGTGAATGGACACATGGTATCATATAATTCAGCACTAATAACTCCTGACAGGTAGTAGTAGATTGTGTCATGCTGAAGTGGCCACTCTAAAATGCACCACTTTGTGGTGCATTTTAGAGAACAACCTGAGGGTCAAAGGTTGGATCGGTTGGGAACCATCACATCTACAACACCAAGCACAGGGTAACAGTTGAGAGGGATAACAATTACCTTCATAAATATTCTAAAAGAAGGTCTGTGGCGGGGTCGAGCCCTAAGAGTCCTATTACGAAGTCTCCAACTCCTTCGCTAGACTCTAGTGTGGGACACACAGACACACAGATTAATACTTCCAACCAGACATGGGCAATTTGGCCAGCCAGAACAGTAAAAGAATTAAAACCTGTGTAACTTTAAAACTGGTAAGAATCCATTCCATCTTTGATATATCAAAACCATGAAAAGCCATCTACAGATAGTTCCATCAGCAGATCTGATGGCATACTTCAGTCAATAGTAGGGCACAGGCAGGCATGCTTCAGTCAATAATTTTGACTGAATTTCTTCTCCAAAAAACACCAGTCCTTAGTACAGCTGAGGAGAATGAGTCTTGGCTAGTACCAAACAAGCCTCCAAAGTTGGATGATTACATTTTGCTACCCAAGTTTCCAACTTATGACGCAATGATACCTTTCTCAACATGGCAGTTTTTTTGTGTCAGTCAGCATTAAGACAACACATGCACCTTCATCACACGTTTGTAGTTAACCAGACTATCTATTATAACTAATATTTCTGTAAAGGAAGTTTGTTAAATTAGCTTTTTAAGCTGCAGGACGTCCATGTTTGTTTATCGTTTTGTGAATTTCAGTAAGATTCACCCAAACGCAACGTGCACATAGTTCATTTGAAGACTGTAGGTTTCTCTGGTTAGTGTTTTTCCTCCCCATAACATTAGGAAACTAGTTTCTACTTGACATCACCTTGTTGCAGCTGTGCTGGGCAGCTGCCAGGTGTGAATGTGTGTAACTGTATGAATGTGAAACAAGGCATGGCTGAAAAAGAGCTTGCATGCTCAGTAAGAAAAATAAAATAGTATATATATGAAATAAATACAAAAATGTCTGGTTTCAAACCCAACCAGTAATAACACATAGAAACCAATAAATGTTTGAGGTGAAACTGAATCAAATCTCTGGTTGTGTTCCCCAGCAGGTTGGAGGCGGCTCGCTCAACTGTCTGGAGTTTGGGGACAATAAGCTCTCCTCCATGGAGGGCTGCGCTGGGAAGAAATGTCCCTGCCCCTGCCAGCATGGGAAGGAGACCCCAGAGACGGCAGACTCAGGGAAGCTGACTCGCCAACTGAGTCCACAGAGCATCAACACTGTGGTGGCCTTTTCCGTGGTTTCACCCGAGATCAAACAGGCCATAGAGAGTGTCAAGTACATCGCCGAGAACATGAGGAGCCGTAACAAGGCCAAAGAGGTAAGTGATTGTTATCTTCACTGTGGCTGACTACTCTGAATGTCAGTGGATAATAAGAGCAAAATAAATCAAATACAATACAGTAACAGCAACTCCTGTGTTCAGATATCCTCCGACACACACAAACACACACGCTTATTTATGATAAAATGTAATGATAAAATGAAATGATGATAAACAGAGACAAAAAAAATACTTATTCTTATTCTTACTCTTACTCTACTACCTGTACATGTAGGAGAAATTTCCTACAGAAATGTCCAAGCTAATAATGCTTTTTTTCAGTAAGTACTTGTGAATAGGCTACAGTATATAAATTAATCATGGAGTTAACATTAGCTTTATCTAAAGCAAGACTACTACAGACCTAAAAAATCCTCACTGTGTTATCCCTATAGTCCCCTAGTTATATGCTCAAATTCAACTAACAATGAAATGTACTGTATACTGCACAGTCGCGACTAATCCAATTTAGCTTCATTCATCTTGACCATATTAGGAAACAGTTGACAAAACTTCATAAGCAAGTCACATAGAAAATACAATATGCCAGTGTGATATAAACTTTATATAAATCCTCAACTGCTTATGGAAAGCACACATGCAGCATGCAAGCTCCATGCATAATGTATTTATGCAAAAACATTCTAACAATGGCCCGGGAGAGCTCTGCTGTGATTCTGGGCATCGTTGCTGCGTATCCTAACCTGCTCCAGAAGTTAACACCACTGTAAGTTAGACCCAAACAATTTTAGATTTGAGGCTAGAACTCGCTCTCTGTCAGTTATAAATACAGCGGGTGAAATCTCCCGGCAGGGAGAAGGAGCCTTTGATATGTAAAACTGACTCAATCAGCTTTGTCAAAACGCCTGTCACTGCTTTTGACACTGTGGTTTGAATATGATTATCATAGTAATTTCCTCCCGTGTAAATTATGTGTCAATTATCTGCTAGCCCTCAGAAATTGTTCAACTCCTATCTCTCTCTCTCTCTTTCTTTGTGTCTTTTCCTTTCCACCCATACTGTGTAATCTTTGCCTCACCCCACCAACTCCCACAACCTCCCACCCTCTGTGATTCTGAATCACCCTGTTTTTCTCTGACTGTGCACCTCTTCACCTCGCCCCTTTTCACCTCCTTAAAAATCTTCCTCTCCCCTCCACCTTTCATTTGTGACCACCATTACTTCATTCTCTCTTCTCCTCTCTCCCCCTTTCTGTTATCATTTTGTCCCCTCCCTCGCTCACAGGTGGAGGATGACTGGAAGTACGTTGCCATGGTGATTGATAGAATCTTCCTGTGGGTGTTTGTGACGGTGTGCGTCCTTGGAACCATCGGCCTCTTCCTCCAGCCCCTTATTGGCTTCGTCTCATAACAACTGACCAATCAGGGCTCACTGCCACCCTGTATCGACCAATCCTGAACAAGTCACTAACTCTCAATAGACCAATCAGAGACAGGCTTTCAAAGTTTGAGTCCTAAAGCACTATTTGTTGTGCAGGTTTTTAGCTTCTTGCCTTTCGCTAACACATCAAAACTGTTTAAATGATTCCTGCATTCAGTCTGGACCACTATGTTTTGAACGAGGTGTGTTAGAGCTTGGCTGGGATCAAAAACTGGCACATCCAGTAGTCCTTCAGGACTGGAACCTGAGAGTCAACATTCAACCAATGTTACTGAACTTGGAGTATTCCACTTTCAGTAGAAATGAGTAGAGCCGTCTACCACGCTGAACACTGAACCCTGCGACAGCCAGTTAACTCCCTTGAGCTGACTGATGACTGTCATACCCAGTCCCCAGTCTGATTCATCAAGCTGCTCACTGTCAGAGCCAATCACAGTTGCTGCTTTTTGTGTCATTTCCAATTTGAATTCAGATTTCTGGAGCGCTTGGCAGTGCTTTTAACAAATAAGGGCAGACTGTTCTTGTTTTGTAATTAGAATCCATGTGATTTCTGAATGTTCTCTTGATTAATGTTCCACAAGGTAATTGGTTGGCGTGGTAAATATTGGATTAAATGGTACTTGAATGGTTGCTCCTGAAATAGCAGTACACTTATTAATTCATGAGAGGATTCTATCATCCAATTCCATGGCTATTAATTTATGCTTTCTTTCTTGTCACTTTTAATTAAGTTAACTATTCAGTGCAGACACGCAATGCAACACACACATGCATGACAGAATTTTTGATCACTTGTACCGGGAATCCATTGTCCTTCTCAGATTACTACTAGAGGAAAACAGCTTCATTTATTTCATTATTTCATTTATTTATCCCTATTATTTTTGTTTAACTCTATCCTTTGCAAGTATGTTTTGATTGGGTTGCCATTAGACCTGCACACCTCATGCTGAAGAGAGATCAAACATTTGTATTAATGATTCTTTGCCTTTTTCTTTTGTCTGTCTGCCTTTGAACTTAAAATAAATGCAATATTTCTTCAAGTAAAGGGAATATTTATTGGTTGGTTGGTCTTAAAATGTGAGAATGAAAAACACTCAATACCTTGCTTGTGATGGACAGTACAAATAAGCATACATGCACACACGCACATGCACACACGCACATGCACACACACACACATACACACACACACAAGGAGTTTCTTTAATCTTACCCTCTGATGCAGATTAAACATGGAAACAGCAACCAGATGTATCATGAAGCCTCCAACTGGAAGGTCTAATTGATATCCAGACATTTTAGCGCTATTTAGACATCATTTTAGTGGTAAGATAAAATGCTTTGAGAATAAGGGCCTGGAGCGAAGTTCATTATGCTAAATGACATTAACCAACTAAACCACCTCCTATTTATCTGTCAGAGGGGCAATCCTATCACTGTAGTTAACATGTAATGGACTCAGTCATTAGCAAATAAAGATCCCTTGAATATATTAATGACGACAGAGCTAACTGCATGAATGTGGTCATGACTCATCATTAAGGCACCCAGTCATTAGCAATATGAAATATTGCTTCAGTATGTTAGCAATGACAGAGCTACTTGTGTGCTAGTGGTTTTAAGTCACCACTAATTCTCAGATCCTGCCTCCAGTATTAATCTTGTAACAGAGAAGTTCATTCATTTATAGTAAAACAAGTTGCTTTTCTCTCAGGAGTGCTTGGGCCGAGCTCTCAGTAAGAGAGCCGCGTTCGTTCATTGGTTTGTTTGTTCCATCATGTACGTGTGATACTTTTCAAAATGCATCACTTAGTAGCATTACGGTAAAGAGGTTACTCTCTCTGCAAACCAGAAGTTTGTGTGTAATGCTTTTTACCATGTGCAGTGCTTAAGGGAATTAAGCAGTATACAGTATGCACTGTTTAGGCGGTGCAGAGCTCTAAGACCCCTGGTTTGTGCGCTCATACACCAGTCAGTCCGGTCGAAGCCACAAGCATGGAGAGTCCTGGCTGCAGCCTGCAGACATTCACTACCAGGAAGCAGCTGGATGAACGTCTGACTGTAGTTGCTGCAATATTGTATTGTTAACAAGTGGAGTTTTCAGTGTAGTCAGTGTGGTTCCACTCAATCCAATCATGCACACCAGCACCCCACCCCTCCACCTGACCACCTAGAAAGCACTAGTGCACTTGTTTGGGATATATGTATCCATGTCAGCTACAATGCTGTGAGCTGGACTAGCGAATAGTCCCTATGTACCCAATGTACTAACAGACATGCTCAACTGGGCTTTTCAGTATTCATAGACACGCCCGATCACAAAACACACAGACACCCTCTCTCTCTCTCTCTCTCTCTCTGTCTGTCTTCTCTCTCTCTCTCACACACACACACACACACACACACACACACACACACACACACACACACACTCATGGAGGATCGCATGTACAAACACTTGCATATGCATTCACAAGCACAGTGTGTATAGATATACACATACACGTACACACAACTTGGAAGAGATCAGAGGGCAGTTTGACTCACTGGCTGGAATAGAATCTCTTATATGGTAAGTTATGGTGCCATCAGAGCATGAAACACATGGTTTAGCCCAGAGGCCACAGCAGCCTCAGTGATGCAGTGACAGTGCCAGGGAGCACGGACTGAGCTAACAGGGACATGAATGCTGGTCTAGAGAGGACTAGAAGAGAACATACTGTACATGTTGACTTGGCTAACATGCTAGACTACACCACTAATTGCTGCCCAGTGGATATGGACCTAATAATAAGCCTAGATTGAAGCTCTGTGCCCTGCTGTAACACTATCTGGACACTAGAAACATTATAGACAGCACTACTGCTAGATAGATATGGGAATAGAGAGATTGACAGAGGCTAAAAACACTGTAGGTAGCCTTAGTGGTAGATAGATGTAGGAATAGTCTCAAAGCTAGAAACACTGTAGATACTGGCTGACAGATCAATTTCAATTTCATTCAATACGTTCAATACCACGTTCAATACTAGTTCACTCAAATAAAAAAAAAGTCCATTATAGAAGCTTGCATGGTCTTTGTCTATCTGAAGTTTGAAATGTGATAAGATGTGCTTTTCAATCAAATGTGTTGTTAATTGCTAATAGTCTCCATCAAACATAGATATCATGTCTTCAAAACACTATCGATATTTTGAGAGATGGTTAGCAGGCTCTGCCAAAAGAGCTGCTAGACACAGTCAGTGGTGTATTTTGGTTATTAGCGACCATCTATAAGCCTTTGGCCACGTCTCTCTCCTCTCATTCCCAGTACAGGTTAATCTCTCTTTATGGAAATGTGCAGGCCTTATGATTCACACATTAGGAGATGAATGGAATAATTTGAGGTGATAAAGGCAGAAGCACAATATTCTGAACTGCCCCTGTGGTGTTTAATTTAACCTTAACAACATTATAAAAAAAAGGAGAAAAGTGTGTGTGTGTGTGTGTGTGTGTGTGAGAGAGAAAGAGACAGAGTGAGAGGGAGACAGAGGCAGACAAAAGGAACAGAGGGCAACAGAACAAAAGACAATTGTACAATGGAAAATGAGAAAATGAGATTGAGATGAACGCAAGCAAGAGGTTGAGAAGAGGGCAAGGGCATTTTCACAGAAAAATACAAAGTGAATGATATACATTATAGGAAGGTTGGAATGTAACACACATACACAGACACACATAAACACAAACATTCATTTGGCCTTGAAGGGCTCACTAATTGATTTTCTTGAAAGGAGCCATAAGGTTGACAGACAGACAGACAGACAGACACACACACACACACACACAAAAATCCTCATTTGATTTTAGCAGGCTCATTAATTGATTTTCTTGGAAGGAGCTGTATGTAGGTTGGGGAGAGAAGAACCCACGGCACTTTTGGACTCTGTGATTTAGATATCGAGTCTGGCCAGAAAGCATCAATAATCCCCGCTCTGCAGCTGACAGTGGTTTTATGTGCTGCATCTCTAGATATCCCTCTTCATATGCGAGTGTGCAATTTGATTTAGATTGCATGGCCCTATGCTCAAAGCCAGATGAAATGTGGAGGAATCCACAACACTAATGGACCACCGTAGCACGCTACTGGGAAGTTCCGTCTACAACGGGAGACTTTTAGTAATGGAGGTCAAATGAAATTGGGATGTCAAGCAGAATTGGAATTACATTCTACGGGGCGATTCATGTTCTATTTTTCCATAGGATTTGCAAAAAGGAATTGAGCACAATCCTAATAGGAAATATTATGCTATGTATTATAAATTTATATCCGAGTCCCTCTTGAAAATTGTCTTTCTGTGCTATGCCAGCATATTACATCATCTCACTTAATAAAAAGCCAAGTTATGAAAATGCATGTAGTAAAGCAACCTTGTGCTTGGTTCATTGTAACCGGTGTAATATTTATATACATAATTAGTTTTTTTTTTTCCATGCAAAGCTGCCAAGTATTTCTGATTTATCTGCAGAATTCTATTTGGGGAAGTGTTCACAGTGGATGAATAAGAGAGTAAATTAGATAAAGTGGATGAGAAGGATGGTGGCACTGTGGAAAATTGTTTTATATGTCCTAATTTCAATTTCTTAATAAATTTACACAAAAGGTAAGTCCCAGCACAGAGAGAACAACATATGGGATTCTAAACTATTATATATATTGTTCTCAAAATGATTGCTATCGCTGTTTATATAGTGAGTGAACATTAGTTTTAAATTAATTTTGAAACTTAAACTGGATTGTTCCATTTTGTATTTTTTTTTTGTAAACAATAGATTAAAGTAGTATTTTGAGATATGATGGGATCTGAAATGTAGAAAGCTTATTTGAGAGTCCCGTCTACTCAATAATCTATGCACAATTTATCAATAATTACATTTAGAGTTCTTTAGATTGGGGTTTTAATAACTATAAGACATGGACACGTACGCACACCCACACACACCCACCCACACACACACACACACACACACACACAGTGCACTTTCTTGATTAAAGAGCAGGAAAAGCTAAGTGTTAGCAACGGTGCTGAAGGGCTTTTGCTCTACAATCATCCCCTATTGAGGCTGTATTGCTATTTCTGTTGGATGGAGCACACATGTAAAGGATATTGACATAGAAAAATGCATCACACACAGTACTTCTACCTACATCTGTCCTTTTTTTCCTTTACTAACCTTTTTGTGGTGTTACTGTAGGAGGATATAATGTTCTAAGCATGTGTATTGACTTCATCATGGATACTGAAAAACATCATACAGGTTGTTTCTATATCTGCAAATCCTTATGTAACCTTTATTTCTTTGCATTATATTATTTATTTTCTAAACACACACATTACCATCACATTACCCATGAAGGCGTAGTTGACCTCTCTGAAAACAAGGTGCTTGTGGGATACTGGAGGAGGAAGAGGTGGAGGAAAAAGAAGAAAGAAAGAAATGCAGGCCAGAGCAGCAAAGAGGTGTCTCTTTGATGGCAGATGGAGGCAGGCAGGAAATCACCTGGTTTAACACACACTGTTAAACTGAGAAACTGTCCGAGGGTGCACTTCAGACAGGACAGTGGGAGGGAGACGTGGGATTGTGCAACAACCTTTCAAGTCTACTGTGGTCGGTGTTCAGAAGTCACAGTGAAAACACATTACATTAAGTGTTGTTTGCCATTGTCACATCCTCAAGTGTAAATGGGTTAGAGTTAGGGTTAGAGAACAAAACACAGCGGGGTTACAAAATGTTTCTGTGAACAGGTTCTGCTCTTGTTTCCACACAAGATTTTTTTTACAAAAAGATTAAAGCTCACTGGAATTTCATCTAAATATTTGTTGCCTTCTACTCCTTTCCGGAAAAAAATTGCATTATTTTTGAGGCTGAAATTTGTGTTTTTATATTAGTCAATATTCATCAATACTGACTGATGAATTCCAGGAAGCATGGATATAGCATTTTGGAATGAAATTGACCACTTATATGTAAAGTGTATGGGTGTGTCTTTGAGTTTTTCTTCAATATCCATATCATTTTTAAGGATTTTCTGTTTTACTGCATAGTTCACAGTGGAGAGACAGAAGAGGCTGACATGCGACAAATGTTTCAGGCTGGATTCAAGCCTAGTACATCACAGTTACATGGTGCTCTGCTTAGACAACAGAGCCACCAGGACAGCTGGTGTGGAAGGTTTTTTAAACAGGATCACCATCACCTCATGAAAAATAATACTGCCATTTTACTTCTTTGCAATTACATTTTTCACAATGTTTAAGGACACTCTTTTGTTTACCACTAAGGAAAACATCACAGACTGTCATCCAGTCTTGAGATGCAGAGGCAGACTCTGAAAGGCCACTGCAAATGGAACTGAGGTCATGTATAATTCAGACATCTGAGCCCTCCATCGAGCTTCTCATCTCTTTCCACTAGCTGTTGATCTTACTGTAAGTCACGTGTGTGTGTGTGTGTGTGTGTGTGTGCGCGCGCGCATGCGCGTGCGTGTGCGTGTGCACGTGCGTGTGTGCAATCGTGTGTTTTTTTAATTTGGTCTGTCTAGCTACCTGTCTGTCAGCCTGTCTATCTCTCTGGCGGCACAGTTTTAGTATGTCATGTGTTCCTTAGGTTATCAAACTTTCACAACCTCTGAAACGGGATCCAGAGTCCGCACCGTACTGTAGTCGCTGTTTGTACCCCAGATCCCAGTGATGTCGGAGTATAATGGCATGGTGAGTGCTTGTCTTGGGATCAAAGACAAGGTATTTCCCATCCATTATTTGTCCTGGTCCCAGGTTTCCACAGGCAGACTTTATTCCATCCCTAGATCTCAGACCGCTTGTTTTCTCTGTCTAGTTATTTCTCTTTCACTGTCTCTTTCTATGGATCAAGCAGGATCAAAGGGATGGTGGAATATGTCAGTTGGGTTGAAGAGCTTGGTTGTTTTCTCTCTAGAATACAGTATAATACCTAACCCTATTGTGTAAGGCTCTTCTTGTTTTGGCAGAGGAAGGTCGGTTCTTTGAGAATGCACTCATGCAGTATGTGTACAGGATAGCAGGATGTGTGTATCATGTGTGCGTGTGTGTGTGCATGCGCTAGTCCGTGAATGTGAGCAAGCCCATGTGTGTGCATGTGCACAATCCAGTATTACTGTCATGATGCCAGACAAGTCAGCTGGAACTAACTGGGAAGAGGCTGTCTCTCAATAATTCATGGTGAGACCCCAAGATACCAAGCAAAAGTGTTTCTCTTGCATTTCAACATACCTCCAAAACACTGTATGTTACTGGCAATAAGACTCAAAAGTTAGATACAGTATACATTATCATAAGGTTACCCTTATCATGGCCTCTGGTGAAATTATTTCATATTTTTTTCAGGTTTTACAGAGAAAAGTAACCCCATTTTGTAAAAACACATTTTGAAAATACAGGAAAGAGGATATCACAAAGTAACATTACAACCACAAGTCTTAAAAGTTTGACACAAAAAGTTGTCCAACTTTTTATTATATATTATTATATATTATACATTTACTATATTTAGCCACCCACAATAGTGACTTCATAATGTGCTCTTTTAGATGGCTTGATATCCTTGTTATCAAAAGGTCATTGCAGTGAAATCACGCCATCTACACTGTGACATTGGAATGACATATTCATCCTGCCTATTGTCTTTGATGATGACTCACTGCACTGGCAGGGACCCCGCTGAGTGCATTGTGACATCATAATGGCTCGTTAATGACCCACTCATTAGAACAGTCGTTAAGGACTCCTTGTCAAGAGCTCTTCAGAGAAGAGGAGTGGGCAGCAACAGAGAAATGTTTTTGCTATAACAGACGGATTTGTCTTTGAGTACCATCTATTTTTGTTGTACTGATGAGAATGAAAATGATCTAACAAATGATCCATTCACAGTCCACTAGTAAGGCTTACTCATATGAAATTAAGAATGACCATAGTGTGCTGTAGTCTCTCCCTGCTACTGAGTGCTTTCTACAGCCAGCTTCAGCTGAGATTTGCCAGGCACACAGAACAAGGCTTGATTTCCCAAACGCATTCATCATGTACTGCCTGTTGACTTATTGGAACAAAGATGACAATAATGCTAGATACTGTACATCATTTGGATTCCCGACCCGGGATACGTGGTAGAGACAGTGGGGATGATTCAAGTTTGCAACCGATGGTCCTTTCGAAATCTGGAGAGATTCATGACAAAAGATCACATGCAACCTTTTTTAGAATTGTTATGTATACAAATAACACCATTGCTCAAACTAAGCGTTTTCTGTTTTCTGTTTTCAGTTTTGCGTAATACCAAAGGGTCCTGTCTCACAAATTAAGTTCAGCATAGTCAAAAGGTGCTTATATCAACTGGCTCCGTCCAGAGCCATTGAGAGAAAGAGTTGCGTCAACGGAGGGTCAAAAACGCTACACGGTCACGTGGTTCATGTAGCTCCGATAGTTCCAAGTGGTCCATTTGAATCCATGGGAACAGTAGCAGTAACAACCGCGACTTTGGGTATAATAAACAATATGACAACTGATTTAGAGTATTGTAAACTGACAGGTTAGATGTCTGTAATATTTACTATTTAATATTATGATTAAAAATTATCTCAAAATAGAAGATTAGAGTGATTAAGGCTTGGCACCTTTACTAGTCAATGATGTGTTGCTTTGGCTGCTAGCTGTTTACTGTGTTACATCCTAATGTAGCCTCATTTTATTATTATCATTATTATTTACTTTTTTGGACTTTAAGATAACGTCACCAGAAGGTATGAATTGAATATCAATCCATCAAGATAGTCTCTTCAAGTGCTGTGAATCCACCAACAACTGACAGCAGTAAGGGGCAGTAAATGATGTTCAGTGCTGTCATTGAAACTTACTTGTGAGCGGTCTATTCAGTTTATGACCTAAAGTAAAAGCATTCCACTGACACCAACAAAATCATCCTCATTTCAAGTTTCTAAAGTACAGGCCCTAGACCTAGAGGAAGGTACTCATATTTAACTATTGAGGTGCATCAATGAACATAGAGCATGAGCAGGCCTACATAAAAAATATACTCTCTTACTCAGGTGTTACTAAGTCTATGGTAAGAGTCTTAGAGTGAACAGGACTAGAATAAGTAATTTACAAGTCTGGTTAGATTATAAATGCAATTAAGCATGCTTTATTAACCTGACCCATCCACCAGATCCAGAATCAATATTAATATTACCAAAATATCAATATATATAGCCTATCCATTAAGCTTAGCAATGTAGTGGTGAGTCAGGCAATGGGTTTTGGTGTAGGCTATGTTACTAGGGATGCAATCCTATTGATCTCTATTGATATTAGTAAGCTAAGTTTTTAATTAGCCTACTTGTGTCAGATAACGGGCTATGGATACAAATCCATCGATCTCCATCAATGTTATTAACTATGCCTTGTCCTACCTTTTTTAACAGACACATTTTCAGAACAGTAGAACAATCTTTTATGGTCAAGAAGCACCTATATTACAAAATACATGTAAAAAGACTTTTATTTGGGAAACAAAAAGTGACAGAATGTGCTAGCACATTAACATACAATTAACATAAGAAGGACAATATGGTACCGTTACATCTTCACATAATGGCATAAACAGCCAACGTTATAGTCATCTGTGGACCAAGAGGAGAATCTATGATTCTTCTCTTCCTTAGGCAGTGAGATCTGACATAAATATCAGATCAAGAGTAGAATCAGGAAGGACAGGGGATAAGAAAATTAAAGAAAAACATATGGGTTCACTCACAATGTGCATCTAAAAGTGAGAATATTTGTTGTGTCCTTTTATCTTTCTATTTCACTTGATTTGAACTGTACTACTTTACTTTTTAAGTCTTTTATCTTTTGTATCTCTTGTCTGTACTTTTGCACTTTTTAATTGTAATTGTTTACTGTATTTTTTATTACTCTGTAAAGCACTTTGAATTTCCTCAGTGTATGAAATGTGCTATACAAATAAAGCTGCCTTGCCTTGCCTTGCCTAATTTATCTTACCAATCAGAAATCAACCATCGTAAACAATAATATAGCCTAAATAGGCCTACATAATATGGTTAGCTTAGTTAACTAATACTTATATTTTCCCACCCATAAACATGTTTACAGGCTTTTGTCTCCAATTTAAAACACATGAAATTACAGAGAATTTAAGAGAACATAATTTAACCTAAAACCAAATTGATTGCTAACGTTAGCTAGTTTAACGTTATTGTTTTGCTCTATTAATCTGTTTCCGTACATAAGATAACATAGTCAGATTAAATATATAAATTTGGTTAAGTGGAATTAAACTGAAATGCTCTAAAACATAGGCCTATTGCTAACTCGATTCACATGTGATAAAAAGATAAGTAGCAAAAGTAATACTGATTTTGCAGTTATTACCACTAAAAGCAGCAGTTGAAACACTGCTTCCCTATGGCGATGCAGTTGCTAGCTCCGGCTGTTTGGAACTATTGAGGGTCTCCATGATCCACTATTGCTGTAAAATAACTGGCCTGATGCAGTGAATGGAGGTGAGGCAACTCTTTCTCTCAATGGCTCTGGCTCCGTCTACCCAAGATTTTCCAATCCAGCTATGAGCACATTCACATAAAAGGGCAGGATTTGTAACAAATAGACAATAATATGCAACATGGACAGATCTAGAGCAGTGTTTTTAAGATAAGATGAAACTTTATTGATCCCCATAGGGAAATTATGTCATTCCAAGCAGCAGAAAGTAATTAGATTCAGCAGGGAAAGGGATATAGAATATAAGTGTAGTGGGTGTTATTCTGCGTTGTGTATATCAATGATGACGCTGTCACTCTGGATCTCTGTTTCAGGTGCTTTATTATTAGCCATCTGACTGTAATAGTAGAGCAGATATCAATGATGAATAAACAGGCTCTCTTACACAATGCTCTCTAGACACCAGCAACAGTGTCACTGAGTACCTTACAGAGACTAACAGTGCAAACTCGTGCAAACTCATATCATAAGCTACTCTTTTTAAACATGCCTGTGAAGATAAACAAAAATACATGACAGAATTGCAACTGTATATTAAGAACTAATTACAGAAATTGATCATACCAATGATGGTAAGTAACAATACGATTTACATAGTAATCACAACAAAAATGAGTACTGCATATGTTCCCAATGGAGATTCAAATCAAGAGAGGTAAATTGGACGGGAGCAGAGTGTGTTCCCCTCATGCGGCTTCCACAGCATTTTCTCTCTCTCTCTAAAAGAGTTTTTACATTTTGCGTAAAAACGCAAAATGTAAAAACGAAAACAGGAAGTGTTGATCAACTCTGCTCTGCAAAATAAAAGACCTCTACATACCCGCTATTATATGTCACAATAGAGGTCCCTGTTTATAATCAAGCGTAACAACATCACTCTGCTACAGCATACAACTAAAATATAGAAATTGTAGGAAAAATAAAATACAACAATACAAGCAATAAAGAAGACTACAAATAACTGTGGGGTTATATGTAGTGGGAAGTAGTGGAAAGTGGGAATTTGGGAAAGAAATGGATTACTAACATTTGTGTTCTTTTCTCAAGAACTACTATGGTAGTGGTAGCGGTGATGGTAATATGGAGGCTCTTTGCACACAAAGGATTTTCAGAAGTTAGAGAAAAGCAAGGGTTAAGACTAAAGTTAGCTCGTTAACCCACTAATCTAGCTTTGTGAGACAGGACCCAGGTACTGTGTTTGTGTGTGTGTGTGTGTATAAGCATAAAGAGCATATTCCACATTGAGACAGGATCTGATGCATCATCATTGGCTGCCACAGCTCTGCCCCCAGGATACTGCAGAGGCTTCAAACACTGGGTGGTATTATGGATTATAGGGTTTGTGTGCGTGTGTGTGTGTGTGCGTGTGTGTGTGTATGTGTGATTGAGAGAGAGAGCAATAACGAGAGAAAGAGAGACGCAATAGTTTCATTGAGTCAGATCTCTGTCTCTCAGTACAGAATATCTTTGTGACAGCTTCAATCAAAGATGTGTGTGTGTGCGTGTGTATGTGTGTGTATGTGTGCATGCATATTTACGTGCATGCATGCGTCAAGTGAGTGTGTGAGTGATTCAGAGAAGGAAGGGAGAGAAAGGAATAAAGATGTAAGAGTCTCATTGAGTCAGACCTCTATCTCTCAATCCAGAACATCTTTGTGACAGCTTCAATAGTAGAGGAATATGCATGTGCATGTGCATGTGTGTGTGTGTGTGCATGTGCGTGCATGTGTGTGTGCGTGCATGTGCGTGTGCGTGCGTGTTTGTGACGGTGCAGATGGTGCGTGTGTGCGTGCATCAAGGTGCGCATCTATGAGTGTGAGGGGAAGAGAGACATTGAGTCTCATTGAGTCAGATCTCTGTCTCTCTATCCCGAATATTTTTGTGACAGCTTCAGTGGAAAAGAGTTGGAGAGATAAGAGTGGAAATGACAGACTTGGGTAACTTAGCTAATATGCCAACTCTTGACCCTCTGGTGCATGTGTGTGTGTGCGTGTGTGCGTGTGCATTTGCATGTGAATTCTTGTGGTGCAGTTGTTTTTTTCTGCATTATGCATTCGGGGCTCCTTCAGCTATCTTCCAACAATAAAAAATGTCCATTCAGCTGTTGATGTCTTTCTGAATACAACAGAATCTGATATTACATGGCATTCACTGACAGATACAATGATGTGACAAGAGCCACTATTCATTTCATTACATTATATAATATTACGTCATTTAGCAGATGCTTTTGTCCAAAGCAACTTACAATAAGTTAATTCCCTTACCTCCATAGTGGATAGGCCCTTTAGACCTATAAAGCTGTTGCAAAAGGTGTGTGTGTGTCTGTATGTGTGTGTGTATGTGTGTGTGTAAGTGTGTGTATGTGTGTGTGTAAGTGTGTGTATGTGTGTGAGGGCCTTCTCTATCTGTTCCTTCTGCCTTAAGCATGTACTGGTTCCCTAGGCCTACGACGTGTTCTCTCTCTCTCTTTCTGTCTGCTTCTCTCTCCCTCTCTCCCTCTCTCCATTTCCCTCTGTCTATGTCCCCGCTGCCCCCAGCATGTGCCGGGCAGTAGGCCTGGCAGGATCTTCCTTGCTTTCCGTATCATTGATAATCGACCGGCTCGGGGAATGGAAGAGTGGAACGGCGGAGCGAATGCTACCCTGCCACTGCAGCTGCTCCTGGCTGCCACGGCAACTGGGGCGGAAAATCAGACTCATCGCATTGTCATAATCGCCGATGGATCACCGTTTCTCGCTTCTCGTCCTTTCTCCCTTTCTGCCCTCTTTTTTTGTCTGTCATGTTCTCTACGCTCTGATTTTCTTTTGATGTTTTTATTTGTCTCAGGTATGCTTTTCTCATGCTGAAGTGCCTTGTTTCTCCCCCTCTCTCTCTCTCCCTCTCTCTCTCCCTCTCTGTCTCTTTCCAGTGCGCTCCTATTTACCCTCCAGTGCTATATTAGAAGACCTGAAGGGACATGACCCCTCATCTATCTATTACATTATCATAAAAAAAATTGTAAGTGTAAGCGCATGTGTGGCTACATGTGTGGCTACATGTCTGCCAGTGGCGTACATATCAGCACCATCACATCTGGATTGCTGATTCTCTCCACATCCAGTCTAGCCTGTACCATTCCTACTGGTAGTCTGTCAGGACAATCTGAAGACAAACAGGTTATTTCCCTCTGGACTTGTCCTCCAGGCCACCTCATTCACCTGTAGGTCACATTGCCCCTCGAATGGAGAGTAGGAACTCACAGTCGCCCAGCACAGGGTGGCTCTTTAAAATACACAACCCACTGATTAACAGTGGATTTGTTTTGGGTTCCCCTTTGTGTTCCTCTTTCCATGTCTCTCTCTCTCTGCCCGCTCTCCCTATCTCTCTTCTTTTCCTCTATTTCTGCCTCCTAGGTCCCTCTCTTCCCCCCTCCCTTTCTCTCTCTCATTTTCTCTCTCTCTCTCTCTCTCTCTCTCTCTCTCTGTCTCAGTGGACCAGCCCAGGTGGAACCTCTTCAGCCCAGTAGATGCCAGAGGTTTTCCCTCAGGGAGGCTGCTCCTTATTAGAGATGCTGGTCACTTAGCCACACTGGATTGCTACTAGTGGATGAGGCTTTACACCTGCCTTCTCCTGTCACCCTCTGATTTAGTGAGTGTGTGGGTGTCTGTTTTGTGTGTGCATGTGTGTGTGTGCGTGTGTGTGTGTGTGTGTGTGTGTGTGTGTGTGTGTGTGTGTGTGTGTGTGTGTGCGCGTGCGTGTGTGTTTGTGTGTGTGTTTGTGTGTGTCACCCTGAAGACAAACCCCCTGGAGCAGCATCACAGAGGCTTTCATCATTGTACTTGGTAGGTAGATACATACATACATGCACACACACACACACACACACACACACACACAGCCACAGGCAAATGATCCTATTTCGATCCAGCTGGTTTACCTTTCTCTCACTGTTTGGATTGAAAAGGTCACTGAACACACACTGGAGCATGACTGTAAAATGGTAGTGGGGACAACAACAGGAGTTAGGAAGAGCATGGAGACATTGGTGTGTGTGTGTGTGTCTGTATGTGTGTGCTTGCCTGCATATGCGTCTGTGTGCCTGCATACAGATGTGTTTGCCTTTTGCATAGATAAAGCCATGGTCCGCTATTGTTGGCTGAACGCAATGGCAATTCAACAGTGAATGAGTGGCCCAAAGACACAAAAGACCTTGCATTATCATACACCCACATCCTGAGACAGAAACATGGCAAGTATTCAATGCATCGTAATCAGGAACGATTGCAGTGATTGTGGAAAAGCCCACAGAGGTAAAGTGGATCCCATGCTGTTCTCTGCTCCACTACGGATGGAAATATAAAAGAGGGAGGAAGCAAGGGAAAAAACGGAAGAGAGGGAAAGAGTGAGAGAAAAACAGACAGAGATAATAATAGTAACTTGGGTGTAAAGCAATGGGAGATTGAAAGAGAGAGTTTGGAAACAAAAGAAAAATGAAGACACCAGGAAGGATATCATTAATAGGAGGATGTTCTAAACAGAAAGGGGAGAGGCAAGAAAGAAAGAAAGAAAGAAAGAAAGAAAGAAAGACTTGCAGATACAGTGTATACTAACATCCTTACAAGTCTGTACAACTGTTTAAATTGTTAGTACAAACTCTTGTCTTCTGTTCCACCACCTCTCCCACAGACACAAGAAGTCAGACGATTCCTTCCCAAGACGAGGCTTTTCACACTTTGCACTGTTAATTCAATTTGTGAATTAAAGCACAAATTGCTCTAGCTGACCTCCCTTTACAACTGGTGACCTAAATGTGAACTCATTTTCTAAATTAACTTGGATTGGAAGTGAAATGAGACTACTTAGCAGAGTAGTCTGCAATTTTAAGACAATCCAATATCTACATCTACTCCCAGTGTTGGACAACAGGCGCCGACTGTCAAGTCTGTGTGCGCTGACGCAGGAGCGGTAGCGTTTGTTTGCATGTTAGACGGGCCGAGAGGGTGTGCTTATGTAATGGATGTGTGTGTGTGTGTGTGTGTGTGTGTGTGTGTGTGTGCGTGCGTGTGGATGATCTGTATTTGTTTGTGTGTGACAGAAAAACTGGTTTTCCCCCTGGGTAAGTCTTGGCAGTGGCAGCGCAGTGATCAGGTGCCGGAGTAAGACAGCGTTTGATGAGATACACAAAGGAAAATGGAAAAAAAAACAAAGTGGAAACAGTGGAAAAAGCCTCGCACAGAAGGGCCAAGTGGCAGATTATGCTTGTGACCTGCATGCATGGCATAAATGGGGGTGGAATGTGTGTGTGTGTATGTGTGTGTGAGTGTCGTATGTTTCCATGTTGAGTATGAATGAACTATCCTTGTGTCTGTGTGTGTGTTGTGTGTGGGTGCTGAATGATTCGCCTTGCAGTACTTCTTCCAGCTGCTGTTAGCTCAAACTTAATTAGGAGAGAGAGAGAGAGAGAGAGGGAGAGAGAGAGAGAGAGAGAGAGAGAAAGAGAGAGAGAGAGAGAGAGAGAGAAAACGAGAGTCCATCTCCTCCATCTCCTTCATGAGCTCAGCATGAGTTGTTTACGAGTCAACCAGCCGCTTATTTGATTGCCTGGATAAATGAGACAAAGCAAATGAATCGTAGCTCTCTCTCTCTCTCTTCCCTCTGTCTGACGGACTGAATGTCGACCTTTTGCTCCTCCAGAAATCCATTATTCACACTGGATCTGTTCCCTGCTGGTGTTCTTTTACACCATGACGCACTGTATTTCATCTTTCATTTACGCTAAATAAAATTTACTGTAAAACCTATTGTAGAGTCTAATCAGATTATTGGAAATCATACTGTATATTTTATCATTTATTGCTTGCTCTCTGTTACACCATGATATTCTGTGTTGGCTGGTAATACAAGTGAATGGAACAGGAGAGGAAACATATTGAAAATTTTCCAGCCAGTGTATGGAAACTCTTTTTGAGATCAATAGCTAGATCACCTCATCCGCTCGTAAAGCAGGTAATTAGATAGATTGTGCTACTGTAAGTGCTCATGCTTCCCACTTTACCTACAGTAAAGCCCTTTTATCGGTGAAAGGTGATAGCTTTGGAATTACAACACACACAAATAATTGCACAAACACATCCAATCTTGTGGGTTCACTTGTAAAAGTAGGCTCTAATCACATTGGGGTTCACACACACACACACACACAGTCAATCAATCTCTTGCATTATGGGCTCTATTCAAATTGGGTTTCATGTGGCCAATGTGGCGGAGTAAATCTTTCCTGTGTCATCTGGGATCCTTTTCCCACTTCAGTGCTGAGTAGCCTTACCACACTAGCATAGATTTATTCACCCAAGATTTTTGTGCTTATTGTCCCACCCTTAGTTTCCATTGCAAGAGGGAGATTACAGTATGGTGTGGTGTGGTGCAGCAAGACACAACATGTTATATTATGTTTTATTTTGTTTTGTTTTGTTTTGTTTTGTAGGCGCTAGGCAGGCACACACACACACACACACACACACACACACACACACACATAAACATACAGTACACACACATAAACACACACACACACACTATAGGCAAAACTTGTTTTTTCTGACACTAACCATACAGTACCACCAGTGTGTGTGTATGTGTGTGTGTGTGTGTGTGTGTGTGTGTGTGTGTGTGCGTAGTTGAGTGAGTGATGCATCAAATTACACTCTCTGACCAGTGATTTACGATAATGGGGAGATTCACAGCCCATAAACCTGTGTGATAGGCTTGTGAGAAGAGCCTCATAGGTCACTGCTTCCTGCGAGGCGATCTTTAGCCATTTATCATAAACTTAAGTGCCACAGACATCTTTGAGTGTTACTCATAAAGCAAAGAACTGAGCCTTGTAGCTCAACACATTTTTTTGCTTGTCACGTGAACTGTTGTGCAATAAGTTGAGCTGAACAGTTAATGAAGTCATGGCCGTGATTGATGTTGTTCATCAGGCTGGGTTAGATAGAGCTGTGAGCTTAGAGTCTTGAGTCTCGGTTTGTTTTTTTTCTTCTCTAGGCTTGGCCTGGGGTTTCAATTCAACAAAGGTTATATTGTTGATTGATGACTGACAAGATAATGAAACAAATTGTTACATGTAGCCTACTGCAGGTCACCTAGATGTGGATTGTTTTTAAAGATGGCAAATAAATGTCTAGCCAATTTTTGTTTGGAGTATACTTCATTTTCTCCATACAATGATAACAATACTAGATGAAATCTGGACTCACTTGGGTTATGGTATAGCACGTGTCATACCTTGCCACCCATTTGATAGGCATAGGCATGCCCAACTTTTTAATTTGTCATTAAGGTAGGCTGTTTGTGGATCACTTTAACCGCTTTAATTTGAGGTTCAACTTGTGTAACAGATGATCATGATAAAACGATCGGTGACAAGAATGTAAAACTCACCACTGAAAATCACTGAAATAATTAGGTATCTTAACAATTTGACTTAACAAAATAGTAACATGGTGTGTGCATTCATAATGTGCACTATAGGACACACCCACACACCCAAACACAGTAGGCTCCATACTCTTCTCCAAACTGCTTTTGTAGTCACCACTTTTTTACAGTCACTTTACAGTCTCACATGCACACACACAAACATCACACATGGCCTACACACACAGTCCAATTCTAGCCATTGAAAATTCTTATTGTTGTTTCTCCCTATAGGAGCCACAAAGGCCTACTCACACACACTCATCCTACATATGGAAAAATACATACCGTGTGTACACTTTCAAAATATACAAAAATGGCCAAAAATGCATTTGTACATGGAGATAATATTCATCCATATCAAAATATATTTGTAATTGTCAAGTATATGATGTCATGGGAAGAATGCATTCCATGTCATCTACATGTGTAAATATTTTTCCACCATTTTAAAAAAATATATATATTTCGAGACACTCTTAAGAATATGTGTATTTTCCCCCCCCAGGATGGAGGGCATCATTTCATTCTGTCCTCCACAGTCTCTTCCTCCCTCATTCTCTGACGGGCCAGCCTCCTCCGTCCCACCCTCACCGGCTCCAGCAACATCCATCTCTGCACCGGGACACACGACGGAGAGGCTGTGGGGAAACCGACAGAAGAGGGGGAAGGATAGTCATACAAGCTGTATCACGCGGTAAAAGCGGTCGTTGTTGTACAAAACCACTAACAACCCGCTGTCCTTCATTATTTAAAGTGTAGCCTGCATCACAGCGGATACTCCGGGGGTCCCACTTGGCTGTTAGTAACCTGCCAAGTGATGCATCCTGCAGGACTGTGCGTACAGTAAAATGATTTAATCTTCGTTGTGGACAAACCCATTCGGTCCCGTTGATGCGAACAGGGAGCATGAAGTTTGCGGTTGCGGTGTTGTGGTTCTCCTTGGCTCTCAGCAAGGCTACTATTGAAGGTAAGTGATGGATGGAAAAAACAAACAAACAAAAAAACGCTTTTTATCTTTAAACTGTTGGTGAAGCGATGTGACTGTCTGATTGCAGCTATATGATCAAAGCAAAGGACGATTTATCTTCTTGTTTAAAAATAATCTTATGAGAATGTGGGATTGTGTTGCGCTATGATAACAGCATCCATCACCACGTTACTACAGGCTCATTCATCTAATAGACTAATTGGCACTAGCTGTGCCCTAGGCTATATCCTAGCCTGTAGCCCTTTTAATAAGCTAGGAAATTTGAAAACAAGCGGACATATTACATAATTCAAATGTGATTGTACTTTTATGTACGAGGCAGCGACAAAACGATGGGGTCAAGTGAGCGGAGCACGTTAATGATTTATTAAAGGATGGGTGCGCAGCGCCCCCCTGGGGCTGTGGGACGGTTGGTGTTACCTAAGCATCTAATAAAAAACAAACAATAAAAAGGATTGGAAACGAATTCCCTCACGTGATAAAGCTGTAATTTAAAGTATTTGTTGTCTGTTTTGTCATGAAAAAATAAATACTCCGATTTGATGTTTGCATTTCTGAATAGACCTACAGAAAAGGGGAGATTTTGCCCAGCTCATATGTGAATGTGTGCGTGTGTATGTCTATGTCTGTTTCTCTCTCTCTCTCTCTCTCTCTGTGTGTGTGTGTGTGTGTGTGTGTGTTTGTGTGTGTGCGTGTGTTGACTTCATCTTACTGTAAAGCCTTTACACCACTCTACTCTTGAAATGGAGTGGCTCCTGGCTGCACATAAATCCTACTTGTCTGAGACTCTCCCTGTGTGTGCCCGTGTGTGTAAGAGAGAGAGAGAGAAAGAGAGAGAGAGAGAGAGAGAGAGAGAGAGAGAGAGAGAGAGAGAGAGTGAGGGGGACTGATGTGATGACAAGTTGATGGAAATGATTAATCCACCTCTCAGACCATTTAACTTCCAAGGCTGTCCCAGGATCAGAGCGGTGCCAAGTCCACACTTAAACCCATCAGGAATCAAATTTTAAACTGACACTGAGCTTGCTGCAAGGGGGTTGATATACTGAAGGCTACTGGAAGCAGTTTGGTATGAGATGGTTTGGATATGCACACTGTACATACACTTGTATTGTACACAGAGACACACACTTGCACACATTTGCACTTATACTCAGAGAAGAGGTAAAGGAAAGGATGTATGCTCATCTTTGACTATCACATTATATGACTGTGTGAATCAACTTGATTTTATGTGTGTGCATGCTCACACATACACACACACACACACACACACACACACACTCCTCAAGGGTATGATGAGCGATGGGTTAACCATTGTGAAAACTCTTGCCTCCCCCAGGGGCACCTGTCTTGTTGCATTGTGGGTTAACAAGAGCAGGGCCGCAGTTCAGATTATAAGGGCGGATAGCTGTAAAGCATCTCTCTTTCTCTCTCTCTCTCTCTCTCTCTCTCCCTCTCTCTCTCTCTCTCTCTCTCTCTTTCTATCTCTCTACATTTCATTCTTACATTCAGACCTTTGCCCTTTTTGCCAATGCACTGGAAGGAACCCATTAAGCATTATATTGATTGATAACAAAACTCCACTGAGATAGCAAAACTCCATTGAGAAGCATAAAGTTAAACCATTATTGGTTTACGATAGTGTATAAAGGAAAAATCTATTCTCTCTTTCTCTTCCATCCTATTGCTGTAATTCCCCCTCTCAGTGGTTCATCCCACCATGGCTCCACAGTGAACAGATGGTGGTGGGGTCAAGATGATCGTACCACTGCGTCACCCATGGGGCGTTTTAGATTGAGAAGGAGGTAGGGGTTTGTTTGGAAGCTGGGTCACCCCTGCGTCTGTATCAATCATTGACAAAGGCTTAGTCTCTCTCTCTGTCTCTCTCTCATACACACACACATGCACTGTCCTCTAATGTCCTCGTTATAGCATGCCAAGCAGACACACACTCACTCGCAAGCACACACAAACATACACACACACACACACACACAGACCACTGCATCCCAATTTCATCACAAAGGAGCAACCCCATCCCCCCAGCCAACACACTGCATAATCAATACTCTCCCCTTCACCTCACACACACACACACACACACACACACACACACAAACACAAACACACAGAGTCAATTACAGTCGAATCTAAGAGAAAGAGCAGGCTGTTGTAGAGGAAAAAACACACTTTGTATAGTTTGGTTGCTGTGTTTTTGTTGATGAGGATCTTTAGAAAGAGCTGCTATCTGTAGAGATTGTAGATACGACTCAGCTGAATGTACTGAAACCCATTTCAAGCATTTACAGACTGAGTGCTCTACAGGGGATCTGATGCAATGTGAGGTAATCTGTCTGAGTTAGAACGCATATTGTACTTTAAGTTCACATTCAAACATGGAAGAGGAAACCAAGGGAGAGAGAGAGAGGGACAGACAGAGAGAGAGAGAGAGAGGATGAAGGAGAGGGAGAGGCAAAATGAGGGTACATTCTTATGCATGCACACACACCCTAAAGCACTCTCCTCGTTCTCTCTGTCTCTCATGCACACAGTCACGCACAAGCGCACACAGACATGCACATTTGTCTCACCATACTTGTGAGGACCTACCATTGACTACATTCACACCCCGGTCTCTAATACTAACCCTTCACCCTAATGACAGCATGCCTAACATTAACCCATACCCTGACCAAATCCTAACCATAAACCATTTCTTAACAGGATAGAAGTACGAAATGAATATTCATTTTGGGGAAAAACATTGAAAGTCATCAGGCAATATTTGAAAAACATAAATGATTCTGTCCTCAAATATTAACTATTTTATAAGCAAATGTCTTAAAATGACTCCTAACTTCAATACTAACCCATAATGTACTTAACGTTCATGCCAGTAGTCAATATGGGAGAGTGGGTGTCATTTGTTTTTGGTTTTTTTTATAAATTGTGGATACCTAATTTTGGAACAAAACTCTATATAGAGAGATAGAGATTAAATTCCAGTATGATCTCTATTTATCACTCCATTCTGTCCACTGATTTATTGTTCTGTGTACTATTTATTATGACAGGCATCCTGGCGTCTCAGTTGGCAAAGACGCATATCATGCCATATAACTGTAGTGTCCTGGGATTGAATCCGGCCCAGGACCTTTGCTGCAGGTCTTCCCTAAGGGTTTTGCCCCTTTCTCCCCAATCTTTCCTTTCTCTCTCCACAACTATCAAATGAAGGCAAAACTGCCCCAAATAATAACGTATTATGACAGCAGCACATGGTGTATCATGTGGTGTGTGTCTGTATGTGTAGCATGTAGAATGAGAGGGAGTGGCTTGTACTGTATGGAGTCATGTCTGTGTTAAGAAACAAACAGGCTGGAAATTTGCTCTCTCTCTCTCTCTCTCTCTTCCTCTCTCTGTCGCTTGCTCTCTATCTGCTTTACTGTGTGTTTTCATTCCCCCCTTTCTTTCCTCTCCTCCGTTCCCCTTGCCCCAATTTATTTCTCCTTCCCTACCAACCTCTACCCTGCCTTCTCATTCTCCCTCTCTCAGACACTAGAGGGAATTGCTCTGGGTCACTCTGTCTCACTCTTCCTCTTATCAGCGCTCTCCATTCCTCTCCTCTATTCCCCCTCGCTCTCCGTTGTTTATTTGACAGGCTGTTGATTTTAACCTCTCTTTTTTCTGTATTTCAGCCTCTGCCTCTCTTACAATGTCACCACAGGCAGTGCCAATGCCAAATATCACTCTCTAATGCTGCTGAATGCTCAGAGCAGTGAGCTGATACAGCCGTTGAGTCACTATGGGCAGCTCTCGTGTGTAGCTCAAATACAAATACCACATAATGCTCTCAGCAGCCAGCGAATACCGCTGTCAGTGTTGGTTCTGCGTCTTGCAGAGCGACTGACAGTGAGTAAGAGGGTAGGGGTTCAGCGTCCTGTTCAAGGACAATTCGATGGCACACACAGCTGTCGATGAACACACTGGCTGTTGTGGGGATCGAGCATGTGACCTTTCAGCCACAGAACAGTCTCTCTGACCACTGGGCCGCCCCATTGTGTTTTTACTGAATACAACATGCCCCTTTGTCCGTTCTGGGGTTAAATCTTATGCACTCACACAGATTATGTTTTATTACACCACCTGATTGAATGCGCTTGAATGTTTTTCATTATCTTAAAGCCATTTTGATCTAAAAGCTTATGCTTAAATGCTTGGAATTTTTAGACAAATATAAATGGTGAAGTTGATGCCTATGTATGAATTTCTTTCCAAAGCCTTTGCCTTTCCATCAAGGCAAAGGGCAGCTACTTTAAATAATCTAAAATACAATATAGTTTTGATTTAACACTTTTTTTGGTCACTGCATAATTCCATTTGTTTTGTTTCATAGTTTTGATGTCTTTACTATTATTCTAAAATGTGAAAAATAGTAAAAATAAAGAAAAATGTGTGTCCAAACTTTTGACTGGTAATGCATATTGCTGTATTTTACTGAAATGGTCTATTTTCCACCTAGAAGTGAAGTCTAATTGAATTGAATTCAACATAATACAACTTTAGCTCTATAACTGTGGATAAGATCAGACTGTATTTTCCCTAATTGCCTACCTAAGGGATCAGATATCACCCAGCTGTCTGCACTTAAACAGAGGCTGGTGAAGTGAAAGAACAGTGCTTTTGTGGTACTGTCTACTGCTCAGTGTGAGCGTCACTCTTTAACTGACTACTGTGTCTCCTGCCTGGCTGCACACACCACTCTGAGCTCGGCTCGTCTCCCCTGGCAATTGTTCTGTCTAAGGTGATCATGTCAGCATGATCATTTCGTCAGCCCGCGGAGCCCAGATGCGTTCTCTCGGCTATAGCCAGCTGTCAGTCCAGAGTTGACGGTGTGTGTGTGTGTATCTGTCTAGTCTTTGTATGTGCCCTATTCTTAGGCACTGACTTAGTTTTTCCTCCCACCTGCTTGTGAGACTCTGGGGTGATGGTGAAGTTTACAGTGTGTGTGTGTGCATGTGTTTGTGTGTGTGTGTGTGTGTGTGTGTGTGTGACTGTGTCTTTGTATGCGCTTAAACATGTGACACTTGGAGGAGGGTGAAGTTTGTGTGCACGTCTGTGTGTGTCTGTGTACTTGCATAATACATGTGTGTGTGCTTGCCTAACTATACCTATGATCATATCTATACCTATGATCTCACTCTACCTACCACTCTGTCATTTTCTCTCCCAAACCTGCTCCTTCTCTCTCCTCCCTCATTCACCTCTCTCTCCCTTGTCTCTCCCTCCAGCTCCAGAAGAGTTTGTCTCCCTGGCGGAGATGGAGGATGCCTTGCTGAGGAACCTTTTCAAGGGATACCAGAAGTGGGTGCGGCCTGTCCAGCATGCCAACGATACCATCACTGTACGCTTCGGACTCAAAATCTCACAGCTGGTCGATGTGGTGAGGACACAACACACAGACACACAGGAGGCATATAGTATATGTGCCCCAAGTGTGCACAAATAGTAAATGGGTCTTGAGTCTGGATTTAAATCTGTCTGATGCCAGGAAACAAACAAAAGCTTATACAATGCTCCATCCTCATTGACCTATCAGATATATAACTCCCACAACTACACTACCTCTCCATGGAGAGGTGTACAGGTGGAAAAAAGAGAGAACAAGGGCTTAAGAGACCATGCAAGAGCGAAAGAGAAAGGAAAGGATAGGTGCCAGACAGAAGTGGGAGAGAGGAAATAATGTGAGGGTAGGAGGGAAGAAACGACGTGACTGACAATTGAGTGCTGTCCATGGTGCTGAACATCCTGCTCTATCTCACTGGACTGGTTGGCTGTAGTTTTCATTCACAAGGGAGGGAAGACAATTCAAGAGTGATAGAAGGAAGGTCAGAGAAAAAGTTGGATGGGAAACAGAGCAAATTTCCATTAAAAAGACAACAAAGTACTGCTGAATGAATAGTGATATGGCCACTTTTGTTGTTAATCCTCAGAAAAATCTAAATTTCTCTACAGATCATGAATTGAACACTGTTATTTGTGCGGCATAACTGCATAAAGATTTTTGCGAGGTTTTTGCTTCAGTCTCTGCTACTGCCGATAACAACATTAGATACACGATGGTATCTCTACAGTGACCAAATCCAAAGCGCCCTTGAGCAAAGCAGAGCAAGCCATAGAACCTCTAAATGCCTCCAGAAGCCTTAAACTGCATACAGTCTTGAGTTCTACCTGCTTAGAAGGCTCTCTGCAAAAATTAAAATGGCCTTATGTAACATGGATAATAAAATTCTATTATTTTCTACTGAGGATTGGGGGCTATTTTTAGGAACGACAGGGAAGAGGGAAGAAAATCCCAAGATGGTTGATGGAGATGGCGAAGAAAACATAGAGTACAGCAAGGATTGGTGGTTATTTCGAGAGAACAGGGAGAGACAGAGAGAGAGAGGGAGGGGATAGAATGGGTAGAGGTCTTGAGAGCTGGTTGTTAAGGGCGGTTAGCAGAAGGACTGTGGTAAAGAGGATACAGGGAGGACAGAAGTGTGATGAAGGGAGAGAAGGAGGAGGATGAGGCGCCAAGGGACTTAAAGCGGTGAAGACAGGCAGAGAGAGAGCGTGAGAGAGAGAGAGAGAGAGAGAGAGAGCGGTAAAGAGAGGAAGGAAGAGAGAGAGAGGTCCAAAGTGGTCTTTCTCAGCAGCAGAGGAAGTAATGAGGCCATCAGGCTGAGAGGAGACTGATAGCATTCATTATTTACACTAGGACACACACACACACACATACACACAAAAGACCACGCCCCCCCCAGCCCAACAGAGGACCACATTGTGACTACATCAGCATTTGATGTTCATACTCTTGTAATCTCAGCAATAAGGTATAGGAGAGTGCCATCTTGTGGTCATCTGACTAAACTACAGTGATATTTTCCAAACCCCACCTTGGGTCGCTTCTTATTTAGACAGGCGGGGATGCAATTAGGTTTGCCTAACACAAAATCTATCCCATAGATTTTCCCTCTACTCCAATTTTACTTACATCTCTGCCAGGCTTTCACTGCCCTTCAACTTGAAACCCGCTTTCGGTTTGTGCTGAAAACTTTTCTGACCTCTATGAATAGATACCTTTTGCTGCTCCTGCCCTCCACTCCTTCTCTTCCCCTTCCTCTTTTATTCCTCTCTGCCACCCCCTCTCCATGCCACTCTCATTTCAATATTTCATGTTAAGAGCATTAGGAAATGAGGCAACGGTACTCATGTGGTTAGAAACTAATAGGGAGATTACTTTTTCTACTGAATTTGGGCCCTGAAGAGTTACTTATGCTGCTCCCTCTCATTAATACTGTAGATGTGCCCTAAAGCAAGGCACTTAACCCCCAAGCTGCTCCAGTGTGCTTTATTAGTGGCAAGTAAGTGAAGCAATTAACCTAACCTGAAAAAAAACCTTCCTTTCTCTGTGTGCTTATTTCCTCATCAAGTCTTTGTCTCAAGCTTCTCCTTTCCTCCTCACCTCCTCATTAGCCTCTCTTATCATGCAATGCAAGAAAGCACCAGTAAAATGTAGAAATAGTGAACATCATTTATTCCCTTTCCTGCAGGATGAAAAGAACCAGTTGATGACTACTAATGTCTGGCTATGGCAGGTAAAGATGAACACCACTCGTAACATTTGGGTTTCTGAATTTTTAATCACTGAATTGTGCCCCTTTTTTTGCTCTATGAGTGAATTGGCTGCAATGTGGTATAACACAGTACACTCCAAAACAATATGACACAATGTGATGAGATGCAATATGATACTGTATATTATATGATGCAATGCGATACAATGTGACACATTATGGTACAATATGATTGCAGTGAGGGGCTGTTCAGATAGAGCTCACAAATCCCACAAAACCACAATGAGTCTGTCTTCAAATGCAAATTATTTGTCCATGTCCATTATTTGTCCATGTTCCAACATGTAAGTGTATGTAATAGGTACATTGCAAATTGTTCACAGTTTTTTCCAATACTTAGGTATTTCAAAGAGTGCACTTTCCATGATCAGACAAAAAGCCTAGTCTAAAAATAACATCAAATGGCATCAACAAATTCAAAAAATACAGCGCCATCCAAAAAAATCCACATTAGTCTCTCAGAAAATAAATAATTTTACACCAATTAACAAACTTTAAAAGCAATGAGGCATCATTAAATCATCATTAAATCAGTTTTGCCAATTGGGAGTAAAAATTAGTTTAGACTTAGATTTACGACTGCTTGTTTAAACTTACCAGAAGACATTTCCTTTCCTAGCTGTACAGTCTTTCACAATGTTACTATATGATCATATTACAATGTTATATATACAATGTAATAGAAGATTGGATAACATATCATGTAATGTCATTGTTTTCAAAGGAGTGGGTTGATGTGAAGCTGAAGTGGAACCCAGATGAATATGGAGGCATCACCTCCATCAGAGTGCCTTCAGAGACTATATGGCTGCCCGACATTGTCCTCTATGAAAAGTGAGTTATGCTCATCACGTATACCACTTACAGTATGCTGAGGTGGGGCTTAGTAACTTGTTGTTCAAGTTGTTCAAAACAAAATTTTGTTCTCTTCAACAATTTTCCCTATTCCTGTCTCTTCCACTTGATTCCTCCCCCTCTGTTTTTTTTCCCCCTTACCTTGACCAATAATCACACTTGTACTGGACTGCTCTTTATACCTCTTTCCTTATCATCTCCTCCTTTCCTTCCCGTCTTTTCTCCAGTGCGGACGGTCGCTTCGAAGGCTCCCTTATGACCAAAGCCATTGTGCGGTGGGACGGCACCATAACGTGGACCCCCCCTGCCAGCTACAAGTCCTCCTGCACCATGGACGTCACCTTCTTCCCCTTCGACCGGCAGAACTGCTCCATGAAGTTTGGCTCCTGGACCTACGATGGAAATATGGTGGACCTGGTCCTGGTGGATCACTACGTGGACCGCAAGGACTTCTTCGACAACGGCGAGTGGGAGATCCTCAACGCCACAGGAGTGAAGGGGAGCAGGAGGGACGGGGTGTACTGGTACCCATTTGTCACGTACTCCTTCATCCTCAAGAGGTTGCCCTTGTTCTACACCCTCTTCCTCATCATCCCCTGCCTGGGCCTGTCGTTTCTCACCGTGTTGGTGTTCTATTTACCGTCAGACGAAGGCGAGAAGCTGTCACTTTCCACCTCTGTGCTGGTGTCGCTCACTGTGTTCCTCCTGGTCATAGAGGAGATCATCCCGTCATCCTCCAAGGTGGGTTCGCTTTCAGAGGGATCACGTCAAAACCTACTGTATGTTCAACCCTAAGTTTCTATTAGGGCTGAAAGATATTGACAAAAAATCTAATTGTTTGACAGAATATTGCAATTGTGATTTAAACTATGATTCATATCATCAGTTTTCTTGTCATATTTTTTTTAGAACTTTAAAATTGTTTAAAGAAAAGTGATTTTGTTAAAAAAAAAAATAGATGTCAGTGTGCAGGATTTGCTGATTTTGACAAGAAAGATTGAAGATATGAAAGATTGATGAAAGGTTTTCACCAATATTGTACTTGATTCATGGACCAAAGATTACCTCGAGCTCTAAAATACCTTGTTTAGAAATCCATTTTGTACACCTCACTCTCTTAAGCAATTGATTGCAGCCTCTGCAATTTTGGAAATTGCAGAAGTTCATATTGCAATTTCTTTTTTTTTTAGATTAATTGTTCAACTCTAGTTTCTATATGGTTGTATCTTGTATATCTACTCTGCTTTGCCCTGTATTGATTTACCCTAACTCTAATCTTAACTCACCGCCTCTCTCGCCTTAATTAACAAAGACCATTCACATCCCAACTCCCCAGCCGCGGTTCTCTCATTCTACATGCAACCTACTATTAACTCAATTTAACAAGCTATTGACTGAGATACTTTCAGTTCAACATAGAACTCCACAGAAGGTGCTACGAAAGTCAATGAGTGATTTAGATTATTTTAACTAACTGCCAGAAATTGATCAAGACATTGTAACATCATGATCAATACTTTCTAAAGAGGCAGATGCTATTGACTTTTTACATGTTCGATGTGGAAAAGAAACGCCTCTGTTGCTATATGAGAGAAAACTACAAATATTGGGAAAAAGACAGTGAACTGTTTCTTCCCTGTTTCAGAAACCATTTAATTTTTCCCTCCCAGGTGATACCGCTAATCGGGGAGTACCTGCTCTTCATCATGATTTTCGTCACCTTCTCCATCATCGTCACTGTCTTCGTTATCAACGTCCACCACCGCTCCTCGGCCACATACCACCCCATGGCCCCCTGGGTAAAGAGCCTCTTCCTCCAGAGACTGCCCAGGTTGCTGTGTATGAGGGGGCACACTGACAGGTTGGTAAATATAGAGACAGTACATACAATACAGCTATTTATTGATTATGCATAGAAACTACAATTTAGAATTTTCTGTAGTGTCCAGTCATATCTTTTTTTACCGAATAATTAGATGTGCCCAGTAATAAGTCGTACGTTCAGTAATTCTTAATTTCTTCTTAATTTACTTAAAGTTACTGAAGAGGCAGCATTAGTTTACTGAAGTTGGAAGTACATGGGTGATGTTTTGCAGTTTTTGCAGCAAGAAAAATCCTCCTTGGTCTGACTCATATCATCATATCTTGCTATGTTCCCATTCTAATACCTCTCTTGGCCAGTCCTTTTTTCCAGTTTGCTGCTTTCACCAACTGGAATGAGCTGCAAAAGACTTTGAAACTGGACAATTGTATCTCCCTCGCTGCTTTTAAGGACTCGCAGAGATTTACACACACATATGCAACTGCATCCCAGCCCTTTAACTGCCCAGTCAAATATGTCTGTTCTGCCTGTGTGACTTGTAACTTTATCTGGTTGTTTGTTTGGTCTGTGGTTTAAGACAAGACACTAAATCTCTACCAGCTCCAAACTTCCACCCTGACCTCCCTGTGGAGGGAGGGGGGGTGAGTGGAAAGAGAATTTCCCTACAGGGATCTATAAAATAACACTTTACATTAAACCTGCAATAAGCAATATCAGACCTCATAACCAATCCTGAAACTCATGTGTGCTATGAGACATAATGATATAAACCAATATCCACACAATGGACCAGCTGTGTTGCCGTTTTCACCCCTTCTCTGAAGCTTGTTGTCTGTCTTCTGGTCCGGAACGAAGCTCCCCCCGTCCCATTCAGTAAACTAGCCAGGCACTCCCATTTTAAAACTAGCCAGGCACTTCCCTCGCTGTGTAAAAGCGGCTCGCACCCCCTCCCATTCCTGAAACATTTCTCGCAATAGCAGAATCGATGAAGCGAGGGAATAAACTTAGTAAACTTCACTTGTCATTGTTTGTGGCGACACTTCTCCGTATGTACGGTTAGCTTAGCTATTAGCCTTTATGCATGGTGCTTTGCAATGTTTGTCCTTGGTTGGCCTCTGTAGTGCAGTGGACGTATATGGCTTTTATTTACAAATTGTTGTAGTCTCTGTCACCCTCTAGTGGTTAAACATTTTTGCTTATTGCAGCTTTAATAGGTACAATATTGGTGTCTGCCTCTGAACAGAAGGACCATGCAGGTGTCTGTGAAATTATCTAATGTTTCAGTTTACTGAATACACAAATGTCCAAGAAAAACAGAATGTCCATCATTTATAGATACCACTACCCAGACATTGAGATGCGCAGCCCAGAGCTGAAGCCCCGTGGAGGTCTGGGGAGGAGAGGGGTACCTGGCCATGGTGCCGGCCAGCAGAGGGGACCCATGGGAGGGAAGGAGGATGAGAACCATGCCTGGCTGGCCATGCTGGAGAAAGCCACCAACTCAGTGCGCTACATCAGCCGACACATTAAAAAGGAGCACTTCATCCGAGAGGTAGGGGGAGGCCTTAGGGTGATGGGGAGAAAGAGGGAGGGGTTGGAATGAGAGTGTTTGGGTGGGTGCTGTACTGAATTCTCTTTGTGTATATTCAATTATTTTGATACTTTTACATATTCTTTCTAGTTACATTTTCACTCCCATTTTGTCTCCCATTCTCTCTACGAGCTTTTATCAAGATGTCAGAAAACATTTCTCTGTGCGTGTCCTGATGAGAGATGTTTTTACTTTTCACTTTGGAACAAAAACACTTGAGGCTGACATGGTTTCACAACAACACCTATGGACCTCTCTCTCTCTCTCTCTCTCTCTCTCTCTCTCACTCAGGTGGTTCAGGACTGGAAGTTTGTGGCTCAGGTGTTGGACAGAATCTTCCTGTGGGCCTTCCTCACAGTGTCAGTATTGGGAACCATCCTCATCTTCACTCCTGCCCTGCAGATGTACCTCAGCACACCACCGTGAACACACACAAGCACACAGAACAAGCGACTGACACACACACACACACACACACACATATGCACACGGATGGTCTCCAGCAGTTCTTCCTCAAGTCCAGTTTTTGTCTTTGACTATGATTTATTGATATAGCTGAAACATTTATATGATATATTTCTATCAAAAATACAAGCTCAAGCTCCAAACTCTCACTTACCTTCTTTGCAACATGCACTGACCACTGAAAACTGTAATGTTTTGGATGAAACATGTCACTTATTGTAAGAAACATGCACAGGAGTGCATAGAAGTGGAAGCAATAAGCAGCTTATAGTATGTCAGTATGGCATATGATTTGAATGTCCATATTGATATTTGTGATGATTTATAATTGTATCATTGTAATGATACATGCATATACGGTCAATGTATCCACTGAAGCAAGCCAGCATTATGCACAATATGAATCCATAAATAATCAGTTGTTGTATTGTTTCACATGCACCATATTGTCCGTCCAGCTGTATGTTGTATGTGCTGTAATGAAGATCATAATAAAAATAAATTGATCTAAAAAATCATTCTGCTAGTTCTGTTTTTGTTTTGTGGTTTTCTCAGGAGAATAATTTCTTAATGCTTTGCAAGGCAGTCGCTAGAGGACTAGAGTAGACCTTTTAGAGTAGAGTAGGCCAATAACTTTAATTTAGGGGTTCGGATGTGCTTTTGACTGTAATGTTACAGTATTGCCACTAGGTGGGAGCAAAGATTTTGTGTTTGCGGAGAAAAGCACAGTTCCATTGAAATACCTTATTTTGCTTGAAAACCTGCTTCACAGAAATAATCAAGAAAAAAAAAGTGACTCTCCTATATACTATGCCTATGTGCACAACAGATACAAATTTAAAATGATAAAGAGAGTCTACCTAAAAGAAATGCCATGGTAGATTTAAATATCTGGACAGAGTTACCTTTACTTGACTAGGTAAAATCACTTATGATGCATCCCTTTTCACAGCAGCAGCCTATAGGTAAACAGCTGCAGAAGGAGGGAAGGTTACACTCATTCACATCAGAGAAACAGTACAGATATTTACTGTTGGTCACTGAGCAGCTCCACTCAAGCTTCACTGAGTTATTTCCTTTGCTACAGGGCATATCAATAGTAGTTACAGTATTACGAGAGAAGACAGCAACACATTTGCTTCCTCCACCCACATTTTCCCAGCTGGCCGGCTCTGTGAATCCGAGCCGCCGACCTTCCGATTATTAACTCGCTTGTCTAGCCTTCAGGCTTTTGTCACCCGATCTAAAAAGTGTTACAAGTGGCAGTCCCCAGTGATATCATAGCATTTTCTGCTTTGCCCTAGTTTGGGGGGGGACACAAGTTTGTTCTCTGACTTATTAAAAATAGCTGGCATCCTGAAGTGAAAACCTCCCCACTGCTCCTCACGCACTTGAACAGTCTGACCTCACCCCACTCTTCTATTATTCACAGCTACAGATCTGACTCAGGCAGACAGGTGTGTATGTATGTGTGTGTGTGTGTGTGGAGAGAGAGAGAGTGAAAGACAGAGCGGCAAAGTGTGTGTGTGTGTGTGTGTGTGTGTGTGTGTGTGTGTCTGTGTGTGTGCGAGTGTATGTGTTTGGGTGTGAGTGCATGGGTATATGTGTGAGTGGGAGTCACAGACAGAGAGTGATGGGGTGTGAATGAGAGAGAGAGAGAGAGAGAGAGAGAGAGAGAGAGAGAGAGAGAGAGAGAGAGAGAGAGTCGGCACAAGTGTGTTCAGATGTTTGTGTATGTGTGCATTTACACACCTGCACCCATGCAGTTGCTGAATAGGTGTCCCCCCCATTTAATATTCCAATAAAATAAACAAGCTTTCAGGTCTTGAGTAGAGAAAAGTCCCTGACCAAATGTGTGAACAATTACATGCTTGACACCCCGACTGTTCTTTCCAGCAAAACGCATCTATATTTCATGTGCTTGCTTTCTGTAGTGCTGTCGCATGACCGGGCTGATGCATAAATATGTGAGTGTTTTCCTCTGGATTTGGATTTCAATGCACATGTATCCCAGCTATGGGTACTAGCCAGTAGTAATCTGTATGGAACCCATCTGCTCCACACAGCTGCAGTATTGTTACAATTACAGGGGAACTCCACTTGAATTGCAACATTTTTCTTATGCCACAGGGAAATTCGATTTGTTTTAGTGAACATTCACTGCTATTCCCTACAGATGGACAAATAAAGCTGTGAACTGGAACCAAAAATGTTCTTGAGATGCCATAGAAGAACCATTTTGGGTTCCACAAAGAACCTTTCAAGAACCTTTTAATATCCCAAGGAACCATATATGTTTTTTTGGGGGGGGACATTAAAAGGTTCTTAATTCTTAGTTATTGTGGGTGATGGCATGAATGTGGAAAATAACCAAACCTCCTAATAGTAGCCTATATATTGTGCATTTTGCAAAGGCAGATAAAAAAAACTAAAATGCAGGTGTCTAAGCAAAGAAGTGCAGAAATTATTCTTTAAATAACCTTGGTCTGAAAGGTCCTTTGTGGAACCAGAAATGGTTCTTCTATGGCATCACTCCGAAGAACCATTTTTGGTTCCAGTTCACACCCTTATTTTTTTCTGTGTGTACAGCCTGTATACACCCTGCCCTGCCAGTGAACCTGTCAGCTACCCCAATGTAGAGTCTTGACACGTTACACAGGTAAAGCTGACTGGTGAGCATGATTCAGTGTGTGAGTATTCTTTTGCCAGTGTTCGTTATTGACTTGGGATGTGCATAGTCTGTTTCCTGTCACACCGATGTACAGCTCCACCGTCAATGAACTAGAAAAGATTGAAAAGGTGATTGTGGGAACACTCGGGGGAATTTCTCGGTATATGGGAAGACTCAATTTTCTGGTTCACATCTGTTATCGCTGCTGTGAAACGAAGCTCATTTGGATGGAAAGGCGGAAAGAAACATTCTCCACATGGTCAGGCTCACATTCTTTGTTAATGAAGCAACTCCAGGTTGTATGTCTGGGTGATCTCACAGGGTGGGTGGTGGTTCTGTGGCTTTGGGAGACAGTTGATCATGCTTCTAATTGATCTGCCTGGGACCAGACCAATGTAATTATCTGAACATTGAGTGGGGTTTCCCTTTAAATCATTATATATGTAGGCAGATGCAAACTCATACTAACTCATACCTTGAGCAATAAGAAAAACCTCTGTGTGTGTGTGTGTGTGTGTGTGTGTGTGTTTTCCTCTGATGTAATCTGAGTGTAGTCTTCTAATCTCCCACTCACCATCTCTAAGTATTGTCAACTTGTTAGAGCTGCAATTATTTTCTCTCTCTCTCTCTCTCTCTCTCTCTCTCTCTCTCTCTCACACACACACACATACACACTTTCTCAGTTTGTGTGTTTGAATGGTTGAATGGCCAAGTTCCAATTTCGTAGTACTACTACAGGGGGGCCATCATCTTCGGAAAATAGGGGTTATTCTCAGCTTGAATTGAGATTGTTTATGGTCGTGTGTGTGTGTTCATTGTGTGTGTGCTCATTGTGTGTGTGTGTGTGTGTGTGTGTGTGCACGTTTGTGTGTGCGCGCATGTGTGTAAACATTGTCCCTTCCAGACAACTCATCTCCGACTGGAGCCTGCCTCGCTGCTAGTAGCGCTGTGAAAAGGTCATCGCAGGTCCTGAAAACACACTTTGTTGCTCTCCTGCTCTCCCTCAGTTTCTAAAGGTGTGGTGGACCCCCTTTCCAAAGAAAACCTGGCATGATTTGAACATGACCTTTCATGTTTGCTTTCAAGAGAGTAGACAGTGTAAGTGAAAAGTGTTGGTCAGACATTTAGACAAAAGAAAAAATTAAGAAATATGTGCAGCAGCTGGCACATCTGTGTAAATGGTGATGGATTTTAACACAAGGCTACAGTCCAAGTACTCCACTATTGTGGCAATATAGGGCTGTACTATTAACTGACAGAAAATATTGAATGCAAAGATCATTGCACTTATGGTAGATATGGTACGAAACAGAGTGAATCAAATCAGCAATGAGCAATATATTAGCAAAAAAAAAAAAAGGCTAATAATAACTTTAACGTTTTATCTTTTTACATCAGAAGAGCACCATTGTAGCTCCTCCAGGTGCTTGAATCAAAATGAACCAAAGGAACAAAGTCTCTCTTGGCCCATGAGGAGGTGATATAAATTTCATTAGAAAATGAGGAGAGGCCTCTTAAATTTTAATAGTCTTCACCCACATGGAATTAAATATTTTCTTTAAATGTTTTAATGTGCTATAATGTTCTTGACTGTGAGATGTAATTATATGTCCTTAAGGGGTTGACCCCTATGGTGCCTCCTACACCATGGTGATAGCAATTGTTTTGTAAAACTACTGACATCTAATTGTTCTGTAGCCATTTTAGATGCCACTGAATATATTTATTATTGACGTAATCCTGTAAACCTGGCCAAGGCTATTGCAGCAGAAACACATTGGTTTTTAATATTAAAGTTTTGTCAGTAACTGAATTCTTTCATTCTTTTCATAGGATAAAATTTGATTTCACATCATGCAATATGCTGAGGCGTATATAACTAAAGTAATGCAACGCAAGACAAGATAGAACGGTGAAAGCTCCTATGGAATGCATCTGCAATTCTCCATAAATCACATCACGTCCAACCTTAAGCAGAGATGATGTTTATGTGTGTGTATGATATTTATGGCATGGGCTTGAGGCTATTATGATATATGCTGATGTGTGTGTGGGGTGGGAGGGGTGGGGGGTCTCCTCTTGTTAGTTGGGCGAGGAGGACAGCCAAGCTCATCACTACCTCTCCCCAACGGCACTCAGATACACAACGTCCACTGGAACCACCTCACTTTGACTATCAACTGGAGGGTCAGACCTACACACACACATAGACACGTACACACACACACACACACAAACACACACACACACAAACACACATGGACACACAAGTGGCCGCACACATACTGTACACAGATTCGCAGACACAAGCATATGCATTAACACACATGAGCATGAACATGAGCACACACACACACACACACACACAAACAGACAGCATGCACACACACTCCACCAACCCCTTTCCCTGCAGGCCTAGCCAAAGGGACATTTAGTTAATGTGAGCTGATGGCAGCCTACATGTACAAGTCCAGGTCCAGACTAAAGAGTGAGAGAGAGAGAGAGAGAGAGAGAGAGAAGGGTACAGACTGAAGCTGAAGCGAGTGAGAGAAAGAAAAGGATAGATAGAGAGAGCAAGTGATGCAGGCGCTCTTGCAATGGTCAGAGGACATCACTGCATCTGATGCTCACAGACAGTCCTGCACGAGTACAGAACAGAGAACTAGGAAGAGAAAGGGAACAGAGAGAGAGAGAGAGAAGGGAAGAAAGACGTAGGGTAGAAGAAGGGGAAATACCAAAAGAGGACAAGACTGGAGGGAAGAACATCTGAGGATGAGTGTAGTGTAGTAGGTAGGGGCAGAAAGGTGGGAGGGGAAAAAAGAGGAGAAATGTACTGTAAGAGGAAGTGAATAAGTGACTGAGAGGGAGAGAGCGAGAGAGAGGGAGAGAGAGAGAGAGAGAGAGAGAGAGAGAGAGAGGGACAATGAGGAGATGTGTTGGAAAAGATAAAGGGATAGCAAGTGTAAGTCAGCTGGAACAGGTAAGGGAACGACGCGTCCCACCAACCAACAACTTGAAACATCACTTCCAATGCTGTCTCCACCAGAACATACACACACACACACACACACAGACACACACACACAAACACAGAGTAAAATTCCATCCCATCCCTTCCCAAGGTGTACTTCTCGTGTGCCCTGCAGACGTTTTTCCCTGAATCCCGCTGACTGCAGGAGCCACACTGAAGAGCAGCACAGGCTGGCTTGTTAGAGGTAATTATATTATGCAATATGCTTTAACAACTGGCCACACAGACCAAAATTTACCACACTGGAAGCATGCCATGCTAATTAAACATGAATTCGGTGGTGCGAGATAACATGAAATTGTGTTCATCTACCTTAGTTCATCTTCCGTGTAGTTGCCGTGAAGAATTGCTCATAACTAAAAATAGCAGTGTGTATGGATGATGTCCTTGGTTTTCAACGTTGGCCCGACCGATTGATGTCTTTTGCTGTTCTGAGATCAAGTTTGAACGTATCAAAATCATGAGTGGGACTCCAAGTTTCCCAGGAAAAACTAGCATTCTCAATCTCATGTAGAGGAGATCAATTCTATCAATTATGTTGCAATTCCTACTGATCACTGACAGAGGTCAACAGAGTTCATAGTTTACTTAATGCATCTTTAAAGCTACAATATGGAACTTTTCGACATTAAATTAACAGTAGCCTACATAAATAAACTCATGTGTGACCAGGTATGTAGGCCTACATGCGTAAATCCCACGCTTTCCCAAAACTGGCCTTTCAATGATGTTCGGGATGTTTTTGTGCGTATAGAGTTTTTAAACAGGCATCACTAACACTGATCACCTGAGGGGCTATAAGCTAAAAAGGGCAGATAACCAGTCTGGCCAGTTATCATTTAATGCAATGTTTTCATTCTCTCCATAAAATCATGAGACAATTGGCTCCTTCTCTTATCCAATGTTCTTCAAATGAAAAAAACAAAACAAAAATAAACTATTAGGGCTGGGCTGTAAACAGTTTTAAACCTAAGTCTACATCTATTTCACTTTTTATAACATCAACTGTATGCCACCTTTGGTCTCAATATGGGCCATATTGATAAAATAGCATGCCAAACTATCAATAAAGTGATTTGCAAAATGTCTCTTCATTTCAGCAACCTAGTGTTTCACCTGGAATTCTTACAGGCAAGAAGAGTTTAGTATGTACATTGACTATTATTGATTTAACAGTGAACTTCTGGATGAAGCTGGGAATTTCAATTACTGAATACCAACACCAACTATATTATATAAACCAAGTCACAATCTAGCGGAAAATGGAAAGATTTAATTGGAAAGACTTTCTTTCTAAACATGGAAACTACTCTGGCGGGGTCCTATTTAAAATTTCAAAGTTGTTTAATTTCATATTGCATTTCATTTTCCACCTGTAGTTTTTAGATTAGATTAAATATTAATCTCACTGAGAGGTGAGAAAACCAAGTATATTGCATATTCTCCCTTGAAAGGGTTTGTACATGCCACTGTGCAAACTCACCAGTAATGAGCTTTTTAAAGCAGATTTTGAAAGATTTGTCACCGAGGGGAGCATCATGGCTCCTAGCATTTGTGGGGAAATTCATGTTAAAGATCATGTTATGCATTTATTAAACAGTTTACATTTAAAAGAGAAAAGATGAAAGAGAGGGGATGTAATAAGCAACAGTTTCAGATCGATTTCAAGCCCAAGACATTTCATGTAAAAGGCCAGCTGAGCCACGAGGATGGTCCAGAAGTTAGCCTTTTAGTGAATTTTGCCCCAGTCCCTTTCAGTCTGTGCACGCCACTGGGAAAAGGAGTTGATGAGATGGAGGAAAAGAAAAGGAGGTGCCAGAGGAAGAAATCATACTATCATCACCCTGTACCCATTCCAAAAACTACTGTTTCCTGCACCATGTAGCATTACTTTTACCAATGTTACATCCAGTGAGGTGCCAAACACGCCCACAATACTCTGTACTATGGTTGACAAGTTTAGAAATTACTTTTTTAGTTAGAAATGTCTTTATCGTCTCTGCTTCATATTTTACTAATGCTGGAAGTTGGTTCCCAGTATTTCAACAAACCCAGGGGCGTCTCTCTGTCCCACCAATATCCTATCTTTACCATTAATTAAGTGCGCTACTGAGCATGCGCAAAATTAGCAAGCCTCTATAGAGTCCGATCATTGATGGAGGGACGTGGATTTAACTCGACGGTGCCCCTGGGCAGGAAGTAAGGGAGCAGAACTAGGACAGGGACAGTTTGGGGATAACAAAATAACAAGTCAAGGAATTATTAATTCACATTTTTTATTGTACGCCATGGTAGCCTACTGAATAAACATAATTGGGTTTTTTTCTAAAGTTATGTTTAGAAAAAAAATAAAATAAATCAATGTAAGTCGATGGTCGCGCCCTCTGTTGGCCAGCCACCTTGGGTGTTTCTGCGTGTGTGTGCGTGTGTGTGCGTGTGTGTTCGGGGTTGGGGACGAGCGGTGGCACTTCCATCTCTCCTCACTCATCACCGAGGCAGATGACAGAAGCCTGGCATGATGACTGAAGAGATAGACAGCGACAAAGTTTGACGGTCAAGCGGACAGGTGGTTGTCATCATCACACAACCTTACGACAGAAAACACATAGAGGACAAATGACCTTATGATGTTTGAAATAAAAATATCAGCGAACAGCAGACAGAGTCAGAAAGAAACAGAGGGCAAGCCAATGCGACTTGTGGGGTGACAGCGACAATCGACTTGAACACAAGCAGACAGATTTCGGGTGTCTGTGCGCCTCCAGCAACATCCAACAACGAGAGAAAGAAAGAGAGTTAGAGAGAGAGAGAGAGAGAGAGAGAGAGAGAGAGAGACGCGCGCTAACAGTCCTGCCACTGACAAAGCGTATAGTTTTTTACGCAGCGCACAAGTTTGACATCTCCAACGGGCTACAGAGGGATTTCTGTCTGCAGCTGCTATGGAGCCTCGAAAGTACACTGGATCTGTATTCATTGGAATTTACCTGTGGACGACATTCTGCTGTCAAGGTGGGTCATTTTGATAAGAGCCTCGAGCCACATGTACCTCACATGAAACCTCTGTCAGATGATGGACGAGGAAAACGAAAAAGACGCGGTTAGGCATGATTTAAACAAAAAAAAGAATTAATATATTCTTTGAGGTGTATGTATTATGCTATGTTTGTGTAAACATTTTTTAGATTAAAAAAAAAAAAAAAGATGAGGCAAATCCTTACCTCAGAGTTGCATTTAATCCATACTTAGTCCAGTTTATAGACCACACATCTGGAAGTGAGAGGAGCATCTGCCTTTGTATCCACCACAACTGTGTCCATATGAAAAAGACACAGGAGCTGTCCGTAGATCTAAATCCTTTCAAGCTGGAAGAGAAATCCCTAACAAAACCATTGTTATATTTCTGTAAGGACTTATAGTCGGTCTGTTGTACTTAATAGTGAGTTTATAGCGACCTTATATCTCCTAGGTTACTGCAGTTTATAGTTTTGTTGTAATATTTTATATGATTACTGGCTATATCCTTTTTAAAATTACATAGGATTACTGTCGTTCTTTTTCAAGCATGGTGTGTGTGTGTGTGTGTGTGTGTCAGAGAGAGTGAGAGAGAGAGAGGGGGAGAGAGGGAGAGAGACTGAGAGTGTGTGTCAGTGTGGTCCAGAAGAGAGAGTGAGAGAGAAAGCGTGGCGAGAGCGTGTGTGTTTGTGTCTGTGTGTGTGCGTGCGTGTGTGTGTGTGTGTGTGTGTGTGTGAGCCCCCCAGCTCCCTGACCTCTTTAAAAGACCGACAAACATCTGGCCCAGTATAAGGAGGGCGCCCCGGCGGTGACGCAGCCAGCCCTTTGGGGCCGGCGCTAAAACAGATAGGCCCATACCGATATCTGCTCATCTCTTCTGGGTAATCTGGAGCTAAGGGATTGACAAATACGTGACTAGTGTGGAACTGGGATATTTGAGAGGGCCTTCAGAAGAGGTTAAAGCGCTGTGATATGTTTGACTTGCTACTTTACAATCCATATCTCCAGAAAGGAAGGAGAGAAAAGGAGAGAGAGAGAGAGAGAGAGAGAGAGGTGTCACTCAACCACAAAGATATGAACCACCAATGCCAGAGGTCTGCTTGTTTTAAATGGGAGATTTGAGATAGAGGAAAGAGGATGTGTAAATAGAAAACATTTCATAATGAGTTTTGTTAAATGGACTAAGACTGATATCCTTTGGCTCCGTATCCTCCCACACTGCAACATGCACCCAGGTTATGGTAAAAGTAAGGAGGCTGATATCCTTATGCATGGAAGTCCTCACAGTCACATACACTATCAGCCATCTCATAATTATGGATCTCACAACTTTGGACAGTATCGTAGAATAACATACAGAGGGTGGACGTGATAATGAAACACCAGATAAAAGAGGACTTAAAGTTTGAAGTAATTACATCACATTTAAATAGGCAGCTACACAGGCAAGTCATATCAAGTTGGATGGATAATTGCTATGTGTCAGCTTTAAAGAGAGTTTCAGAGAGGCCAAGTAGTTGGTGCCTGGTTACAGGAGTGTCAGTCACAAAAAATGCAAAATTATTTAATGTACTACAGAGAACAGTCTAGAAAATCTTGACAACATGCCAAACATGGACAAACTGTATCAGCAAAGAGGAAAGGTGGTTGCAAGTCGAAGGTCACGGACAGGGTAAGATGGATACTTGGTAGACAGGATAGTTGCTAAACACCTTTTGGAAACCACTTGTCTCCAAGGCCAACAAAGCCTGGTGTAAAGAGTGCAAAACCTGGACCCTTGAGCAATGGATAAACATGAAGTGATCTGATGAGCTGTCTGTCACCCTGTTTACTACTTCCAGATAGGTTTACATTTGGAGAAAGACAAACTATGCCTTCAACCCACAATGTCTGTTGCCAGCTATTAAACATGTCTGTGGATCTCTAATTATATGGTGGTTACTCTACATTGTAATATAACAGCTAGAGAATATGAGGGCATTTTAGAGAACCAGGTGCAATCTATGATGCAAACACTATTCCCTCATAATAATAATTCCCCATACACACTGCTAAACAAAAAAATCCAAGAGTGGTTTAATGAACACCAGCATGCAGTCAAATGTCTTTCACAATCTCCCTGACCACCAGATTTAAGCGTCATTGAACCTTTATGGGAAGTTCTGAGTCCCAGTTAGGATGAAGTTCGAGTAAAACTCTTTGCCTAGGTTGAAAATTTTCATATCGCTGGTACAACAACAAGGAACTCAAGAAAGCAGCTCCAAAGACAGTTATCCACTACTGTAACTGAATTCACATGGTCACATGGTTATTAAGCAAATGTGAATGAAATTCAGTGATTCATAGGTCTGCATCCAGGGTCCCTCCAATGAATGTCCTTTTCTGTGGTTAATTATTAATTGCCATTCACTTTTCACTGTCAGTTGGGATGCTATGTGTGTCCACCTCACTCACCCTGAAGACAAGTTGACGGACTGATGGAAGACTCCCTTTTAATATGCTCTGTCTGAGTTTGGCCTTTTAAATCACCCTCAACATATCAAGCTCCCACAGTCAGTGTTGCAGGACGTAGCCAAACTCCCTGTGGGCGCTCAGTAAGACGGTCACTAGGGGGTTCAGATTGATACCTGTTTTTGATCAAGGTCAAAACTGGTGGAGGTGCATTTTTCCTTAGAAACATTGTTTTTTTATACAACGGAACATTTAAGAAAGTGTTGAAAAATTTATGCTGCATGTCACAGCATCTCTAATATGTCTTTTATTGATCCTACTTGCAAATGTGAAGCAAATTTGAAATCCGTTATGCGTTGATGCATAAGATGACTTGCTTTCTGCATTTATTCATCATGTTTCTGTGTGCGATTTGGTCTGAGGAAGGGCTCCTTGAACTCTATTTCCATCAAGCTGTAGCGGTCTTGCTTGATATTTGGAGAAACAGAAGTTGACCTTACCAGATTCCGTTCCACTGTCCCTCTTTGCCTCTCGGATTCTGGATATGTATTGATCTTCTACTGATATTTGTGATCCGACTGCTTTAATTTGATTCGATTTTAAACTTGGCCAAGTCTCCTAGATGTTCAGAGTGCCAGAGGCCAATCAATATCTAATCTGTTTCTCTGGTGGGATAGCTGTTATGAATGTTGTCATGCTACTCTTTCTTTGGTCGAATGGTATCTTATTTCCGGAAATTTACAGCACTTCCTATCCTAACAGGTGCTTACTGACACTGTTCATATAGTAATGCATATCTTGAATGGAGAGCTGTTTGAGTTAAACACTATTACAACCAATTACATATGAAAAATAAAATGAACATCCATTAAGGGAAAAATTAAAATAGATTAGTAAGTTGACCAAATTCAGAGCAACACATAGATGTGCAATAACTAAGACTATCTGAATAAAATACAGAAAAAATACAGTACAAACCAAAAATGTAAAAAAATGTATAAAATGAAAACACAGTGCCTTACTTTCTAGGTCAGCCTGTCTTTGCCCCAGTATCCTTGAACATCTCTCTTAGTGTGTTGTTCATGTTGCCGTGAGCAACAAGCTGTCAGGAGTTGCCTTCTGGCCCCTGAAAGCTCCAATATGGTGTCCATTAAGGCGGGAAGAGCCCATCTTAGTATTTGGCTCACAGGCATTGATTGTATATAATTCTCCACAGCTGCTCTTTACTGTACTGAAAAGTTTTCCAAAACATGAAATACAGAGGCAGCTGTATCACAAGGCTGAGATACTGCACATTAAATATGAATGGATCATGCTACACTGTATGGCTTCAGATCATGCTTCGTGATGTATGTGCATGTCAGCCAAGTAAAGAGCTAATTTTTATTCAAACCTCATTTTAGTTGCATGTTAGGAATTGACTTGACTTACCTGCATCTTTAGGTGCTGTTTAAGTGCTGGAAGAGTGACTGCTTCCAAACTCATGGCAGCTCATGTTGTTGAATTCATAGTGTGCTGACGTTTACACGTGGCCAACACACACATTACAAATTACCACATTACAAAATTATTACGTACGTTACCTATAATGACCTAGTAATTTTTGTTGAGACACATACAGTGTTGAGACACATACAGTATAGGTCTTTGCAAAGGCAGTGTTGTAGTCGAGTCACCAAACCTCGAGTCCAAGTCGGGTCTTAAGTCCGCAATGTTCAAGCTTGAGTCCAAGTCCGAGTCACCAAGGTCATGTCCGAGTCGAGTCTCAAGTCCTCAGTACTCAAGTCCGACTGCGAGTCTGTGCGAGTAATTAGTTTGAGTTCAACACATATACATTTACATCTGTCACATTAAAAGCTAGGTTAATCGTTAGAATTGTGCCTCTTAAGTTGTGGGTTTCATTCGTTTCGTTTGTTTTTTGATTTGTGTTTCTAAATTATCCAAAAATGAGCAGCAAAGCAGGAACAAACAGCAAATTAAAAAATTAAAAAATTGTAGCGTAAACTACTAAAACTACTGATTTTCCCATATAGAATCATGTGTGGCAGCCGACAACAAATAGATTTCCAAAACTGATACAATAACACCTGAACAATAGGCTACTTCTTGTATTCAGTATTTTCCACTGCTCATTCCATCTTCATTCATCACTTGACTAGCGAACTTCTCACTCCCAGGCACAGTGCTTGTGTTGTTAGATACATTTTTATAGCCACTGTCCACATGTAGGACAATATTGTTAATCAACCGGATGATCAGGTACAAGTTTAGGGTAACACTGAAAAGATGTGTATGACTCCCAAGTTAAAGTTCAAGTACTTGCAAGAACAAGTGAGTAAATCAATATTCAAGTCAGTCATCAAAATTGGGATAAAATATGTTAAGACTAAAACATAAAACATTGTTTGCTAGAGAGAGAAAAAACAGAGAGGGAAAGAGAGAGGGAGAGACATAAAGGTCCACAGGTGTTTTTGTGAAATTGTTTCAGCCTTAAGTGTTTTTTGTTCCATTGTGAAAATTGAAAACAGCTTTTGTTTAGGACACACATCAAGATATATCTTCTGACATCTGGATGAGCGCTTGGGAAAAATGAGTATGATTATTTACAACGCTCTTTCAGTCAACAAACCATAAGGCAAAGGCAATATATAATAATAACTTCAAGGTATCCCTCTTGAAGAATTTCAGAATTTCCTTTGAGATTTGATTTTGTTTGGCTTCATATCTGGGATTGATAGTTTATGTAAAACCTGTAAAAGCGGCAGTAGATTGTGCTAAATAATTTGTGACACCCTTTAGAGTCAGTGTCTGTGACTGAAAGAATAGGAACATCATGGAAGCCAAGTTTACCTGATCATTATTCATCATCACATAACATTTGGATTTGAAGGCAGTAGTGTGTTCAAGAGTGCACCATGCATAAACTGTATTGCCTGAATGTATACTACTGCAGCATTTCAGCAATGGATTTCCCCATAAAGCAAACCCTTTTTTATTTCAGTATGATACAACTGAGCTCTATTGATTGAAGACGTTACGTAGATAGGCCTCCAGTGGCTTCTGAATTGTAAATACGAGGGGTCGCTAATGCAGTGAGAGAGATATATGGGAGCCATTTGTTGGAACTTGATTCGTGGCCTTTGGCTATACTAGGGCTCTAACTGCATTGGTATGTTCATAAAATGTATCCACTGAGGCTATGGGTCATGTAGCTATCACTGAGCATTGGGTTTATTGCTTAATACAGGAAACAGCGCTTTGGAAAGTATGGAGAAATGGAGGATGAGAGCAGAAATTTGGGAGATGCCTGAGAAAATAGAACGAGCTATGGTCGGGCCGAGGATAAGTGGGGCAGAGTAAGAGGTCAGAGTGAAGCACAGAGGTGAATATTAAGTGGATGAGGTTAAATGTATGTATGGAAAAGGGGAAGGATAAGGCCTCCCATAGGGCTTGAAAAGTATTGAGAGTTTGTTAAATTTAATCAAATTAAACAAGAGAAAGCAGATGGATGTCTATGTCAAAAGTGCTGCAATTACTAATTATTGATAATAATTAATGACATTCAAAACTGCATCATTACTGTTTAAGATAGGAAAAGTACTTTGGCCCAGACAGAGCCTGTCTCTTCTGCTACAGCATGTCACATCTTCTGTGAATAACCTTAGTGACATGATAACTCTTAAAATCCACTTGCACTGAGAAACTAGCTGTGTTGACTGTTAGAATTGATGTTTTTCCTTGTTTTCTGAATTGACAAGATCATGTGGCACAGAAAGTTCAATTTGTACCTTTTATTTATCCAGTGCAGATTCCGTGAGCAGCATGCTTATTTTCAGCACTGACCTGCTTCATATTCATACAGTTACACACCTGGCAGCTGCCCTATACAAACAGTCTAATACTGTTGGCCACTAAGCCTCCTCCTTTGGAGCAATTACAGGTTAAGGGCACCTTGATGACAGTTGTTGAGGGAGGGAAGCGAGTTTCCCATTCACTTTCCTCACTCAGATTTTCCCAGCCAGTCAGGAATTCAAACCAGCTTCTCAAATCATGGCTAATGTTGACCAATATAATGTTTATCCCCAAAACTAATTTTGAATCCTTGAAATGACTGAAGAAGACGGTCACAGTCATGGGAAAGTGACGATGACGATGTCTGAGTAAGTGTGAAAATCCTGAATGCAGTGGTAGAGAGCGTAAAAAAAGGTGAGGAGGAGATAGGCGGATTTTGTTTATTTATTCATTTCCCCATTAGCCGCTACTAAGATGAGGGGAGGAGGTGTGAAAAAGGGGATGAGGAGAAAGAGAGAGAGAGAAAGCAGAGTGAATACGTTTTTTTTTTTGTTTTTTGTTTTTTTACATTTTTACATTTACATTTTCCACTTTATTCTACAGTAGTTGCCTTCGGGGCTACACAAAATTATGAGCCAGTAATCCGGTCTTCCTTAAAACCCCTGTGACCTGCTTTAGCATGACAGGGCACTTCATCAGCCACACATCAAAGATGCCCAAAACAAATCATGTTAGGTGATTTAATGTTGAACAAGAGATAGAATAGATTACCCACACCAATCTAGAGCAATCAGCACATGTGTAATCCATACCAATACAAACATAAACAGCTCTTTTATAGCAGGTTTTCAAGAGAACAGACGCTTTGAGGCAGTGATGTTAAACTCTGAAGTTATTCTATTCCTTCATTCATTAGGTTAATGATTTAACCATCTATCCATCCACCCATCATCCATCTGTCCGTCCATCCATCCATTATTTTAATACTATGTAAACCACTATAATGCAGCAGCCAGGATTCTATTAAATCTATGTCTGGTGGATGTCACTGCAACATCTATTGTTTGTAAAATGTTTATCTTGGTTTGGAAATGTCCCTTCCTTATCAGAGCAGAGAAGGTAGCCCCATAGAAAGGATTGTCAGTCTAGCCTTCATTCCCCATAAGATGTTGATGTAACTAAACAAGAGAGAGAGACAGAAGCTTGATCATCTCAGTCCAGACCATACAGTAGCTTATTTAAGTCTAAATTTGCAAGTCTGTCAAGTTGGCAGAAGCATAAGACTGTATGATGTTATAAAGAGATAATTTCTGGAGCTGCTCCACTGACAGTGATTGGACCAATTTGCATAGACAAATGACGGAACCGTGTACAATACAGGGTGATTTTATGGTGACATGAGCGCATATTCTAGTTAGCACCAATATATAAGACTCATTTGGATGTAAAAAGCTTGAACAGACCTTTCGTGAGTCCATCAAGTTTCTCCCCCAATAGTGAATGGAGTGTTCTGCCATTCAAAACTAAAGGGCAGAAACTGCGTAAGAGCAAGATGGAGTGAAACTGAGAAAAAATACTTTTATCTTCATCCTCTCCTGAAGTCGACAATATATATTGTTCAGTAGCACCTATGGGTCTAATGTTTGTTAAAATGCCATCTAAACTTGAGTCATGATGTCTGACCTTTGAAAAACAAAAATAGTTACTGCTGTTCACCTTTGTAGGGCAGTGTTGATGGCATCATTGATTTGAGCCACTCAATTCTGAGTTCTCTTTCCAAAATATGTGGGGTTTGTTTGGGTGTATATTCACCTTAGCCCTGTATGATGCGCACAACGGTGACCTTGAATGTAAGCTCCATAAGTTATCTTGGTTTGTGCCCTTTCAGGCAAAGCAAATCAATAAATACAGTTTGACCAATATGGGGTTTTGAGGGCAGGGCAGATACCGATACGGACATTTTTGTATTGAAGCTGCCATCAGCCAATATTTTATGCTGATAGTCAATATCTTCAAATTTCCCTATTTTAATCAAATCACACATTTCCTCAAATGTAATCAAAGATAGTCTGACCTTTATAAATATACGTATATAAGTGCAAGCATAAAGTACATATTCAACAGAGAGAGATGCAAAGAGAGAGAGAGGGAAGTGAGAGAGAGATTACATAACTACTACAATTCACATAAAGCATCACATATGGGACACAGTAAGAATAAACATACAGTCCTCAGAAAGCTGGCCTTCCCCTGCACTGATGCGAACCAAAGCCCAGTCTAATAACAGAACACACAGACACACACTGCCTGGGGATGCACTTGAATAAGTCATTACAGCTAACAAACAACAGGCTGTCCACTGTAGTCTACAGCCCTGTACCTGTTAATAGCTCAGTCTGCCAAAGGAGGTTTTAAAAGATTTCTCTCTGTCCCAGGAGTAGGAAGTAATCTGTGTGTTTCAACCTCTGCTTGACCCTCACAAACAAGGAAAACTAATTGTTCACAGCTTACTGTACTTGACTGTCCATCTCACAGGGAAGAGGCAGAAAGCACTTGGCTTGGAGCGCTATTTTATCATGCTATTTAGAGCGCAAGGGGAAAAGTTCAGTCAGAAACACTTATGTCAAAGGAGTTTGGACCATTTATTGCAACGAATGGTAAATACAGCTGTATTTAGTGAAAAAGGCTCTGCTCTTGGGGAGCAGTGAATGAATCCAAGCAGCATGCGAGAGAGTCTGCGGGGAGTACAATAAAACCCAGAGGCATGATAGACATATATGATTCAATAATATGAAAACCATCACATAAAACCACACATAATTCAGAGGTAGCTTTGCAAAACGTACTGTGTACAGATAATAGCAGGAGGAGGTTGGAGTGGTGGAGGGTGTTTTTTGCAGCGACTTGGGTCAACCGCAGCAGAGGCATGAATGATCCGCAGAGTGAGTGTGAGCTGTCAGATTATAAAGACCGCCTCATTGACTTGTTTGAATGTGATTGGTGATTGTAAGCATCTGATAGATGATCAGCTGATGGCGTGCACGACTTCACTGTGTATACTGAACTAACGCAATGCTCCAATTGGGGAAGACTGTAAAATGGTTGCTGCCATCAGTTTTTGTTGGAAACAAACAGTTCCGGTCATATAGGGAATAGATGGATGAGTTTTATTAAATTTACTGTCTACTATAGATCTACTATATGCAATATTTGCATTTCTTCACCAAACTATTCTTTCCTTGGTAGGTTGCTTTCCATCCTGTTCACCGACTTTATCCATCCAGGCTCGGCTCTGTCCTTTTTGTTGCCCTAGGAGAGATTGTGTACAAGCGCCCCCCCCTACATATTTCCGACAGCACCTTGAAGGGAGCAGAGTGTTCATTTGTTAGGTCGACTCGGTTACAAATTTATGCACAACACAATCAGTCTGTTGTTGTCGGCTCGGTGTATGAAAGGTAGAATGTACCAATACCAATCTACAAAGTAAAGTTGGCAGGGAGAGAAAGATGGACTCATGACATGGTGAACGCATGTTTCCCCCACACACACCCACACACACACACCTGTAGCTGGAGTCAGAGATATCAAATTGCATGAGACTTTTTTTTTTTTTGTAATTTTTTTTGGTGTTGCTGGACTCACCACTGCCATATCACAATGATAAAATGGATTTTGATCAATTTTTTTTTCTCTTGGCCTATCTGGACGGATGACGCCCTAGGGGACCGCTCTTGTCGCCTATGCATAGAACTGGCTATGCATCCATCCATTCATCATCCATCCATCATCCATCCATCATCCATCCATCCAGGAGTGGGATCATCTTGTGTCAGGGGTATTTACTGTTAAGCTCACCTTTGCTCAGCTTGTTTTGGCTCAGCTCATTTCAGTCCGTGAACTCTGTCACTCTTAGCCCCATTATGCAGATTTCCCGTCACGCCAAGATTTAGGGGTGCCCCACCTCACACTCAACAACACAATCACACACAAACACACAGCAAGCTGTCTTTGTTTATTTTCGGCTCATTAGCTAATTAGCCATCCACTCAGTCATTCTGGGTGCGCTCACGTCTTGGCTGTCACTTGGTAATTGCTGGAATGTGTTGAGACAACACCTAATTTGGACGAGGGGCATTGGGGAGATGCAGGCTGAGATCTTTTCAGTTCCGGCTGAGGTGAGATGCTGAAGGATGAGGTGATCTGAAAGTTTCGGGGCTGTTGCGCTGGGGGCAACCGGCGAGTGAGTAGGAGGTGCTCCTCCTGAGTTTCAGGAGTAACTTAAGTGTGAACAATAGTAAGTAGTTATATAATGTTTTTCAATTCATACCGAGTGCTTTGATTCTAAATGTAGAACTGGAAACAAAATCATTCAAGCTTATGTCTCTAATCCTCCTCTGAGCGATTCTGAAGAAGGAAGTGAGGCACCTTAGAGAGATGTCTGTGGCATTATTTTACTGTAACAGCAGTCATTTTCCTGGTATTTCAGCATCATGACAGACAATACAACTGTACTTTCCTTTCAGAATTCCACAATTGACTGTTTCTGCCAGAGAAAATGTGTACACATTTTTCTCAAGCAATTTCATGGTCACTGTATGATTTACACGCCACAAAAGATGCAGAAACCTAAGCATATATTTTATATCTGATAATATCTGAGAGAAGAACTGAGTTTTATTCCAAAATGATTGAAAGGAAAGCTACTGGATTTATAGAATGTTTAGTATACTACTGAATACTATTGAAATTATTAATTGTATTAATATCTTTGCTTACAACATTGTAAGATTTTAGATTACATAAAGTCGTGAGCTTTTAAAACACTGAAAGTGAATATAGGGTAGCATTTTTTTTTCCTAAAATGATTATCTACTCTTTTGGACTACATGGGTTATATACATGGACCAGGGTTTCTAACAACCTCTACAAGTGTTGAAAAAAATAAGTGCAGTGTGAGAGAAAAGTGCCACCTTCACAACTGGCTGGGTTTACTTTTGCATCAGGGGATATATCGTAATATTCATTCACACTTAAGATTGATGTCTCATTGTTGCCACTTGATGAGGCCTAATGAATACAGGAGAGACAAAGCAAATGCATCATCAACATAATTACTGCTCACTGTGTTAATATTATGCTCATAATGGGTTCAGCATATCGTGTCTTAATCGCTTTTGCTTAGGGACTTGGCTCTATATGCGAACATTGTTGGGAATAATCACTGCAGTTATGATGATAGCGTTGATTAAATTATCACAATTTAAATGTCTGGAGAATATCTTGAAAATGTTTTATAAAACTGCCTCTTTAACTGCCTCTTTATAAATGACAGCAGAACTGAGTTGTGACTCTTCCATCTCTCCCCCCTATTCTATCTCCTCGATTCCTTCCTCTTATCGCCTCACCCCCTCCCTTCCCTTCTCCTCTCTTCCTCTCCCCCTTTTCTCTCTTTCTCCCTCTCTGTCTCTCAACCCCATTTTTCTTCATCCCATCTGTTGATCTTTCCTCTGCCTTTTCTCTCCTTGTCTCTCTCCATCCCTCCCTCTCGTCCAACTCGTCCTCTGTGCCTCCTTCCTCCTCCTAACCCTAACCCTGCTTCCCTCTCTATTATCCCTCTCTCTTTCCATCCCATTCCTGCTCCCCTCTCTCTCCTTCCTTCCCTCCCTCCTTCCCTCTATCCTTGACTCCCTCTCCCTTTGCCCTCCTCCAGGTTGTCATGGCGGTGTGCACCAGAGGAAGCTGTACAGTGACCTGATGGTCAACTACAATCGGCTGGAGAGACCCGTCCAAAACGACTCCGCACCCATAGTGGTGGAACTGGGCCTCACACTGCTACAAATCATTGACGTGGTGAGTGTGTGCCTGTGTGTGTGTATGTGTGTTAGAAAGTTAGAGGCATAGAGTGTGTGTGTGAAGACAGAAAGAGGAAGAGAGGCTGTGTGTGTGTGTGTGTGTGTGTGTGTGTGAGTGGAATTTGTTTTGAAATCAACAGAGCGAGCTAGAGATAGAGTTAGTTGAACACTGTCTTTGTGAGAGTTTTTGCACATCGGTATGTGCTGTTTTTGTTTTTTTGAAAGGTATTTCTTTTGAGTTATTTGCACATCGGTACGTGTTGTTTTTTTTTCTTCTTTTGTTTAAGGTATTACTTTTGAGTTATTTGTTGTGACTGTGGTGCACGCTCATGCATATAGTTTGTGGTTAATGCAGATCTACTTCCTCTGAACTGGTATTCAAAGCCATCCTTAACCCACCAGTAGCTGCACCCAACCAAGTGATGTTATTCATCTTTGAAAACCACTGGTCTTTGTTTCTCCTCTCGATATTTTTTCATTTCGAGGCACTACACTCCCTGAGTCCCTCCTTTCATTGGACAAGAAAATTGAATCTCAGTGTTGCGATGTGCCCTCTCTCTCTTTTTGCCTCTATTGTTCTTCTTAGCTGCTCCTCGCCCTTGTTTCTTCTCTCACCTTCTTTTCCATTCCAATCACAACTTTAACTTGGTTTCGTGCGTTTCCAGGCACTGCCATTGTGCTGTCTTCTTAGAGCCTCTTCCCATGTTTCTCCTTCTTTCATGGTTGTGCGCAACAGAGAGAAGCCTCATGCAAAACATCTGTTCTTATCCCTGTGCCCTACATTTTGCACACACAAACACACACAAACACAAACACACACAGACACACAAACACACACAAACTCACAAACCCTATGCAGCCCTGTGCAGCCATAGTGCTCACTGTTTCACTTGTACTTCACTCTTTTTCAACACTTAAATCAACACTACTGTCGTTTTGGTACATTTTCTGTCAGGTCTCATCTTGTATTTTGTTTCTTACATGTTTGCCCTAAGCTTCACTTTGTGTTTCCTGTGTTCCCCCTCTCATGCACCTATCCACCCACAAACCCACACATAACCCCTTGCCGGTTAGCCTGACCACATAGCCAGAGCATTCATCCAAAAAACCCAAGCCGACATCCCGTCACATCTCTGAGCCAAGGTTGTCAGTCCTGTCACAAGATGTGTACGTCTCTTCATGATAACTACATCGTGTTAAGAGCTTTATGGTGCGCTGTTATATATGGTTCCCATTCTATTATTCATCTGGTCTGCCCTCCGACAGCAAATATGAAACATAATTTTCATGTTTTTTCAGAGCTGTCAGAGGGAAGAAGTAGGTGGTGTGTCTGGCTTGCTGGAGACACATAGTCAAGAGGCGAGTCTTTCTCAAGAGAAAACATGGCACTCTTCAAAATGATGTGGCATTTCAACACATCTGTTGAAAGTGAGAGCCAACACATATTTTGTGTTTAGCGAGACATGTTGAAAGAACATTTATTATTAATGTTATTAAAATGCACTGTATTGAAAAGTTACAAAATATGTGCTGTGCTTCAACAGACACACAAAAGTGATATAAATGATAAATAAAGTTAAAGTGTAAAGAAAAAAGTGTGTAGCTGGATTGAGGTGTTTGGTTTGGAAGCCAACCTCACCATACATTAGCCACGGATCTGAAAAAAAAACAACAACAACTAAGGCCTAAACTGAGGCCAAACCTGATGTACATTTACATTTTAATTTCATTTTATTTAATAAATGCTTTTATCCATTTATATTATATTTATATTTTTTATCCATTCTTTTTCCGTGTGCGTAGATATAAGGCTAGAATGAAGATGGATAGAAGATAAACTCACTGATATAAAAGTCCCATCTTAATCTCAATATTAAAATCCCATCTCAATATGATGATAAGATAATAATAAATGAAATGATCATGACGCATAATTATAAATTGTCATCCCTTATGACACTGTAGACGATCAGCACTGCCCAAGCAAGCTGTCTTGGTGGCTTACAGATCAGAATCAGAACGGCTCTGACCCGGGCTCCGAGCGTCTCTGGCTGTGGCTCCAGATGCCCGTGGGCTGGGAGGCTGTAGCTGGGAAGCTGTGAACCTGTGTACACATGACCTCCCCTCCATCAGGTCACAGGCTGAGCCAGCCAGCTGCTGCAGCCTCTCCGCTCATATGCCAGCCTCTCGTGTGTTTGTGTGTGTGCGTGTGTGTGTGACTTTGTATTTGCCTGTGTGCATGCATGTGTGTGTTAAGAGGAAGAGGGTAGGATCCAGTGAAACCCTCAATCTCTCATAATTAACCAACAAAGGGAAACAGTAATTAAGACTCATAATTGGTGTAAGTTGTACAAATCGACAGATAGTTTGCACACTGTCAGATCTCAGTAGTGTCTTATGTTGATGTTCCAGTACGATATTCGCTTATTGTTTAATATTCCGCTCTATGGAGCCACACATTGTTAGCTGTCTAGATTCATAATGGATAAGCTAGCAAGGCCATATGAGTTATTGCTTACTGGGCAGGTGTGAATAATGTAAAGCTCTGTGTGTGTGTGTGTGTGTATGTGTGTGTGTGTCTGTGTGATGTGGCCTTTGGTTGCTGATGAATAATATATCTGGGTAGCGCAGTGTGACCTGAGCCTCCATCTGCTCCTGGGTAACTCTCTATCCAGGGAACTGGGGCAGGTTCTGCCCACAGTCTGGGTTCTTCAGCATGAAGGCTGACGGACAGACAGAAAAACACAAGTCTGGCAGTTACCACCCAATGTGGGAGAGGCCACCATATGCCTTACTTTCACACACACGGACTGAGAGCATCTACTGTAGCTTACGCATTCAAAGAAACCAAGATTCAAGATTCCATATATTAAATTGACAGGTAAGCAAAGTTCATTTTATCAGTGATTTACAAGAGTAAAATGTTAAACTAAGATCAGAAAAAAAAACAGTAAGACGTAAAAACAATAAGACAACACAAAAACAGACAGAATTACATACACAGAGGCTAAACAAAGGCCAGGTCTGAACAGATGAGTTTTTAACTGCTTTTTGAAAGTGTCATTAGAGTCTGCAGATCTTAAGTCCAATGGAAGAATGTTCCACAGTTTAGGAGCCACAGTTTCAAAGGCTTGATCACCTTTAGTTTTGAGTCCAGAGCGAGGGACAACCAGCAAACCCTGGTCAGAAGTCCTGAGCGACCTACTTGTAATGTAGGGATGGAGTATGTCGCAGATGGACTCTATATGTGATTAAAAGAACAAAAGAGTACAGGTCCAGTTCAGTCATTGAAAGAAAGTATGTAAGAAAGAAAGAAAGAAAGTATGTAAGAAAGAAAGATAGAAAGAAAGAAAGAAAGAAAGAAAGAATTGCAAAATCTTTCTGCGATCAGTTTATATGGTGTCAACTGTCGGTGGTGCAAAGCCAGTGATTTCTAGTGTGGAATAAACGAGCCTGCGTCTGACCCTCCTCACCTGATGAAGGCCCACTAGGGCAGAATCATTCGTATTAAAAAACTGTGTTTTGGAGCGTATGTTTTTCAGTTGTCCGCTTGCGTTCACATTTGAGTTCTATCAACCCAGCACCTGAGGCTGGAGGTGCATATAGACTAACACCTTTCATTGTGCTCTTGCTAAACAAGACAGTGATGCCTCCTATCTGCGCGCACTCAGCTGCACTGCATCAGAAGCTCACCCATATGCGTTGAACCTTTTCAAAACATGAAGGCACAGTGTTCACCCGTGATATCGCAGTGCCCTGTCAAACGATCCATTTCTAGGAATTTGATGAAAATCAAAGGTGAATGTAGCAGTATGGCAATTTAGTCCAGGACACAAATATTACAGATTCTGAGATATGATTCAGGATTTAAAGATTTCATTCTTCTTCATTGTTTGATAATTCAACATCTTTGAAACACTCATCATGGTCTCCTGATCTGGATTCAAAGAAAATAGATAAGATGCTATCCCATTGTTCCTAATGGGGATAATACTGAATTCCACAGATGAAATGCTGTTTTTGGAACACTATACATGAAGATTTAAAATAACTCATCACTTGAGATATAAAAGAAAAGCAAACAACATGATTTTGGCCTTGAGCCTATAATGGAGTTACAATAAATTACGTTTAAGGAGCTTTCATTGGGTGCAAGTGTCTATCAATCCCTTGTCAGTCTCTCTAAAACCAATCAGAGCAGATTTATGAGGAGATTAGAGTGTTTGTATTGGGTGCGACGGGGCTGATACCGCCCATTGCAGTTGAGCAAAACCCCAGAAAACACCACAAAGGAGAGGTCAAGCACAAAATACAAAACAACCTCAAACCAAAGCCAAATCTCATGGATTGCGTGCTTGCTCACACACATACACACACACACACACACACACGCACACACACACACACACACACACACACACGCACGCACACACACATACACCAAAGGGACAGAACAGTGTTGTTTTGTGAAGAACACAATGGGAGGCTGTTCTATTTTAGCAGTAGAGAAAGAAGGCTGTTTAAAAGCGGGACAGATCAGAAAGGACAGGTGGAGATAAGATTGGAGCGAGGGGGGAGTTAGGGAGGAGGGAAGGCGGAGAGGAGGGGTGGAAGCTGAATGAGAATCGATTTTCACGGCAATCTTCAAGTAAGATGAGGGAGTTTACGTACCTTTTCATTGGTGAAATAGAGTTTAACCACCGTTTTAAGCTGATATACATCTTAATGATAACGACAGTTTGTAGCATACATCATAGTGTGAGTGTCAGATTCATGCAAGATAGCTACATGAAAGCGTGGTCTGTTCAATAAAATAAAACATAAATATAATAAATATATATATATATATATATATATATATATATATATTCTTTTTCATATAGGTGGTTGTTCAATTAGCAGTGATCACAAATTGGAGTTCATATACTCACCTTCATATTTATTTTCCACTACATCACTGGAAGAGAGAGAGGTCCGAAAGGAAAACCTCACTGTTTGTGTGTGTGTGTGTGTGTGTGTGCGTGTGCGTGTGCGTGTGCGTGTGCGTGTGCGTGTGTGTGTGTGTGTGTGTGTGTGTACGGTGTCTGCTTGCTTTCTAAAACCTTATTTTTACAGTAGTTCAATAAATGGATAACATAATGAGATCTACAGAAACAAACATTATGTTTATATGCTCTGGAACAACTGATCTCTTCAAAAACCTTTATTGTCCACACACACACACACACGGATGGTTTTGCAGTGCTATCAATCTTACTGTGTAGAACATAGGTATACAGTCTGTGCCCTATATACTGCAATATCGATTGGTTGCTGAACAATTTCAGCAACACCATATGTTTTGTGGCAGACATTTTTATTATTTACTGATATTACTGTATCTTTAAGCTATTTCCTTGTTTTTCCTGAGTGTCAAATGGAATCCAACAGCCTTGTGATCTCAGAGTGAAATAGTCTGTTTAAAGTCGGCCCTGTTGGCCCAATACCCATAGCGAGTCATTTACCACCCACAGGCATCATGATTGTCACAATCATCATCATAATCATCATCAAAAATATTTCTTTCTTTCTTTCTTTCTTTCTATTTATGTACGACAGAAGAGTGAAAGCGGTCTTGATATCCATTTGAAAACACATTTGCTTTTCAGAGCGTTCGTCTGTTTCCTGAGTAAAGACCATGTCAGCCTCAGTAATTCAACTAGCTTGTCTACAGTCAAGGCCAAATTTAAGAGCTTTCTTCTATGGCTGTCCTCTTAAAAAAAGTCAACTTTTCCATGTTTTACCTCTGAAATGGTGTCGAGAGAAGCAGAAATACAGAGACAACGAGACTGAGGGTGAAAGTGAGCGATAGAGTGATGAACAGAAGAGATGAAGAGAGATGAGATGGAGTGGGATGAGAAATATAGAGAAATGAATGTGAGTGAATTGGTTTCATGATTTGATTTTAGCACAGTAGAATAAAAAAAAAAAACTGTTTTGAAAGGGTGGAACTGGGGGTGTTCCAGATTTAGCCACAGGTACAAGATAAAACAACTCACATCAATGATTCCATGAATATGAAAGTGAACTAAGTGAAGAGACGCAGAGAGCATGAGCTGGTACTGTTTATCACCCACTATCACTGTTGACAAGCAGGTTGCAGAGTTTCAGAGGTAACACATTGACATGCACAGTCACACTATGTACCGATGTGTAACACGAGGAGTAAAACTTCTCGCTGTCATGTAGAACACTATTCCCTCTTGAGGTGTTTTTTTGTGTTCCCTGTGCCTATTTCTGGCCCCTTGTATCATTTTTTTTTCTCTTGCTATCTCCCTCTCTCTCTGCCTCAACCTCTGTCTGCTCTGCCTCCTTCTCCCTCGATCTCGGCCTCTCTCTCTCTCCCTCCTCATCCCTCTCTTCATTTCTTTCATTCTTTCTCTCTCGCTCTCTCTCTCTCTCTCTGACCATTTGACCGTAAGCTGACCCTGTGCCACCGAAATATTGAATTATACTGAGATGCAACTGGAGCCGCTGAGTCTGTGTGTGTTACTGTTTTCATGACGTTGATAGGAGTTGTACACTCCTCTCTTCGTAAGTGCGCCACATCTTTCCTACTGTGTCTTGTACATCTTTCTTGAATTGCTGTGTTTTCCCAGTTTCATTTGTCTTCTCTTGATTCCAAGGTTGTTTGAAAATCTTAACTTTTTTTTGTCGACATTTTTGGAGGTCATTGCTGTGGGGTTTTAGCTCTGCTCTATCCACAGTGGACTTTCTGTTGATGAAGTTTGAATTTCCTTAAGTACTGGTCTTTTCTTTGTTCAGTCATGGTGGCTATCGCTGCTCATGCTGGTCACCCAGTTCTTCTTCTGTTATATATTATTATGTTATATTCCAAACAAACCGCCGTTGCTGCGGCTGGAAACGTAAAACACATTAATTCCTGTGTGCCAAAAGACCGACCCAACACCAGGTGTTAAATTACTATCAAAGATTTATAACATTTATTTGTATGAAAATGTGCTTTAGTGCTTCAATTGAAAAAAGTGAACGTTTTAGCCTAGCAATAGCAAATGTGCAGGAAACCTGTTTGTACAGTGGCCTCAAATGCATAAACAAGAACTGTTGAATGTACTGAGGGTTTAGGTTGGTGTTGCTTTTATTATGTGATTTATCATCTAATGGGACAGCTCTAACGGATAATTCATACTCATCACAAGTTTTAAAAGCCACTAGTGTGCATTCATATGACTGGTCAGTTGGTCGTTACTGAGGGCAAAGCACTTATGAGTTTGAGTTCTGCAAGACTGGAACAAACAAGGAACTATCAAAAACTAGACTTTGAAAAGTGCTTTATGCTGTAAATAAAGATATTCTATTCCATTCTATTCTATTCTGTCACATTAAATTGGAAAAAAAAACATGTGCCAGAAAAAGGTTGCAGTGCCATTGTTGTCTTTCAGTGAACTTTCCAGCTCTGTGCTGCTGTTGATTTCATGGCCAATCTGTTTCTTAATCTTACCTCAAGTTTTCCAGACATGCTGTATTTATTTCTCTTTCTCTCTCCCGCAGGGGAATATTTTCATTCACTATCTGTCTGAAACCACCTCCACTTGGTACTGATAATGCTTTCTCTCTCCTCTCCCTCTCTTCTGTTTCCCTCCAGGATGAAAAGAACCAAGTTTTGATCACAAATGCCTGGCTGCAGCTGGTATGTCTCTTCTCCAAGCTCTTTTGTGTGATCATTCCGTAATAATAGTCATTTCTGTATGTTTTTGGAAGGTGTGTGTGCGTGTGCCATTTGTATTTCCAACTTCAAAAAGTATTCACATCTGAGTGCATACAAAGGCACAGAGGCAGTTAGATTTGAAATTGCAATCAATAGCCTTTTGTTATGCAACAGAAACTGTTTCTGTGATAAAATTTCCAAAAACGTTTCAGTGAGTCTCTAGGGCCCCGTGCTGACACAGTGAAAAAATACTGTGAAGGCTGAAGTTTAGACTAGACAGTACTGTGAAAATGGTTTGGATGCTGGAAGTTGCATTATGTTTTACAATATCTCTGCTTTACTATAAAGGGAGGTATTGTTAGTTTGGCTTTAGTGCTCATTCTCAGACCTCCACACCATCTCTTGCTTACACCAGCTTGTCTAGTCTTTCATTGCCAGTGGTGGAAAAAGTAATCAAATCCTTTACTTACGTAAAAGTAGCAATACTATAATGGATAAATACTTAATTGAAAGTAAACAAACGTTTACTTAAGTAAAAGTATAGAAGTATTAGCAGTAAAATGTACTTAAGTATCAAAAGTAAACATACTTATTCTGAAGAACGGTCCCTTTCAGAGTGTTAAATTATTAATGCATTAACCTATAAGAAGTATTTTAATGCTGTAGGTCTAAATACTCCATATACTGTGTGGGAGTTCAAATAATGCTCAAACAATGCAACATATTTTATGAGCGTATCATATGTTTTGCATGTAAATCCTTATTCTGCAAAGTAACTAGTAAATACAGCCATCAGATACATATAGTGGAGTAAAAGTATGAAGTCTCACAAAATGGAAATACTTAAGTAAAGTGCCAGTACCTCAAAACTGTACTTAAGTACAGTAGTTGAGTAAATGTACTTAGTTACTTCCCACCTCTGTTCATTGGCATCTATGCATGTGGACACATGCATAGTTGAGCTATTAGAAATCTATCCCATAATAAAAACTTGAAAATGATATAATGGTGCAAGAAAGATGCATAGCTAATGTATATGTTACAATGCATCAGGCGATCCATGGACTGTAGGTGCTACTGCCTCATTACCATGGCAACCGTGATCAGGATATTACAGCCCACACCCCGCAACCCCTGATGCTGTTGGACGTGCCACATCAAGTCAGGTTGACCAGCTCACAGTCAAAGACAGAATCAATTATTCAGGTGGCCACCTCTTTAATACTGGCATCCACTTTGGTGTAATGGCTGAGAGGGCTTTGCTGACACAGCAGGTTTTGAAGGAGAACCTGGGAAGTACATTAACTAGCGTATACAGATAGGCAGGCAAGGGGCAAGTTCAGCGCTGAGTCTTCAGGGATGTGGAGGATTTTAGGATTACGGAGGTTTAGGAGGCAATGAAAGTCCCACTCCAGAATGGATGTAGTTTGATGTGGTCTTTAACTGTGAGAACTATAATGAGCTCCAGTTTTCTGTCTAAGAACTGAGTGTGTTACCTCAGTGCCTTCCTCTACAGCCAGCTCTCATGGTTGATGGGATATTGCTGCAGCCAGCACATTACTGTACGTCAGGGAGCCTAGCAGTTATAGAAGGCGTCCTTTAAGTTTTCAGCCTATACCTGTGCCCTGGATGTGGCTAACCCTAGTTTTAATTCTAGTTTACAGATGGAGAGGGTGTTTTTAATGTATATAATACTGCAATACACTGTGTATGTCATGTATTAGATGTATTATGTGTCATGTATTTTGCATTTTTTTCTAGAATTTACATGTAGTTACACAGACAGTTAAACAGACTGTATCTGTGTGTACTGTAAGTCTTTTTAAGCAATTTATTGTCCACTCAGCAGTCTAATTTGGAGTTTTCTGTCTGGCTCTGGTGGCTGAGGAGACTTTGCAGTGGCAGCAGATTTGTTGGAAAGAGGCTACATGCACATTAGAGAGAAGTGTAGAAGGTCATTACAGTTAACAAACCCTACCTACGCTAGAGACGTGGTGAGTCGTTTAATTTTTTGGTCAACTATTAGCTGATTGGCTTTTTTTTTTCTTAGATATGTGATGTTCACATTTGTTCTTTACATATAAGTAAGAATCCTAAAAGTTCTCAGAGTTCCAGAATCATTCTCAGACTTGTGAATGAATTTCACACTCTTTTAAGAATCTAGTAAGTCTCAAATTAGTGCCGCTTTCCTAAATTTCTATTATATAACTACAAACCTATTCTTAGACAGTTGTTACCTTATGTAGCCCAGTGTCCTCCTCATCTATTCCTGACAGACTACAAAGTTATTGAGGTGTGTTTTTGTTCAGTTGGCTGTTAGTTGCGCTTTCCTAGCCAACTAACATGAAAGAGGAGGCTCTCTAGTACCAAACCGCCGAGGCCCAGAGATGACAAGTGTAGTGATTAAGCAATTAGCTGCATGAGCGGAGACATATGTCAGCAGACCCACTTTAGATGGATGGTATTTCTTTGATGAGAGCGAATCAGCAACTTATGTGACGTTGGGTTGATAATAAGGTCACATATACATGTTCAGAGGCACGGATGTACAGACAGATTTGCATGTGTATGTGCACACATGCACATACACACACAGGGGCAAGTACACACTAGAGCAAGCACAAAAATAGACACTTGGCGATTACACACACACACACACACACACACACACACACACACACACACATGCCCAGTGTACTGGCAATAAACAATCAGTGGCCACATCAGTAATGGGACTGCATTTGCTCTATAGGGAATATGCCCTGTGGCTACAACATCTGAGTGCCAGAATCTATACATACTTATACTAGACACTCACACACACACACACATGCAAACATGCACACAGACGCAGACATAGACACACACAAAAACAGACAGACGCAGAAACACACACAAATAAATGTGCTTACATGCCAAGACACAAAAATATCCATGTACTGCATACCGTTCCACAGATCACACATCATCTATTGTATGCCATGAAAAGACACGGATGCACAGCGGCAGCACAGAACACACCCTCACTCTGTGCTTTTAAATGCTTTGCTGCTGTGCTCAGTTAGCCCTTGCAGCTTATGGGCTCAGGCTCAAATGAGAGTGTAGGGGTCAGTGCCAACAACTGCTGGCAAGGTTTCATTTCATGGCCGGGCTTCATTATCAGAGCTGGAGATCCGGAGTAAGAGCCAACAGCTGTCGGAATATTAGCCCGTGTAATGGGAAAAGATTTGATTTCTGACAGTTAAAGGTTGGTCTGAGCTCTAATGTTCTGATGCGTTTCTGTCGCGCGTGCCATTGTGGGAGGATAATGCTTTGCAGTGTCGGGTAAGTACACTTGTGAACACCTAACACTTCGTCAACACGTTAGGTGAGACACTGTGATGCGCAGATGATGTACGTGGCATTGTACCAACCCTATTTAAGTTGTGAAACGCGTCTCGCTGTCACAGCTTTGAACGTTGCTAACGAGTCGCCGTGCCAAACAAGACATCAACAAATGCATCAACAACAACAAGGACGAGTTGGCTGGGCCACAAAGAGAAACAAACTAGAGAGCCTTAAGTTGATTTGGCACTCATCTCGTTTTTTGCTCACTGCGTTGTTGGAGGGAGTTCAACTGTCTGCCTGAAACTGGTCTGCTCTGTTTATTTCTCAACTTTATCTCTGTCACTTTTCTCCATGTTTTTTCTATCTTCCCTCCTCCTCCTTCTCCCCAATTCTCCTTTTCTTTGCTTTGCTCACTTAACTTTTATCATGTGTCCAAATCTCTCTTTCTTTTTTCCTACTCCCTCCTGTCTATCCTCATCTCTTTCTCTGTTTTTCATCTCATCTCCTTTTTTTCTTATCTCACTCTCTGCCTCTTCTCTATCGTTTCCTCCAGTATTGGACAGACATCTACCTGTCGTGGAACGCAGAGAGTTACCCCGGGGTGCAGAACCTCCGCTTCCCCTCCAGTCAGATATGGGTCCCAGACATCCTCCTCTACAACAGGTAGGCCAGACTCACGCCTCACAGTGTTGCTGTGTTTCTCTTCTCTTCTCTTCTCTTCTCTTCTCTTCTCTTCTCTTCTCTTCTCTTCTCTTCTCTTCTCTTCTCTTCTTCCTCCCTTCAGACATTTCCACTGTAATGCTCTATTGTACAGCATAGTTGGTTACAATAACAATATAATATAGAAGACATCAACAGCTGTTCTCGGTAGTAGGCACACTATTAGGAAGTTGGATGGAGGATGAGAAGCCTTCCTACTCAGCATTGAACACAAGGTGATGCTGAGGAAATTTGAAGGGCTTGAAATTAAGTGACTAACACAAACCAGTAAAGCTACACATTTTTAGCACATTGCAATAAGGACAGAGAGAACTTACAAGCCAGTTCACAGAGACAGCTATTTTCCAACCTCAGGTTCTCAGGCTTTAACTGTCGTAGCCCAACTGCTTGGTTGTTTTTATCACATTGGGTAGGTTTACTATTCAAATTTAGTTTCTACTCCATGGGTTCATAAAATTCCACTACTTTTTTACTGACAGGGCCATTTATTATTTCACCATAGCTGCATTCAGAAGCACTCGTGTAGATGGATTCAAATGGTTATCTAATAGAGATATATTGACATTAAGCAAGGCACAAAGAAAGGCAGACAGAATTGGGGAGAACCTTGTTTTTATTGGCAACTATTGGTGGCCACTGGGCACTGGCCTGACAGGCGCTGTGGCTAATCTGTCATTGCTCTCTTCTCGTCTAATCTCCTCTCCTCTCCTCTCCTCTCCTCTCCTCTCCTCTCCTCTCCTCTCCTCTCCTCTCCTCGCCTCTCCTCGCCTCTCCTCTCCTCTGCTTTGGTTATTTAAGCCAGCAATAGTCATTATATTGGCTTGTGGCTTGTCTTAGAGTATTTTTTCTGTAATACATGGATAGATAATCTAGATTGCATGGATTCTGTTTACCCAATAACACAGTGGGTAGACAAATAAAAACACTCCCTTGCTGAGATTTCATCTTTGGCTACAGCCTCACCTAATGAGATGATTGAGCTGATTGCCTCTGCGAGGAAATAAACCGCAACTCCCAGGGGGCTTTGCATCTGTTGGCCGTAATGGGCAGTAGTAGGGCAGAAGAAGCCAGCTGAAATCACTGTGTGCCAAGTGACTGGAAGTTTCTACAGTTATTGTAAAATTAATGGTATTGCATTTGACATGAGAAGAATAGACAGAACTGGATCTCATCAATATGAAATTTTGTGCAGCTTGTATGCCTTCACTCACAATATTTTACTCATGCATATAAGGTGTAATCATATAATTTCAGCATGTTTATACAATTGGTTTGCTCTCATATCCAACTCTAAAGATCTCAGCTAGATACTGAGCGGAAACATTCGCCTGGCCGAGCTCATTTCCTCTCACACCTTTGTCAGGGAGTGGGACTTTACATGGGAACAAAGAGAGATAATCTGGATTCTGAAGAGCTCACTGTTCTCTCGGATTCATAGGTCATTCTAGCAGAATCTCTTCCCTATTCACCCAGCTAAGCCATTTTGGCTCTCAGACTATTGGGATGGAGATGAGTCGCCTTTGCCAGTTCCACTGCTTGGTTCGATTATTATGTTGCAGATACAAAGAAATGAGTTTGAGGTTTGATCATAACTGTACTGGGTGTTTCTGATTTGATATTCAGTATGTGGCCTGGACCTGATGGGTTTTTCAGTGCGACTGACTTGTAGAACCTCTCAAGTTTGATGATGAGTGATTTGTTGATCCACCAGAGTTCATTTTGTTAACAGCTTTCTGTGTGATCCTTTAAACAAATGAGGGCGGTGTCCATTTTGTGCTGAAACACAAGCTGCATTTAGAAGTTTATTTCAGTCAACTGCTTTCATGGTAATCAAAAAAACATCCAGAGCATTTACCCTCTTGCTACACAGCTGTGGCATGTTGAAAAAAACATCAACAATACTCAGTGTGCCTCTATGTGGTACATCCAATGGGATTACATGATTTAACTTGTCTGGCATGCGAGAGTGATGCAGGTCTCATTCCTATATTCCTGTTTTGCTGTGAGTGGAAGGCTATTAAAGGATTGTAGCTATCGAAAGCTGGAGGAGAGTGGGAGGGGAAGAATGGCAGAAAAAGATGAGTGGAAGGGTAGACGTGATGCAAATGAAGCAAGACAGCCTGCAAAAAACTGTCTATGAGAGTTTGCATCTGTAAGACCACAGAGAAGAGCTTACTTTGCAAGGAATTTTGCTGTTCCTTCTCTGAAGTTTCTTTAGCTCTGGAAGATTCTGGTTTTGACAGTAATATCTGGACTTGCATCACCTTTTTTTTGCCTAAAGGTAAATTTAGAAGTATAATGAAGTATCCCAAAAAACCTAAGAGGGCCTACATTTTGCAGTTTGGAAGAACACACTGAGATGCTTGTTGTCACAACTTCTGTTACATATTGTTAGAGCTACTTATCATTAGTTCCATGATTTTTTTCTGTGTATCAAGTTATTCCTGAGTATGGCTTCAGCACTTGCTATTGAGAGACAGTTTCAGTAACACACTGCAAGCTCAAAAATGAAAGACGGTTGTTACTTTAATGAGGACCAATTCCTTACTAAGCATAAATCATATCAATCTGCAGGGGAATACCACTCTGGGAAACACCGTGGCACTATCATAGATGTCCCTATGTGACTAAAAATGCTTTTTATAGCACTGGATAAACAGTTGACTGTAAAAGGCACTGGGGAGAGGTTGTGTGATTGTTGACCATTATTAAAGTGTCAATCCCTAAGAGAGGCCATTTAACAAGGGAATAAGATGGGTTCAATGCATCAATCCTTCTCACACCCACTCAGAATCACACATTGAATCTCTCGCTCACTCTCTCTCACTCACAGAATCACACTTGTAATGTGGGTAAGACAACACGGTACGAAGCAGAGTTGAAGGTGATTGATGGTGCTGGCTTTTCAGTGTTACCTTCAAGGTGATCGAGGATTCTTTTATGAGGGGGGAGATTGAGATAGATTTCCAGCTTGGCCCATGTGCATATGCGTGTGTGAAGTGTGTGCAAGATGGGAAGAGAGGGAGAGTGAGAGAGAGAGAGAGAGAAAGAGAAAGAGAGACAGAGAGATATTCATAACCAAAGGAGGAGAGGGAAGGGTTTGGCTATCTAATAGGGATGATACAGAACATTAAGCAGCTTACAGTGGGGATCAGCGATCACTAATGATAACAACAATATAGTCCTGACACAGACCCAGATTGAAACTGACATTCCTTGTGCATGCAATATAAATCATGGGCAAAATAATATTTCTATTTTTATAAGGGTTATGACTATTAGTGCCAAGTGATTTTGAAATGAAATGAAAGCAAGAAAAAGAAAAAAAAGAAAGAATTATGAGATAAGATTAAACTTTTGATCCCCCTGGGGAAATTAGGTCATTGCAGCAGCAAATCTAATAGGATTCAGCTGGGGAAAAAGATAAATAGAATATCAGCAATATATGAAATAAGCTATAAAAATTGTAAACGACTAATAAAACAGTGAGCAGTAAAATAGAATGTAAACAGTTGTGTAAATTGTACTGTAAATGTATGCTGATGTCAGTTATGTGCTCTATAAAGTACGTAATAAATAATACAATATAAAGGTATCAGTATGTCTACCATATGAAATTGTGGAACCATTATGAAAACACCATCAATATGTACAGAATATGAGGGAGATATGTGAAAGCGAGTATGTGAATTTACAACAATGTTCATGGTGTGTAAATGTGCATCACACTCACATTAACAAGTCTACAGAAGGTCATATATATGCACATAAAGTGTTGTGGCTTGCAGACTATAGCATAACATAACAACTCTAAACTTTATGAAATCAATATTAACTTAACAGATGTAGACAGCATATGTACAGAATGTGTCTTTTGGATATATGCATTACCAACTGTCCCATGTTACAAAGCTCCAGGATGGAGTGGAATTACCACATGTGCGGAAAAATGACAAAACTGTTCACAGTATCACTATATAACCAGAACATGGAACAGGAAAAGTTTCATATGTGCCATCTCTTGTGTCCACATATAGTCCAGAGTCTAAGAATGCAGAGAGCCAGGAGAGTCTGTGTCTGTGTCTTCCAGCCTCAGCTCCCTCCTACTTGGCTGAGACTGAAGCCATTTGGACATGAAGTCTGATCGGTGTAACTGTATAGCTGTACGTTCTGTATCTGCCCTTCTCTACACAGCAGCAAACCTAAATCCTTTCCAAATGAATAACATAGGAACCATTTGCCGAGTCCCAGGCGTGACTTTGAATAAATAATAATACAAATTCACCATCTGATACACAAAACAGACCTGGGGTAGCAGGGAGCCCAGGGGATTGATCTTTCTGCTTTCCCTGTTTTCTTATGTAAATAATGTAGAGCTATGTAGAGCTGCTTTCTTGACATGCGGATGTGGCTTGGCTTGATATGAAGCTCTTAGGCTGTACCATAACTTAGGGTTGAGATGCGAGGCTTTTCAATAAAACCTCCCCGGCCTTCAGGGCTTATCTTCGTGATGAAGCGTTGATACATACAAATGTTTTCACAGGAATAAAGTGGAAATGCTGATAAAAACTGCCATTCAGTTGAGCCAATGGTTATTGAGGCAATTTACAGTGTATGTATTCTGCTGGGGCTTTAAATGAGAGGAATGGTTTTCTTCAAATTTGCCTACAATTGTATTCTTCAGGGCTTTGTGGATTTCTGTGACTTCACACTTAAAGACTCATCTAAAAGGGAAAACGTGGAGAATTGCATTTTGAAAAACCCACTTGCTCATGGTCTCAGCAGGCTTTTCTCACTTCCGTCCCTAATTTTCTTAAACATTCTCGCTTCACTTCCATGAGTTATTTTCTTTTTGCCTAATTTTAATGCAGTGCTAGGGAAATGGTATGTCACTTTTTCAAATGTGTTATTTCGTTGCAGCTTTTGCTTTTACAAGGAAAACAAAAAAGGGGGGAGAAAGGCAAGGGAACACCATTGGGATTCAACCCCTGCATCATGCCCTTATCCTCTCCCCTTGGCATATGACCTTTAAAAACACGTTCTGCTTACTTTGTGATCTGATTAATTTAAGATTTTATGCATCAAGGATTCTCCCGTGATGATGCATGTGGAGATCATCCTGTGTGATTATTAATTCATTGTTAAGCCATGCCATAAATCTCCACATCTACACAGTTTAGAAAAATCACTTACTCATCCAGCCAATTACTGGAAATTAATTAAAAAGATCAACACTTTCATGCACACCCTATATTAGTGTCTAGATTGATGGATTTGACATTGAGAAAATAAACCAAGTGACTTTTGTCCTTTTTGATCTCAAATGCGAAGGCATCTTAGTTGTGTGTATATTAGTCATGTGCATTCCAAATGCCATTAGAAGGCTAAATGCTAATTTAGTTAATTTATTTTGGGCAATTGACAATGGCTGTTCCATTTCTTTGTTTTTTCCCCTCTACTAAGTGAATAGAGTGATTAGATCTTGATTATTGGCGTAGCGGCTATGAATCTGCATTGTGTAAATTATTATAGGCCTCCTCCTGCTATGTGCCTCTTGGGATCAGTCCCAATGTACTTTGCTAGAATTTATGTTGCACCTGTCCAGCAAAGAGCCTTCTATTCAGGAGGAGTTTAGACTTGCCCTTCACTCTCTCCTTCTGCTTCCTATATTAGTCTCACAAGTGGGTTTTTACCCCCATAGAAATGTAATGTAATGGGTGATAATAGATGATGGTATGAGTCAGGCTATTTTGTCTGTTTTTGGATGAGCATTGTTCAGAAAGAGCTGCATTCACAGACAGTTTCTTCAGGGTCACAACGCATTGTAACCATCATTGTACGCCTGAGTATTGCTGCATGAATTGAATGCAAATGATGTGAATTGCTGTTATTATTGAAAAATATTAATGCAAGGAATGATGTGGCAATTGATTGAGAGACATAATCTTGTGTTAGAACATACAATACATTTACCGACATAGCACTGTTGTTTTTTGGCAGCCTTTACTCTAGGTTGGATTGAATTTGGGATTCATGTCTGCTTGATGGCTTTATCCTTCATGTTCTCCAAGTGTTAACTATGCTATGAGTCAATTAGTGAATTTTTTGTATACTTTGGCATCTCCTTTCAAGTCTCCCCTTCTTTTGAAACAGCCATTAATGAATATTTTTGCATGCAGCAGCTCTTGGGGTCTTTTGAGATCTGTCTCTCTGGAAACTATTGTTAACAGGAATCGGTTTATCAGGATTGATGAATGTGGACTTCTTCTGATCTGCTTTCCTCTCACTGTAATGGCTGTTCATGCTGCAACAAAGCAGAGACAAATACATTTTTCTAACCAGTCAGGAAGAGTTCAAAAGCGTCACACCATCTGTAATTACAGTCCAAGCATGGGCTGGATATGTCGCTGTCTTTGGTTTCACTCTCTGAATTAAAAGACAATATTTCAGGGATGATTTGTGCTTCTGTGTGCATTTCTTTCTGATTCTCGTGTGTGTCTTCTCTATGTGTCTATGTTGGTTTCTGAGTGATGTGTAGATAATTCCAGTCTGTTTGAAGGGCGGCTTGATGGCAGATGGCCATGTTTGATTAAGTCCTTTTGTAAGAGATGATGATCAATAAAATAAAACACTGTCTGTCTGGATCTAAACTAATCCCCCTTGCCTCTTCTTTCTCTTACCTTTCTCTTACGCCTGTCATTTATTCACTCGTTTTCTCTTTTTATGTCTCTCTACCTTTGTGCTTATCTCTCAATCATGTCCCCATTCTTCTCCTTTCTTGCTTTCTCTGTTTCTTTTCCTTGTTTTCTTGTGCATCCCCTGAAATTATTTTCTTGTGTTTCTGTGTGTCTCCTGTTTTTTATATTAAATCCAACCACTCTTCTCTCTCTGCAGTGCGGATGAGCGGTTTGACGCCACGTTCCATACCAATGTGCTGGTCAATGCCTCAGGATCCTGCCAGTACATCCCACCAGGTAAGACATTCAAGATATTCTCCACTGTATTATACATTATTCTCCAATGACAACGTGGTCCAAATGTGACTCATTCAGATGGCCGTTGTCATGGTTGTTAACATTGTTACTCCCCAGGCATCCTGAAGAGTACCTGCTACATCGATGTGCGATGGTTCCCCTTTGATGTGCAGAAGTGTGACCTGAAGTTTGGCTCCTGGACCCACAACGGCTGGCTGCTGGACCTCCAGATGATGGACGTGGACATCTCTACCTACATACCCAACGGGGAGTGGGACCTCGTAGGTGAGAATAAAGGCAAACAGGCAAACACACACTCTAAAGCCGCTTTCACATGTCCACCGGTAAAATCACTTTGTGCCGACTGAGCCATTGTTTTCCTATGGAGAGCGCGCTGACACCCAACCTCGCAGCAGCGTCACATTGGGCGCCATGCACTGGGACTTTCCACCTTGCCACTGTGCTCAAAGTTCAATCAATTTCAACATTGACCCAGTTTGTCGGTGACCTTTCAAACCACAACCAATGAGAAAACAGTTGGATGTGACATAGCCAGAACTCAGACAAGAACAATGGCAATGGACGAAAAGCTCATTCTCTTTACTCTTGGCTTTGCCTCAGCACGCTGCTCTGCGCCTCACTTTGCTCTCGTGAGCAAAGAGCAAATCGCCAATCATGTATTAAGGCATTAATACATACAGTTATATACCTTGTGAAAAATTGGACCTATGAGATAGAGCAAACAGAAATCAGACATCAGTCCCTCCTGGCATTTCTCTCTGATTATTGTCAATAAAAACACTTAATTGCGGATTTTAATCAGTAATTAAAAACAGAGTCTGAATCATTTTAATTAAATGTATAATCATGTACAAACATGAGGTGTGACACTGAAAATCCTTAGAATATTTGTAGTACATGCTAGAGCATAAAATTGGGAATTGCTGCAGGGACTGAAAGACAGTCATGTCATATTCCCTGGAGTTAGACAACCAGTCAATGTCATGCAGCTCTGACAGGAACAGGTGTTTTGGCTCTCTTGACTTCCTTGTAATATGTTTTTCCCGCAGACATTTTTCTATCTATTGATCGTAGTCAACAGGTGCTAGAGACAGCCTGGAGTATGCTGCTGTTGCTGCTGCTGGGCACTCAGTTTCTCGTCTAAATTCCTGTGTGGTAGGAACTTAGAAGAGCTTCCCAACTGGAGTATCACAGCACCTTGGGGTGCCTGCCATTGAGCCTTAAACCTTCGTTCAAACGGAAAGAAAATGAAAGTTGAACAAATGATATGACATGATGTTACCCCTACTTATGGTATAAAGAAAGATCCAGGACCGCACTCCAATTATGTTTTCTTCTATTGCCGCATGGATGTTTCAGGCAATGTGACAAATATGTCACATGTATATGTGAATCTTATATACAGCACAACATAGTGCAACAGGTAGGCTAACACAGCCCCAAATACCCCACTTAGATGACAATAAATGCTTTATGTGACCCTTCCCAAACAATTACTTGATCTGTCATTGGGCCCTGGACTTTTGTACCTGAGCAAAATGTGCCATGACTAATACTGGATAAGCGTGAGAACTATTGGATGAGAGGCTGTGTGGGTTCCATTGTGTAGAGGGAATTATTCCATTGATAGGGATCACATAGCAGCACGAATCAAGCACTTAGTGGATTTATCTCAGGCAGTTGTCAATAGACTTTTAACCTTGCAGTTCTTTGGCTTGCTTAACGACGCCCACGGTTTCCTCTATCTCCAGTCTCTCAATTCATCGCTCTGTCAGTCCTGTAGCCTGTTTTCTTTCTCTGACTCTGTCCTCGCTGTCTCTTTATTTCTCTGTTATTTCTCTGAGAAATAAAGGAACAGAGCAAAGGTCAAAGTCAAGATAAGATAACAATAGCAATAAAGTATATGTTGACTTTTTCTCCCCCCCCCCCCCTCTGTTTCTTTCTCTCTTTTCTCCACCCTTTCTCTCCATGTGGAAATGAGAAGTTCAAATCATCTGTAACCCACGTTTGGGTGTCAGTCACAGCCAAGATTTCACATACACACACACACACACACTCGCCCCATACCCATACACAAAGTGAATGTACCCAGCTGGCTGGAGGAATGGAGGGGGCCATGGGTGTGTGTGGAGACAGCTGGCCCAGGAATGGTTCACTTAATTTGGGCACAGCCGGGCGGCAAGCAGGCCAGGAACACACACTGTCCTGGTGCCTCAGAACATGCCCATGCCAGCACACACGCACACACACACACACACACACACACACACACACACACAGGTGATGTGGAGGATGCAGCCTCTGCAGCGCTGCAATCTATCAAATTAATAGACAGTTAACAATGGCTGTTTCTCTTAAGTTTTGAGTTGACACAATTTAAATTAAATGAAATTGAATCAATTAAATTAAATTGAATCTGTGTCACCACACATAAACCCCACACTAGAATGAGATTGCGTATTTTGAATATGGTGCTGATTGCGGACCTAGAATTTGTTCAGAATCACTAAACACTTGAAACAGCTGCACGACAATGCTCAAGCTGATTGCACTGAGAGCAGTTCAGGTTGATTTTTACTCACAACTGATTGTTGTCTCTCTCTCTTTGTCTTTCACACATACACCTACTCACACACACACACACACACACCTACACACACGTGTGCACACACACACACAGTTTCCAGATTGTTGATTTTTAATCAAGGGAAGAGATAATACTACCTGTGGTCGAGCTTGATGTGATTGTGTGTGTGTGAAATCTATCAAAAGCACGCTTACCAATCATCTGGCCACAGGATAGCTCTCATGCTGAGTTTAAAAGATAGGCACACACACACACACACACACACACACACAAGAGTTTTTTTGTCGTTTTTGACTTTGACCAGTCCAAGGTGATATTGATTTGTGTTGTGGGACTGGGGCATTAGACAGATTAGTCCAGTCGACGTGGATGTGTCAACAAGGCAGAACAGATGAGGCCAGAGCTATGAGCATTATGCTATTAATCAGTGGGTGTATTTAGGATGGTTTTGGGAGGGATGGTGGGGTGATTTTAAGTTACCAAGAAAACTGAAGGTTTTGAAGTAAAGATTGTCTATGTTTGTGCAGTTAGGTTTTAAAGGTGAAATATTTTTACTGTCCCATAGCACAAAATGACCATAATATATTTGTGGGGGGTTTGATAGGGTGGTTGATCAATACCAATGATGATGCCAGCTTCTGAGATTTCTGGCTCTCGAAAAATCACTTTCTGGCCTGTACTGTTTTTCAACCTTGTCCCTCCACAGGAACAGCCAAGAATGCATAGAAAGGTTTAATTGTCTCTTTGTCCACTCCTCCTGGCTCCTTCCTTGCTTGTCACAATAGGTTATGGTCTTTTTCTATGTGTGTGTGTGTGTGTGTGTGTGTGTGTGTGTGTGTGTGTGTCTGTGGTATGAGTATGTAACACTATTCAGTCTAAGGATAGGAGGGACACTAGACATAGAGTAGCCTACTTGTTCAGCCCATTCTTTAACTTCAGCACCAACAATAAACACAAATTTCCCCTTTTGGGGGTAAGTCCAACAGTCAGTATAAATAAATATGCTTTTCAGCTCACCACACAGTCAGTGTACTGATTCCCAGTCAGTAATTACTGAAACTGAGATACAGTTGAGAGGTTAATGAGGCGCAGATGACTGATCCTGACTCTCGTTGTGTCTCTGACTCTCAGTCCCCGCCCCGCTGGCCTCAGTGTACATTGTGTGTATGCATATGTGTATGTGTATGTGGTTTTAAGTAATAAACCACAAGAAACTGCGCTTTTATCAGCTAAGAGGCATTCTCAGCCACAAAGGGAAACAGAGTTGAGTGGCTTAGTGCTTTTATAAAAACAAAGGTCTAACACATCATTGTATTAAGAAAAAACAGCATTTTTCTAACTCATTCAGTCTGTTTCATTCAAGGAAAGTCAACTGAGCATGCTTGCTCTTTTCCAGCAACTCCCTGCTTCACATTCACACAGTTCCCCACATGCACACCTGGGAGCTGCCCAGTACAACCACAGTCCTCTACTGTTGGCTACTGAGCTCTACTGGAGCAGTGCCTTGCTCATTGACACCTTGACAGTAGGTGTTGACGGAGGGGAAAGCATTTCTCAATTACTTTACTCACCTACATTTTCCCAGCCTGTCCCGGGATTTAAACCTCTGACCACAAGCCCGCTTCTCTCTTTTATTTTCAATCAATAATAGTTAAATAAGAATAAGAGGCTATTCTTCCACCAAGCAATACAGTTCTTGAACAGTAGCCAAACAAAGTGGCTGCTAAGCTACGCATGTACCAGTATGAGCGATGATTTTCAGTTAGCATTAACATTTAAATCGACTGTTATGCGGTCACAGGTGTGCATTAATTGGGTATTTTACAACGGCTTTGAAAGTGACTCATCCAATGAGAACTGAGGACTGGAACTATCCATTTTCTAATTCCATGTTTTGACCTAAGACTCCCATCTCCTTCACACCTCTCCATCTCTCCCCCAGGCGTCCCAGCCAAGCGTAATGAGCTGTATTACGACTGCTGTAAAGAGCCGTACCCCGACGTGACGTTCACGGTCACCATGCGCCGCAGGACGCTTTACTACGGACTCAACCTGCTCATCCCCTGCGTGCTCATCTCTGGTCTGGCCCTGCTGGTCTTCCTGCTCCCTGCAGACTCCGGGGAGAAGATCTCACTGGGTACAGGACACACACATAAACACACACCCACACCTGCACACACATACAGCCACACCAAATGCACAGTATACTGCATGGAGGTTCAGTTCAGCTACACACAGAGAAAGACAGATGGGAGACACACACACAGACACACACGTACGCACGCACGCACACACACACATACACACGCACACACACACACACACACACACACATAAACTAACACAGAGGAATAATGAAACACGATTACAGTATGTAGACACAAATTTATCTCTCTTCCCTGCATTGGTGATCTCAGCCCAATAAGTCCCAATGCTATTGCTAACCCATTTATTTTTCATTGTTCTATGCTAATGCTGACATTATGGCTGTGAATTAGCATTTGTGCTAGATTCCATTCATTACGAGATGAATAAAAGCCCTGGTATAAACACAGCAAGATAATCACCTTGACTAGAAAATGCCAGCTTGTTTCAAAATGCCATTCAACGAGACATGGTCGTGGTTAGATATAACAGTATTCCCTTGAGGGGAGGTGACTTTAGCAAGAGGAGTGAATATTCAAAAAAAAAAAAAGTCCACAGCTGCTTTCATGATAACAGTTTTGAAACTATCATCCGCATTTACTTTATGTTCTCTCAAGTCTCTGTTTGAGAGAAAACTTGCCTGTAATGAAAGAATTTCTCCTTTTTCGTCTGTCTTTCTGCCCGTCTCTCCGTCTATCTCTTTCTGCAGGCATCACAGTGCTGCTGTCTCTAACTGTCTTTATGTTGCTGGTAGCAGAGATCATGCCTGCCACTTCAGACTCTGTTCCCCTCATAGGTAAGACACAGGTCTGCTCTCTAATCAGTTGATTGACAGTCTCCAAATGCCTGCCAACTGAGGGAATTATCTCCCACTTTTGACAGACAGGCAGTATTCATTCATGATAATCTGTAAAGCTCGCACCAGAACTTCTACACTGATTAGGTGCATCGGAATGAGACAGTGCATGGGAAATCTTTGTAAGATCCAGTCAAAAATAGTAGGCTAGTTCTCAGCAAAAAAAAATATGACCATGACACTCTGTCATCTCTTTGCAAACATTAACATGCCTTTATTTCACATGGCAAGAACAAATTAAAAACACTGCACCAACGTGTTGTGGTCTAGTCTGGCCTTCACCAGGGAACAATGATTACGTATGTAGGGATGTAGGCCTATCCGAATCCGAATACGTTATTCGGGAAAGCACAACTAATGCGATGGAAACAGATATTTCTTCTACCCAAAGTTGCTCGTTATTATTCGAAAAAAAAAAAAAAAAAAGCCATGATTGACATGTAAATAAAGGACTTGATTTTCCCTTTATCATTTGTAAAATAGAAAATGAAGTAGTGAAACACAAATGAAAAAAGCCCCTTTTGGTACTGTAGCCGCTGTGCGTCTTTCAGCACCAGTGACAGAGCGGAGAGAGAGAGAGAGAGAGAGAGAGAGAGAGAGAGCGAGCGCTCAGCAGAGGGAGGGGGTCTGTGTGTGCCCAGCCTGACACAGAGCTTCAGGAGAAAGCGAGGAGCATAAAACATTGCTTTTTTCCACGCATGAAAAAAAACAAGTGAGTCTGACCCGACCTGAGCCCGAATTATTTATTTAAAAACCAAGCCCGACCCGGCCAATACCCGACATGCAGTCTCGGGTCCCGCAACCTATACATCAAAATGAAGCTTAGAACCTGTAGTTTTTAGCTGTATGTGTTCATTTCCTCCATTTAAAAAAACCCAGTCGAAATATTGAAAAAAACAACGTTTTACCTTGTATTTCAGTCAATATTCATCCGTTTAAGATGTAACATGCTGTATGTATCAGCCATAGGTTTCATGGAATTTAGTTAAAAATAAAAAAAAAGAGAGAGAGATGTAAAGTAGCCTACAGTATGAGGATGTGGAAATATATTTCATAATATATTATATGCCAATATTAAATCAATTTGATGCTTTTAAGGCACAAAAATTGAATTGTCAACGAATATTAGGTTAGAAAATACATTTGCCCGATTTAACGTGAATTCCGGTATAAACCACGCCCAGTTCCGGTCTTCTATCCGAATACAGATACAGATACAGATAATGACGTCTCTGTACACCTGTAGTATTGGGTTGGAATGGCTGGGAAATGCAAGTGCATAGAAGGTCCAGGTTGGTGGGTCAGTATGGGGGTTTTGCCTCAATTAACCTTCAGTATTTTGTGGGAAGGACGATGGATGTAAAGAATCAATTTCCCGGCAGACGGCTGGCTGGGATGGGTTAGAGATCTTATAGAATCTGACTGACTAGGTAGCCACACCTCAGGCAGATTGCAGTTGAATAATCTTTGGGTAGATTGACCTATACATCTGTGTGTGTGTGTGTGTGTGTGTGTGTGTGTGTGTGTGTGTGCCCTCTGGCAAAGATTATTCTCGGTGTAAGGTTTTGCCCGTGGGTTGACCTGTTGAAATGCCTGGACATTAAAAATTATTTTCCAGAGAGAGAGAGAGATAGCAAGACAGAGTGTGTGTGTGTGTGTGTGAGAGAGAGAGAGAGAGAGAGAGAGAGAGAGAGAGAGAGAGAGAGAGAGAGAGAGAGAGAGGGAGAGGGGTTGTGTGAGGCCATTCCGATACAGACCAGAGGAGAAAGAGCAACAGGCAATGAGGAAGGAGAGGGGTTGGGATAGAGATGCTGGTCAGGATCATTTGGCAGCTCACTGATGTAAAACGAAGCCATTAGCAAACTCCCCTTTATTGGAGCCGACACATCAACACAGTGCAGATGGAGCAGAACTGATAGATCAAAGACAAAATTAAATGCTCTTCACAGAGTTTGTTCTGTCACTTTTTCATTCAGCTCTAATCACAGCTTGACATGTAAATGTAAACTGAAATTTGACGATGTTGCCTTTCTGTGGGATTGCTCATGTCACAACCTGAACAAGAGGGAATATCTCTTATGTTTGTGTGTGTGAATGTGCTTGCCTACATGCGTGTGTGTGCATTTTCATGTCTCTGTGGCTTTCAATGCTTGCAATGTTTTGGTTGGTTGGTAAATCAGGAAGTAAAATGTTAGTCACCTTGCTACCAACCCCTCTGTTATGACCTTAGGCTTGTTGACAGTGATGAACTCCCTAATGACTAACTAACCAACCAACCGACTGACTGCCTTCTCCTACTTACCACAGCAGAAATGTCATTTACACCAGTGATTCTCAACCTTTTTCATACCAAGAACCCCTAATTTATTAAACATTAGAGCCATGGACCCCCATTTGATAAGATTTTGTCTCTCTGACCCAAATTTGAGAATATTTTTATTATTTTGTCCAGAATTCCATGACTATCTGTATTGTAGGTAGAGAGATAACAGTGAAGCTATGACCAAAATAGTCATCCTTCTACATTGTCTAATTGTGTTAACTAACTGAAATAATGCTGAAATTCAACAATTCATCAATTTGCTGGGGACCCCCTGGAACCCCCTCAAGGACCCCTGGTGGTCCCCGGACCCCACGTTGAGAACTTCACTGATTTACACCACACTAGTCCTGCCAAAATGCTATTCTCATCCCTCATTTCTCTGTTCTACATGGGCTTTTCTATGCAAACTTCACTGGCAAATGACTGATTTCAGTTTGTCTTCTCTAACCCAAATTAAAAATTCTGTTATATACTTTACTGTACGTGTAATTGATGTCCCTTTTCTTTTCCAGCCCAGTACTTTGCTAGTACCATGATGATCGTGGGCCTGTCTGTGGTGGTGACAGTCCTGGTTCTGCAGTTCCACCACCATGACCCACATGGAGGGAAGATGCCGAAATGGGTATGTTAACACAGTTTTTTTATACCCAACCATTAGTTTGCACTGCAGTCTTAAAGTAGTATAGTACAGTACAGTTTGCATCTTAAACAATTTAGCCTGTTTAATAATAAAATTTTTAAGCACATCTTAAGTCGTTTTAAAACACTTTCCATTACAGAATTGTATGGCTGCTTTTTCTATTTAAAAAGAAAAAAAGTGGCTTTGTTAAAAAATGTGGCTCTCCTCAAATAACATAGTTAACACTGTAGATGCATATCCCATCTAAACAACAACTTAACAATAAAAGTAAACTACATTAAGAATCACATTAAAACCTTAGTGAAGTGGAGGCAATCAGAGTTCTGATCCAGCACAACCTCACACACAGAGTTAATACTTTCTGCTGTACTACTGGTGGACAAATTATGAAGAATGTGAATGCTATCTTTGTCACCTCTGTTGTGTGTCAGCTAAAAAATCTGTATGGGCCCCTCGCCCCAGCCTGAAGTGTGTAAGGATGCATACAAAGGTGCCATGAGGCATAGTGGACAAAAGGGTGCATCGTGTGTTTTGGTGTTAGGTTGGCCCTGGGACACATAAATGAAAAATCTATGAAGGTGTAGCCTGATATCTTCTACAGTCACTATTTGTGGATTAGTACATCATTCTTTTAATATCTGAATCAGGCTTCTGTATGGATGCTCGTCCTGGATTACGGTAAAAGAATTTGTTATATTACATCCTGTCTTTTGGTAAATGTGATGCACAATAAAGCAGAGACGGCCTCAAAAAGAAGGCACACTCACTTGTTCTCTCTCTCTCTCTTATACCCAACCACACACACACACACACACACACACACACACACACCAGACAGGTCTAAACTTACTATGTCTGGCCCCATTAGGAGACCCCCATGTCACAGTGACTGTGTTTTTGTCTGGTGATCTGTCAGAACTGTCACTGTGTGTGTGTCTGAAGCGTTGCAGATGTGTGTGTGAGTCAACGGGGAATTCTAGTCTGTTTCAAATACGACTGGCGAGTCAAGGTTCTCTGTGAGAGACTGTCTTTTTTTGTTTTCCTCTCACCTGTCTTGTTCTCTCTCCCCACGTCCATCCTGATCTCTTTTTTTCACCTTACCATCCTTCTCTTCATCTATATTCCACCTATACCTCCTCCCCTTCTTGCCTGTGTCACCCACTCCCCGCCTCATCATCCAGGTGCGGGTCATCCTCCTCAACTGGTGCGCTTGGTTCCTCCGCATGAAGAAGCCCGGCGAGGAAAGCAAGACCGCCACGGGTGCCAGCAGCCCCCCGAACAACGCCTACAAGTACTCCCACCCTCCGGCTCACCACACCAGCACCAGCAGCATTCAGATGAACACTATACCGGGCCAGGCGTCCACCCAGTCGACCACAACCAACGGGAACATGAACCTGTACTTTGGCTACCATTCGATGGGCACGGACAACCCCGCTTTCCCACCGAGCACCGATTCGGGCGTGGTGGTGTGCGGCGGCGGGGGCGGGGGCAGCCACACCAACGGGTCGTCCCCGCACGACGTCCACTCGGAGCAGGGGCGGACTTTGCTGCTGGAGCAGGTTCCGGAGATTTCCCGGATCCTGGAGGAGGTGCAGTACATCGCCAGGCGCTTCCGGGAGCAGGACGAGGGCGAGGCGATCTGCAGCGAGTGGAAGTTTGCGGCGGCGGTGGTGGATCGGTTGTGCCTGGTGGCCTTCTCCCTCTTCTCCATCATCTGCACCTTCACCATCCTCATGTCGGCTCCCAATTTCATCGAGGCCGTGTCCAAAGACTTCACATAAGACCGACCTCTTCCCTCTCGGAGAGAACGAGAGGCCAAACACTGAAAATCCTAACACGATAAAAAAAAAGAAAACTGTGTCACACAAGCCTCCCCACTACTACTCTATGAAGCCGTACAATGTCCAGTCATTCTGAAATTGTTGTTAGAAGTTATGGCACTTCAAAACCAAACCTTTCCCTTTATTTTGATATAGTTGTCAGTAACGTACAGTATGGTTGTATGGTGATGATGTGGCTTTTCCTTCTCAAGGTGGCTTCCCTAGCTGTAGTTGCTGATAACACCTTAGGCTCAGTAAGCATGTGCTCTATAGGAGGTTGAGGTTACATGCAGTAGTTAATGGTGTAGAAACTCACTGATGCACTTTTCATACGTATCCACATCATTTACCTGCCACCACTTGTGCTTCACATCTCCTCAGTATAGACTCCTCACACTCCCAACTCTTTATTTTCTGCTTCTTTTACAAGTATTCCTTCCTCTCACTAGTGCAAGGGGTCTGCATGTCATGAAATTGTCTTAAAATTTCTTAAGTTAGCTAAAGTCAGGGCCTTCGAACATCTTCAACAGTTACATGCAGTCAATACAGTTAAATATACAGTAGCTTTCATGTCTTCAATATAGATTCAGAGATGTTGAAAGTGTTTTTTCTTTATTTTCCCTCAGTGCACTGCTTTATTCAACTCTGTCATGCAGGCCTGTATTCCAGTAATGCTAGTTTTTGTATTTTACTGCTTAAGTTATTTTTGTGGTGAACTTGGTCTTACATTTTTTACCGAAAGCCGCTGACACCCTGTACTGTATATCTTATTCCACTTTCAACATTTCCCTCTTCCCCTCTTTTATCACTCTCCATTTTTCACATTCGTAATTACTGTATTTTTATCTGCTTTACCCTCACTATCCCTTACTCCGCTCTTTCCCCTTTCATGTCATTCTCATCATTTTCCTTCTTACTGGCCTTTACCTCGTCATTTTTACCACTGGTTTCCTCATTTCTCTCTTGCGCAGCCCAGACCTTAGTCGTATATCTATAAATGTGAGCAGGGAAAGTTTTACTGTTACCAGTAAAAGTAATACTTGACTGTGACATCAAAGACTTTTCATTTCTGGAGAAGATCAGAATATTCCACTTAGTGCTCCACACTTTCCAAGTCAGCTTATTAAACCGCGCAGCAACAAAAGGTGTCTCAGTAGCTCTCTCTGCCTCCATTCCTTGTTCAAATACAGTATATTTACTATGCTTGACATATGATACACTTTGGCTATTTGTAAATCAGTCACATTCATTCAGAATACATCAGTGTTTATCTTTTGAGAGTTATATAATGTTGTGTCTGACGTGTGACTAGCTACAGTAAATAGAATTAGTACTGTATTTTGAGAACAATTCAAAATGAAGAAACAAGATGAAAACAAGCGACAATTGAAAGCCAATATTTATTCTTGTGAGAGAGTTTTTCATGTATTCTGAAGAGAAATCGCCCCAGTGGAGATGCGTTTGGTACTAATCTTTTGTAGTGCTGAGTGGTTTGTGCTGTTGCTCCATATTACACAGTGAAAGGCAAACATTTTCTTCTCTAATCTCCAGCGAACAACATGCAACAAGGATTACTGGGTGACCTTATGTAACTGATGTGTGTTCAACCTTGTCTCTTCTCACCAGTAACTCCACCCAAACGTCCACCCTGATCCTCTTACCCAGTGGTGAAAACATGACTCGTGTGAGCTCCCACTCTTACACATGCAACCGACCTCACAGTCTTTTCTGACCTAGCACTTGTCCATTTTGGTGGAAATACTAAGAGGGACCTAGGGGGGGATGAGAGCGTCAGATGAAACCGCTGCAGCGTGTGTGACTGCACTGCATCATCTGTAGAAATAGTCACTTAAACCACTGAAGTGTAACCCATGCTGTTATGCTTAATCAATGGACCAAGTGCATAAAAATGGTTGCTGCCTGGTGACTACTTTTCATGCCAGTCCCCACACAGTAAAACATTTAAATGTCATCATACACTATGTATGGACAGAGAGGAAAGGGTGAAGCGAAAGCTGGCTGTGCGATATGTGTGACCCTGCTGTCTTTATGCACCTTGTTCCTTCATTTATGAGCCAGTTTTGAATATGTAGGCAATGTTCCATGATCTTGACACAACTTTACAAGTCTAATCAGTGGTGTGATATGTACAAATGGTTTAAACATCATGAATAGGGTTTGGGGTAATGTAATATGCTACTGTTATTATGCTAATACCGGTCAATTTGTCATAGCAAATTGTATTTGTGGATAGCACGTTGCAGAGGTCACAGCAGGCAAGAGGAAACTGAACTCTGTTGGTCTGAGCAAACCAGTAAGGGAATATCAAGGAGGCAGAGAAGAAGAAATGCAAATGTTTTTGGACTCATGCTAGGACTGCCATTTTGCCCGCCGAAGTTCATCTGGACTCAGAGTGGGGAGACGGGGTTTGGCTGGAGCCAATATGTTGTGTAATAGGTCAAGGGATGATGCAAAACTTTGATTACTGACCCAGGTGGGAGGACATGAACACGACCTTTAATGACTCACATGAGACATCAGATGAGGAGTGTCTTCTACGAGTGACTTGGACTGACAACCGATGACAGCCAGTTATGTAGATATTTTGTGAGATAACCCCGCCCATTTCTCTGTGTTACTCGCTTACATTGATAACTATTTGGCATATTTTAGTTTGTCCTGTAAATAGCATTTATCAAATGAAGAATGATGAAAGTTCTAAAATGATACAGTGTATTGAAAATATGTGAAGAGAAATTAAAAATTCAGGGTAAAAGACATTGTGCAATTAAAAACTAAAAGCTAAGTTTAAGCTGTAACCATAATTTGTTTCTAAACATGGTTTCATTTTTATTCCATGGTATCTGAGTAATGTGGTTGAGTTCAAATTGCATTGTGTTGTAATTACATAATTTCCTTGACTGTTATTGAACAGTAAAAGAGAAAGAAAAGAAAGTTAAGGAAAGTGAAACTTGCTACAGTTGAAATGTGATGGTTTGACCACTTGCTGTGGCCACTTGTCGTAGGCTACTTTTTTATCACCAGTGTTGTTATTTTATTGGTCAACTGGTCTTTTTCTTTGTGGTCTGTGCCTCTCTGCTCAGTAGTTTATTCTCCTTTTAAGTATGTACATAAATGCCTATTGTACATGATTATTTTGATGAAAATAAAGGAGAAATGTACTAATTACAGGTATTAGAGTGTCTGGCATGCTAAGCAATTTCACCAAAAATCTACTTTATTGAAAAAGAAAACAAAAAATGCTTTCATGTCTCACTCACCAATGTTGTCAGACCTTCCTAGTCTTTTCTGTGAAGGCAAGCTGAGGCTGGGAAATGCAGGGTTGCTGCTGTTGATCTAACTGGACAGACAGTGTAATGACAACATGTCCTCCCTTCTGCCTGGCTAATCATAATAAGTGATTGCCTTAGTATTGTTCACAGAGATGTAAAAAAAAGTAGAATGCCACAACCTAACAGGGTTTACATATGCTTTTTATAAATCAATAGCAATAGCAAAAAAGGGAATGTGAATCACAGCATCAAATGTGCTATCTCGAGCATAAGCTTGTGTTCATGTGTAGCATGTGTTGTGTGTGTGGGCTGTTTAGCTGTCAGATCACAGAGTAGCGGTGATGGAGACGTCATATTCTGGGCCCGGCTCCAGCTGATTCATGGAACCAGGCTCCTCTCTCTATTGATCAGTGCGTTTTATAGTCTGGTTAACAAAAAAGGGACTGACTGTCCTCCCTTCTTGAATATTGCTTCATTGCTCTATTCATCCAAGAGGATGAACAGTCTCATTTTCAGCTCCTTAATGTTAGCTGTTTGATGAGGGAAGGGAACTGTTCATTTGATAATAGCAGAATTACATCTGATACAGACTAGATCAAAATCGTCTAAGGATTCCCTGTCCTGCAAATAATTTTTCCCCTCATGCAAATCCTCTCTTCTCTGGAAGGTGTGTGTGTATGTGTGTGCGTTTGTTTGATGTCTGCAGAGCATATTTTTATTCATTCATTTTTCAGGTGTGTGTGGGTGTATGTGTGCATCCAAGCGAGCCATTAGTCATGTGCCCAGATAGCTGAGTGTAAGTTTACAGGCACAGCACTCGTTCTAGTTCCAAACTACCAACTACTGCCATGAACTTCTCAGCACTTCTCTCCATTAGATCCCAGAGCTGATAGGTTGACGTGAGCTGAGGAATGGTATGTAAAACCAAGTCGATGGCCAGCCAGGCGCAGCAGCCATCCTAAGCATCCTCATTTCCCAGCAGAGATGAATGGCTGAGATAGACTGTGTCAGGAGGGAGCGGGGAATCTCCTTACTGCTTCTAATATTGGTCAGGACACACACACACACACACACACACACACACACACACATCAAATGGTGCTCGACAGAGTGGTGACATGTTCAAATTGGTCAAATCTAATCTCAGGCTTCACTACACCCAGACAGACAGCTGTTGGTGACTGGAATTGCACTGCACTGTATCACGCCATGCGCACACACAGACATAAGACACACACACACACACACACACACACACACACACACACACACACACACACACAAGCTGACAAGCTCCACTCCACCCCTCCCTGCAGACTGTCCCATTGGTGCTTCCTCTTTCTGGTCATGAGGCGGAGCAGACCACCTGGGCGATAGGTGGGGGTGTTTTATGTAATCCTGGTGAATAATGTTTGCTCTGTTTGGTGGCACTGTTGGTGCCAGGTCAGCTGGAACAGAGTTTAGTGGACTTTGTGGAGTTAGTGTAATGTAAAGACCACACACCTGCCCCCCCAGCGACATCCATATGGCCATCCACTTTGCAGAACGAGAGTTTGCACGCACACATACACCCTTCTGGTCTTCAGGTGGGGACCCTGCACTACAGTAGGTAGCCATTGTCCTGCCATGTCTGACCTGACCTCTGCATGTTGCCGCATGGCTGAGGTGGAAAGCATCTGCATGGCCACTGCCTGCCAGAGATGGTTCATTCTAACCAATTCATCTTGCACTGTATTTGAGTGATTCAGCCTCAGGGACAGCAGTCTATTCATATAGCTCCTTAACAGCAACATTGTTCTGCATTCAGTAGCTCCATCACTTATGAATCATCATGTCTAAGTACCAGGATCGGGATGCTTCTCTCAGGTATCTAAAATTCATCTTTGGGCATTGGTTTATAATTGAGGAAATCACACAGCTCACTCTTCAGTCTGGTTTCATACAGCACAGCTCAACAAAATAGAAACCATTAGTAAGCGAATAGTAAGTGAACCTGAGGAAGCAACAAGCGAAACGCGTTGTTCGCTCCTTTTACTTTGCAAATTCGAAAAGAAAAATAAAGATGTGATTATATTGACAGCAAAGCCTCACAGTGTGCGGTTGGATAATTTCTTTATATAAAATAGAAACCATCTTTGACTTTTGAGATAGGTTTGATTAATTAGGATATTATTCTAGTATGCCAAGCCTGAATATCACCGCTAAACCAGACCAATCCATGTTGAGTCTCATCTCATGAAGCCAAAAACTTAACATGTCTGTCTATCTTGTAATCACATATTTTCAGTTAATCTCGGGCTGGAACTAATGTCCTTAATCCATGACTGTTGTCAACACCATTAACCAAATCAAACCACAGTCCAGCCGGAGCACAAAGCCACATTATGTATTTTCCTGGCCTCTGATCTTCCCATTCTGCCTTTCTTCGACCGTTCTCGCCCTAGTCAACACTAGTTCAATGCTTTTAGTCATTCCAAGCATGTCCTTGAAACCGCCATCCAACTGCACTAACATCAAATATCCATCTTATCAGCCTTCCCTATTGTCCCAGAGCTACTTCCATCAACTGTTTGTTTTCTACCCCAATGTCACACACTATTTATCAGTTTTCATATCCTCCACTCCTTTTCTTTCCTCCTATATGAAAAAATTTACCTCCATTCCCCTTTGGGCCCATCTGTTTCAAACCTCAACCATGTCCTCTTCCCCCCTGACTTAATCCATGGGGATGAAGGTGTGTGTGTGTGTGTGTGTGTGGGATGATAAAACATTATTAATCTGCTTTCAGAGTGATCGGAGCATATAATCCCATTTCCCCCTTCAAGCCTCCCCCTCTTTCTTCATTACAAGTCATATCCAAATAACAGTACAGCACATTAACAGTTATTCATAGTGTATAATCTTGGTTTATAAAAGGATTGACAGGGAAAAGGAGGTCGAAAAAGGGGGTTAGGGGGTCAGTGACTGTTGGTGTTGCTGATGACACAAAAATTGCAGAAATACTGAAAGTCATGCATGCAAAGTCCTCAGCAAACCTATTCTTGTATTTGTGCAGGTGCCAGTGGGAGACAATGAGGTCAAAGCTTTGCCCAAATACTGCAGTCTTACGTTGCTAGTGAAAATCTTCCTAAATTTAGGTTTATTAGATAGGTTTATTATCTAGGATAGGATAGGTAACAGTGGAAATTGTCTCAAAGCAGTGCAGCAACCAACATTCAGCTGTATTTAACGTAGCAGACAGTGCAGCAGGTAAAAACTGTTTATCATTTCTGTTATATAAAATGGAGATTGAATCAGTCTGGAGGTGAGATTAATGAATGGAAGTGTTTTGCACGTATTGATGAAGCCAGACAACTCATCACCATTTAGAGCTTTAGGGAAGCTTTAGCATGACACGCAAAATCTGTCTCCAAAATCTGTCTCCGGTACAGCTCCCAAACCTGCACAAAACAGACTGACAAATAAGTCGTCTGGTACATAAGAGTGCATGGGATTCTGTGCACATGTCTGAGAGTGAGTGTGTGTGTGTGTGTGTGTGTGTTTGGGTGAGTGAGACAGAGAAAGGCAGGGAGACATAAATAGACAAAAGGAGAGAGAGAGTGAGAGATAGACAGTAGAAAGAGAGTGGGAAGTCAGGTAACAGCTATAAATGGGATGCTTATCTGTCTGCCTTGTGATTACTGTTGTCTGGGATGACGAAGAAAATGTAGAATAACTGGGATTGGAAAAACATGTCCTGACTATAAATTATGTTTTTTTTCCCTTTCTGCTGGGCTTGAAAATGTCCTTCCCAAAATCAATTTGAATTTAATATGATACACAAGTCCATTTTACACAGCTATTAGTATTTCAACAGTAAATAGACAGTCAAGTATATTCTCTGAGTGTTCAGCTCTAAATGCCTATCATGTGTACCAGCACTCTACTCATTACACAAGTTATCTTTCTCTCTACTGCATCCCGAGCTACTGCAGTCCTTTTTGTGTGGCTCTTACCCAGGTTAGTGTGAAAAATAATGTTTATTTATGTCCGTTTCTGTTCACCGTTACTGGAGCAGTAAATGTATAGAGGAGGAATTGTATGTGACAGGCAGAGAGACGGAGTGTGTCCGAGTGCGTACCCTGCCCCCAGTCTTGCAGTGGTTGTATTTAGTGTGTGTTTCAAGAGCCATATTTTATGTGTTTGCGCTGCATGCCCTAAGTGACACAGATAGGCTGCTGATGTGTGTGGGGGTTGTGGCGGAAACATTTCATCATCTGATGATCATCCCTCCTTCCTCTGTCTCAACTCATCCCTCTTAGCTATCCTTCAGTTTTTTTTTCTCAGGACCATTAACATCTATGTCTTTCCACCCATCTGTCTGTTCATCCATCTATCCGTGCTTCCATCCATCCTTGCATCCATCCATCTTTCCCCTCCCTGAGGCTAGATGCGTACTGTAGACTTCAGTAAGCACATTCTAATGTGTCATCGCAGTGAGTTACCGCACAGTGTGAATGGAGCTCTCCAGTATGGGAGTCTAAATATATGGTGTTTACACCGTGGAGATGGAATGCCTTATCTCAATGCTTCACTTCAAAGATCTGGATGTACTGCGCTACTTTCATCAAGCGCCAGCAGGATAAGGCTTTGTTGCTGAATATAACCGATATCAATCTTTCCGGATACAGATGAGAGAATGAAGGAAGCGGATAGATCAGTCAGAGAGCTAGCTACGAATTGTTTATTGCACTGTATTTGAAGTACACTTTCAGCATAAATCATACCGTCTATGTAATAATGGAAAACACAATAAAGACACAAAATTACTTCATGAAAATCCTCATAAATTATTCCACAAGAAGCCCTTAAGCCCTTGGTCAAGTTCACTGGTGTGCATAGTGGTGTGTGTTACAGTCGTGTTCAAAGTGCATTGCTAGTCCTAAGTGAGAGGTTACTCATTCAGCTGGCACAGCAGAGCTGAGGCTTTGGAGATCCAGTAGTCACTGGGCCGCTTAGACGGAAGCATCACTGTCACCACAAAGTTAGTCGAGTGACCTGGAGGGAGACAGAAATTACGGGTGAGGGAAAGTACAAATGTTGAAACAGTCTCTGCATTATATTGCCTAGTGGTTAGATTGATTGTCCCGGACCCAAAAAGTCAAGAACCAATGTTTGTCCAGCAACATATATTTCCATGCTCCTATCCTGTTTAACTGAGTAAAACAATGAACCCCAACCTGCTCATTCTGTGTAAGCTGCCCTGGATAGGAGTGTCAGATAAATAAAATGAGTTTAAAATAAACTCAATACAGTTTCAAAAGAAACTGAGTTGGCTAGCTAAAAAGCAGCTGCATGCAATTAGGTAAGAATTAGGTAGGTAGGTAATGTCAGGGGAGAATGGGATCAGTTGAAGGAATATCTGCACATTTATACCAGCATAAATAATCAGTGACAACACCAGTTTTATCTGCATCACTACTCTCGCTGATTAGGGTTGGCAATTTCGAACTGGGTATCTTCTAACCATTAGGCCACAGTTGCTGAGTTAAAGCAAACTGCGTATCAAATTTCACAAAATTCATTCATCTACTTTAAAAGACATTTTTGGAATTTCTGGTTTTATGGTTAAAATTTGATCTTTAGCGATAACATTTTGCAGAGAAGAATAAAGATAAAGAAATAAAGGAAGGGATAAAGGAAGGAATGAATAAATAAAGAACAGGGACAATGGTGTGTGCATGTTCCTGTGTGGATCCAGTCTGTACCGGTGGTGGAGAGAGTCCCTGCCCTGGCTGAAGTCTTGTACAGCGGAGCATGGTAGAGCTCAGGTTCAGGCATGTAATTCTGCTGGGGTTCAAAGTGCACCACTGGCAGCATGGCGTTCATCACCCGAGGCAATGCATCCTCTATAACCATGTTGACGTCATCCCAGCGACTACTGTCCATGAACATGCCGTGCACCAGCACGCCATTCTCTGGCTCTGGTAACTGCGGCAACCACAAAGGAAATAAATTAGTGGTCATAGATGCATCAAGATTAGAAATTTCAAACCACAAACATGCAGATGCAGTTTACCTTGCAAAACTAGATCAAATTCCAATAAGTTTACTTGAATTCTTGCACCGTATGCTTTCCAAAGACATATTCAAGTAATTATGGCTCAAAATTTCTCTTCTCTCTGTCACACATTATGGTACACAGTGCATCTCTCTCTCTCTCTCTCTCTCTCCAATGTTTTCCATTGCCAACAAAAACATAACCTCTTCTTTTTAGATGCGAAGCACCTCATGGATCAAGAGAGTAACTCACTCAACATACTTATTCATTCATTCATTCATTTATTCATTCATTAATTCAGTCAAGATTAGCCTATCTGCCCCTAATGGCCGTTGGGAGGCATAGCAATGTCTACAGAGGACACAGTCAACCAGGATCATTCACTCGCTTCCTCGCTTCATTCATTCATTCATTTATTCATTCATTAATTAATTCAGTCACGATTAGCCTATCTGCCCCTAATGGCCATTGGGAGGCATAGCAATGTCTACAGAGGACACAGTGAACCAGGATCATTCACTCGCTTCCTCGCTTCATTCATTCATTTATTCATTCATTTATTAATTCAGTCACGATTAGCCTATCTGCCCCTAATGGCCGTTAGGAGACACAGCAATGTCTACAGAGGACACAGTGAACCAGGATCATTCACTCGCTTTCTCTCTCCAATACTGCTGAACTGTGTCAGGTGATTTGTGTCTATGACAGTGTGTCCATATTCTTTCAGAGGACACGCATACTGCTATTTTAGCTTAAATGAACAGTTAATTTAATTTCACATTCTCTCTAGCAGTTATAAGGGGTGGCAGGATGGTTTAGTGATTAGTGGGGTCATTTCCCAACCTGAGGGCCCGGGTTTGATGCCCTGTGCAGCCAAACCTGTGGAAGTGAGCCATGTACTTAACCTGCTCCAGGGGCACTAGCTGCCTGACTGTGCCCCAACCAGAGGGCATATCCCCTTGGCAGATCAATCAAGTACATCAAAAAAATGTATAAATAAATAAAAAATAAAAATAAAATAGAAATAAAATTCCTTGCTGTGGCGGTCCACCACTGCTGCATAAATATAGACTAAGCACTGCTCTCTTTCCTCCCATATCCATCTAACTCCTCCCAGCCCTTTCCAGTACCTCCTCATCCATGTCCAGCTTGGTGTTGCGGGGCATTGTGCGGAAAGCCTCGCAGACAGCTGCCTGGTCCCTGTATGCCGGCACCATGTTGAAGCGGAAGTTGAGCTCATCTATGGGCAGATTGTAACGCCTGGAATGATTCTGCAGCACCCCTACAAGGCAGGAGGACACAATTGCAAACAAAACTTTTTCAGGATGTAACACTTTGTAGTAGAGGCAGACTATTGTCAAGTCTCAAATTGGAGTTAAGAATAATCCTCAGGAATTGAAAATGAATCACAATATTTTTTTTTACATATATTTGAAAGAATGTTGAGTGTAATTACTATAATGCAAGGGTTCTTAATGTTTTTCAGCCAAGGAGCCATATAGAGTAAATTTAGTCTTGCCCCGCTATTATGGCTCACTAAACGCCAGAAACAGCCCTACGACCCAATTTGTGTCCCAAACCATATTTTTTTTATAAACAATGCTGTTATGTTATACCAGTAAGAAAGCCTTGAGGGAAGAAGAATCCCGAGATCCAGAAAGATTTGGGCTGACCTTGAGTGATCCAACTCTGAGAGAGAGAGAGAGAGAGAGAGAGAGAGAGAGAGAGAGAGAGAGATTAAAGGTATATTTTTAAGTAACAACATTTTTTAATGTTTTGTTTTTGTGTGCAGTGTTGAACAAGTCATGGTGCATTACAGGCATCCTGGTACCACTCAGTGACTCCCATTGAGTGTGGACTGAAAGTTTCACCGGCACAGTGAGGTGGATTCTCTCTTCTGAGGTCCTGAACATGTGCAATATGACACAGTGGTTACCCTTCACTTTATGAGCTAATGTGACTCTCCTGTGTGTGTGAGTGTATGTGTGTGTGTGTGTGCGCGTGTGTGTAAATTTGGGGGATTGTGCAACACAAACGTTCAGACCAGTCTCACGGAAGAACAACTTCAGTCAGGGGAGATGAACCAAATGCAGAGGTGGGGGAGGAGGGGAGTGCAGAGAGAGAGCAAGAGAGAAAGATGAAGATGTAAGAAATGAGTAGAGTAAATGCTAGGGAAGAGAAGAGAGGAATATAAAGACAGTGCAGGAAGAGTAGAGAGAGTAGGAAGATAGCAGCTGTGTGCAGCCTTGTCCTTCTCTTTATGGTGTGCTTAAACATGAATCTCCCATCCCATCACCCGATCAAACTACCCTACATAATGAGCACTGTGTGTGTGTGTGTGTGTGTGTGAGTGTGAGAGAGAGAGAGAGAGAGAGAGAGAGAGAGAGAGAGAGAGAGAGAGAGAGAGAGAGAGAGAGAGAGAGAGAGAGAGAGAGAGAGAGAGGAGAGAGAGAGAGAGAGGAGAGAGAGAGAGAGAGAGAGAGAGAGAGAGAGAGAGAGAGAGAGAGATGCTCTATGCCTCAGGGAAGATCCCACAATGCTCCATGCATTAATAGTGTTTTTCAAACTGTGTTAATGAGATCACACATAAACAAAAACGCACAAACACGTACACACACAGACACACACACACACATATACACACACAGACACACACACACATATACACACACACACACACACACGGACACACACAAACCAATACACACAGCAGTCAGTGTGGGTGGAAGTCAAGTGATACTGAGAGTGAGTTGCTCCTACTCTACACACCATGTCAGCCTGAAAAATATGTTAGGGACCAGTCTGTGTGTGTGTGTGTGTGTGTGTGTGTGTGTGTTTGCGTGTGTGCCATGCATACAAAATACCAAACCTCATTGAACAAGGACGTGGATCCTATTATCATAATTTCTCTCATATGTGTGCGCTCATCTCTGATGGATTCCGATTATTTTCAATGGGCTCTAATAGGACAAATTAGTTTAAAAAGAAAACCTATTTTCACAACTCAGTGTTAGCAGGCACTTCACAAAGACCAACCATGTGTGTGTGTGCTTGTGTGTGAGTGTCTGTTTTCCTTTGTCTGCTTTCCAACCTGTATGAAGGAAGTCCTGAGGGCCAGGTCTCTGACCCAGGAGGCCAGGGGTTTGAGAGAAGGGTAGGCAGAGTTTGCCCAGTAGGTGGGCACCTGGTTGTTGAGGAAGCTGGTGTAGATTCGCTCCATCTCCTCAGACATCACCACCAGACCTGCTACGGCCTTCTGCAGCGTGCTCAGAGACATCTGGGGAACACAACCAGAATCAGGAAATAATAAGGTCGGGGAAACAAAAATAAAAATCTCTATTGGGAAGTTGTGTCTGAAAAATCTAAGCCATGCTGAACAAACTTTCTTCTCAAAGGGACAGTGTGCAGTGCATAAAAAATTTAATTGTGCTGAAACCTTATTTTTCTGTGTTTATCTTTTTGATGCATTATTAGTGGAACAAATGCTAATATCCGTATCTGTATTTATCAGTCAAGCGTGTGTGTGTGTGTCTTGTCTTTCACCCTGAGCACTCTCAGCAGGTTGTTGAATCGGTCTGCTTCCTGGCCCAGCACAGTTGTCAGGGAGCTGAGTCGGCCGTTGTCATCTCGGACAAACAGATTCTCCACCGCCTCATCCATGTCCAGACACTCTGCACAGAGTCAGGCAGACAGACAGGCAGGCAAATAGACAGATAAGTAGACAGGCAGGGAGACAAACCAACACAGGCAGACAGACAGGAATACAGGCGGACAAGCAGACAGACAGGAAAGGAAGCAGGCAGTCAAGATACTGAGATATTAGGTTTTTATGACAGACATTCTGACCAAAATGGATTGTGTGTGTGTGCGCATGTGTGTGTGTGTATATACCAGGTATCTTGGCCAGTATGGAGTCGGCCAGCTCGCACACTATCTCATCGTTGCTTTTAGCTCCATCACGGGCCGAGGAGCGAGGATGAACTTCCAATATGGTGTTGATCAAAGTCATGGTTTCTTGACGCTGCAGAGGCAAACACATACACACACACACACACACACAAAGCATCCTCTTTTGTTGATATTTTACAGTTGCACTCTCATGCTTTCTGAATATTAACAGAATAACGACTTTTATAACCAACCATAAACTCTAGGAACAGTCACTGATTTAATCATAAATAGGCCCATAAACAATGACTTTTAGTAGTTGGACACTTTTATACAGCCCAGACAAACAAATAAGTAAGTAAATAAATAAATAAAAAACACCATCTGCTCGTATAATGACTACAGCATAAAAGTAAATATCATTGTGGTACATCAGCTGTCCAAAGACCTTTGCTTACAACACTTTATGGCTGGGTGCACTGACAAGAACTAGAGGCAAAAACCACAGAAACCATGGGAATGGTGGCACTTTAAACGAAACAAACAAACAAAAAAAAAAAAAAGAAATTAAGAAAAAAAAAGGCAAATTTATGAATGTCTGTGATAATCTGTGACACTCCTAGCAGCAGTGGGTTTTTCAGGGCAGGTCAGAAACGTTGTCCTTTTAATCTTTCGGTGAATAAATGTACGATGTGAGCAATAGTGTGCAGGTTTTACGACTTCTATCCTTTTTTTGTAACATACTCATCACTTATAATAATCATTAATACACATAATATTAGTACTATTCCTCACCTGGAAGGCCAGGTTGGCATTCTCATGCATGCCAAAGATCTCGGGATCATCTATGATGGGCAGACCCTCAATGTACTTCTTATATTGCTCAAGACGGTCTGACTCTGGGGCATAGTAGATACCTTACACACAGGGGAGGGAAACAACGGTTATATTATAATTCCAGGAAAGTATAATGGTTCATCCACAGTAATTGTACTAACCCACACTAGAAAATTGTATTAGGTAAGATCTTACTGTGCATTAGCATGTACAAAAATGAACACAACCATGCATGCATGTCCATAAGCCTGCACAGAAATGCGTGAGCACACACATACACAAATACATATATACTGTATATGTATGGATGAAGATTGAGCAGAACCTGAGGCGGAGTAGGTGTAGCTGCACTCCAGGGTTTGAGGGGAGAAGAAGCCTTTGAGGATGGTCCTGAGGCAGCGCTGGTCCCAGGCATCTGTCACCCTGCCTCCATATGTGATATCACCTGGGGAGACGGGCACAAACATCAACATAACATTGTCAGTCAAATTTCGTGAGCAGTTTGTTAGCAGTGGTGGTTGGGGGGAATTTCGGATTGTTTCCACAACCAACCCTGTTTTAGTCCCAGTTTTGTTTTGACTCTGGACTGCTGCAGTAAACTATTCCTATTTGGAATCGTCATGATAAAACAATATTTGTATACACTATACATTTTGACTGACACTTTCTCTAGCATTGGTGGTACTTTTCTTGCTGTGTTGACCCAACACTACTGAATGAATATCAAGTAAACAAAGTCGGGAGACAGCAAACATGGGCAGAAAGTATGGTTTCACATACTTGTATTACTTTAATGTATCAAAATGTATCTTTATCAGACACTTAAAGTTACAACATACAACTTTTCGCCTTGAGGCAGCGAAATGTATTGTTTCTATTGTCAGTCTCACCCTCCTCCTCCCCAGTTGGTCAAGTTCACACCCAACCCTTGTCACTCATCTTGATGAGGTGTCTACCTTTAAACAGCATCCGGCCTGAGGCTGAGGTAACCAGCATCCGTAAAGAAACTACAGGTGTTAAACGAGCAGACAGCAAATGCAGGCAATTTGCAATTAAAAACAACAAGCAATATTCCCCTGTGTTTTTGAATGGGTCTTGTCTGCCACACGTCCACATCCACAGCGAATGGTATTATACGCCCCAAAATGTCCCAGACATCACTGAAAAGACAATTTCAGGCAAATGGGGGGATTTAGGCATGCGCACACAGAGTCACAGACAGACACAGAATAATAATGTACACTGCCCGTCAAAAGTTTGGGGACACCTTGCTTTTTCTAAATTTTCAAAGTACTATTTGATTTTCTCTCATATTTTTCCATTAAGAAGTAAGAAAAAAATGCTTGCAATGCTTTTGTTAACATAAAATAGCTATTTACTAATACTTTGGATATATTCATTCAATACTTCATGCTTCATGTTCATCAAAGTGTCTTCTGTGGTATTAAGAGAAGGTTTTGCATACCAACCAGCACCACAAACCTCTGGGATGTCCTGCAGAGGCAGGCAGAGCATCTCTGAGGAACGCCTGGAAAAACTGACTTTTTGCATGAAGAAAGTGTGAGCAGCAGTTACAGCTGCTAAGGGATTTTTTTTTAATCAACGTGTAATTTAATTGTTTTATTTCTGTCTTGAGTGGAACCTTATGTCAATCACTCCCACGGGGCAGATCAGAGTCTCGCATCAACACACTTCAGATCATGCTCACAGATTACACACACAGTAGCAAGAAGCTATGGACACCTATAACAAGGAAGAGGCTGGATAACAAGGTTTGTCTTGTTTGCTTAATGCCAAAAAGCAAGAATTAAGTTAAACGCTAGCTGAATATCATTTCACCACAGCTTGATAACGTCAATACCAAATAGCCAGCAGTTGACCGCCATCGTGAATCAGGGACACTTTGCAATAACTTCCCAGCTACAACGCTGTAACTCAACAACAGTAGAGTTTGAGAGAGTGTTGCTACATACATGTTGCTCAGCCATGTGCGGTTGGTGTCAAATTACAACATTGCATCATGTAACAGCCCTGCAACAGCAGGTCAACCAAAATAAGATTTAAGTGATACATTTTAGTCCTCTGTGCTTATTCCCTCCCTACTGATGTTACTGTATTACAACTGATAATTTATTATCAGCATATTAAGGAGGATTATCACAAACCTGGGCTGGGCAACCAGGTTTTAACTCTTGGTAGCCCAGTGGACTACCACCTAAATATATGATTTGTTCACCCCTGGATGACAACATGTAAATTGAGCAGACACTCCCATCTCTGTAATTTTCGAGACTGAGAGAGATCCCTTAGTCCAAAAGCAGGCCTATATATTCAGTAGTAAATGGTGTTCTCCTCTTTGCTGACATGTCCTCTGTAGCAGTGGTTCCCAACCCAGTCCTCAAGGACCCCCTGTCCTGCAAGTTTTTATTCCATCTTTACTCTTGCACACCTGATCCCACTGGGGCCTACACACTTTCATGCTGCTCTGTTCAGGTAGATCTGTCTCTACCAATCAGCATTAAGACCTTAACTGGATCAGGTGCGCAAGAGTAGAGCTGGAACCAATACTTGCATGAAAAGGGGTCCTTGAGGACTGGGTTGGGAAACACTGCTCTGTAGTGATGCATGGCACAGGGGAGCAGACACCACAGTGGCTGGTAGGCAATAACAGGTTGGAAAGAGGGATCATGGAGAGTGACGAGCGGAGGTAGAATGTCAAAAAAGTTAGGCGCAGAAAGACAAAAAATAGGAAATGTGAAAAGAGAAACATGGTTGGAGGGTACAGACTACCAAAAGAGCAAAAATAAAGGTGAATCTAAAAACATAATTTAATCTAACATTTTTTCTGCAAAGATATAATGTTATGTGAGAGGGAGGGGGTGAAAGATCAGGTAAATCTCTGCTGGAGCCTTTAGTATGCTGCAGGCGTGGGAAAGCCAGCGGAACCTCTCTGCCTAGCGCTCTGAATCATCGCACCAAAAGAGAGGGACCGCTCCTTCAAAAAGAGGAAAGGCAATATCATGCTCGGTTTGAGCCTAAATGATTTCCCTCAAAGAGCGTGTTGCTCTGGCACAGAAGGACCGTCTGAATTAAGGATTAAACTAATAGCATAGAAGAGTGAATAACAACAATGAGAGACATCAATTTGCGTTGAGTTGTGCGCTCCAGTGAGATTGAACGGTGCACATTATCATTTGAAGGTGTAACTGAAAACCAAATAAGGGAAACAAATGTTTTAGAGATATGACACTTTTTTTTCTAAATGAAGGGGTTCCCTCTTCTCTACATAAAATTGCTCTCCTTCAAAGATGCTTTACTAACAACTTCGAAGATGTCTGTGATTTCAATCTCGTTTCACTCTCACTCACAAATTCCATGTGTGGGTGTGACCATATACAGACCAACACATGTGTTTGTATTACTAAACATGTACACATTCCCTCTGTCAATATTCTACACAAACTAACATACATACACTCACCTAATGCATACATACTGTTGACAGGGAAGTTTTTCTGTCTTGTCGATACTTTTCCCAAGTCATTTGACTTGACCTTCCTTAATATATATTCTAAGCCTTGAAATCTCCCTCAGTCAGAATAATATATGGTTGTTCAATGGCAAGACACGACAGTAGTCAAGCTTTGCTGGGCAACTTTGTTTTATATTGCCCTTGTGCGTTCAGGAGGAAAAACGTCACTTTTTTTCCGAAGAGTTTTAACATACAGAATTTCCAATGGAATAATACTATTATGGAAATTATAGGCTACATTTGCATTATCTAAGTTTAATTTTTCAAACGGGTAACCAAGTAGCCGGACAATTGTTTACATCCCTAGAACTGGCAAAATGTCCTAGCTTTGGATGTCTTTCTATCCTTGTGAGGATGTTTGGTGCCCATGAGGGTAGAAGTACCACTCCATATTTACTCACAAACTTTTTCAATAGCCCAAGGTTCACTGATACTGCATATGCAGATTTTTCTAATCACCAAGCCATTATATAGTAAAGACCTGTGGGCTGCCCTGACTGAACATCTCAGTAGCCACAAGTACTGTGATGAATAATGTAGCTCTACTGACAGACCTCCAGACACACACACACACACACACACACACACACACACACACACACACACACACACACACTCATATAAGTATGCCTGCATCCATCTGCATACACACCCCCTGACACACAGGTCCACAAGCATCTGCACACGCACAGACACACACATATGTGCAAAAATACACACACACACACTCATCCCTTTGTGTAGGCTGCCCTACCTGTGATGTAGATGAGAGCGTCCCAGGGGATGGAGCCGTCCCGGCAGTAGAGGTTGAGGTTGAGAAGGGCACACTCCCTGTCACTGTCATTGAACTCATAGCGGATGTTCCAGCCCAGAGGACCAAACTTTTTCCGCTCCTAAGATACGCACATACAAATCAAACAAATGTCGACCTAGATGGGCAGGCACACAACAACACAGACGCACACAAAAATACATGCATACAGACAAGGGAGTAAAACACTTCACAACACACAAGTAGCAATGAGAGAGAGAGAGAGAAAGAGAGAGAGAGAGAGAGAGAGAGAGTATTTATGTATGTGTGTGTGTCTGTGCACGTATATGTGTGTGACCTGGATGATGGCATGGAAAAAGCAGATTCCAAAAACGATCTTCCTCCACTGGCGTCCCAGAATGTGGTCTTCAAAGAAGTTGCTGGAGATTTCTGTGAAGGCCCGCCGCATGTTGGCTCGCAGGCCTTTGGGGGGCTCATTAGTCACCTGGCAACCACAACACAGAGACACACAGGGCTAGATACCTACTATTGACAAGACCACAGTGACTCAGAATGCCAAGAAACTTGGTGTGACACTAGACAACCAACTGTCATGTCAGGCCCACATTGCAGCCACAACCCGATCCTGTAGATTTGCACTCTACAAGATCAAGACCAAATCAAATCAAACCCTTCCTCACCATGGACTTAGCCTAGCTCCCTGTTTAAGCTTTGGTCATCCCTCATTTGGATTACTGCAACTCCCTCCTAGATAGTGTCCCAAAATACTCACTCTAGCCCCTCCAACTCATCCAGAATGCTGCAGCATGCCACTTTTTCAACCCAAATTCTCCCATATGTCACATACTTCTCCTACAGTCCCTCCACTGGCTGCCTGTGGTTGCTTGTATCGAACTGAAAACCCTGGTGCTGTTGTACAAGCCAAAATGAATGTATTCAGCATGGCAGATACTCAAAATGTCTGAAACTCCATACAGCTATGATATTGTAAAAATTCTACATTTGCCTTGGTATGGTGTTAACGATTTTTATCAACTGTAATGTGTTACCGGAATAAAAAAAATAAATATAATACATAAATAAATAACTAAATAACTAAGTAAATAAATAAGTTCCCTTCCCTTTAAGTTCAAGTTCCTTTTAGTGCCACACAGCCAGGCAATACTGACCACTGAAATACTGTGTGCATTGAATATTAACACTGCCTTTTAGGAACAGGACCAGGTTTTGCTCTTTGTGAATTATGATTACAATCCATACCATCTGTCATATAACCTCCCAGTAACAGCAATGCAAATCGCATCCATTTAGCCTTTCTACTTACAGACTACCTCATCCCAATAGACATAACTATAATGCCATTATGAAATGCCTCAGCATACTACCATGCATCTGCTTTAGACAGTTAAATGAGAACCTATAATGAGGTCCTATTTGTGATTAATAAGCACTCCTGAAACTACCATCTCCAGAATACAGAGCAGTATGGAAGTGCAATATTAATAGTCTTCTGGAAAGACGCAATATGTATAATCTGTACGTTTCCCCAACCCCAGTCTAAGAATATGTTCTACTCAGCATGAAATTTAGAGCAGTTACTTTCAGGGCGGGTGGGTGTGTTGTGTGCGCATGTTCGCATCTTAACAGCCATGTGTGACTGCAGAATGCTTACTGGTGAAAATGCAGATTTGCACAAAGTCATGAACTGAGACTGAACTTTTTGACAATGTGAATGCACCAAATCCCTTCATATGGGGAACATTAGTCCTGGAGAGCAGTCTTTGAGATTCTTTGAGAGTGTATTGAATTGAAGTGAGGATAGAGTGTTTTTGTTTGTTTGTGTGTGTGTGTGTGTGTGTGTGCGTGTGTGTACACGAGTATGATTACCTTGACAGAGTTCTGGAGCACTGTGACGGGAAGACTTTGGTAGGCATGGAGCTGAGAAACAGACGGAAGTCCTCATGGATTGACATGTCTACATAGGAACAGAGAGGAAAATTATTATCATACAAACCTACCCATGAGTGTATAACCAGAAACATTAATTCAGGTATTAATTAACAAATAGACACACGCGCACGTATCATCTCACAGACACATGTAGGTGTAGCTGTAGCAGTGTGTGTTTGCGTGTGGAGGTGTGTCTGTATGTGTACATACATGTGTCTGTGCATGTGTATAATAATAATAATAATCAAAACAAATGTTACAAAGTGCTTCACACAAACAAATCAAAACAAAAGGTGATAAAAGCAAAGTGAGGATAGAACATAAAACCATAGTCACACCAAGTTCATCAGATAAAATGTCATAAAACATGTTTACATTAAAGGAAGGCACTGAGTTTGCCAGCCTGATCTCCTGATACCAAGCCATTAAATGAGTATTCTCATTTAGCCTGTCCCACCCTGTTCTACACCACAGAACTGCTAATGAATTGACTCACCATGACCCTCCTCAACTCTCACCCAACAACAACTTTGCAGCCTGGGTTGAACTATGAAAATTAGCAGCCTTTAGTGAGACACACACACACACGCACACACACACACACACACACACACACCAGGCGACACACACACACTGCGAGACATTGTCCCTGCTGCTACTGCTGTACCTCCAGTGCTAATCATGAACAAGACTGACCCCCTTCCCTCTATTTGTGTGTGTTCTACCCAATGTGTAAAGCATTATACATTGTCCAAATTTTGTGGGAAAAACGAAACACACGCCACACAGGCACATGTTGGATAATGGATGTTGCGTTGCTAGCTGTCCAACAAATTTACATTATCACAAAATGAATGTTTCTCAAATAAGACTGGGTGTGCCTCGCGATGGCTGGGCAATTCTGGTTCTATAGTAAATGGACTATGTTCTGAAGAATTCTTGTCCATGTTTAATGTTATTCTAGCACTGCTAACAGTTAAATTTGGCTTATTCAAATGGTGGACATATTATATATATGTGGAAAATACTAACGCGACGGCATATTTTTAGCGGTTGCTTCATCACATATCACGTACATAGAAATTCTAAAACAGGAACAATCTAAGTCTCAAGGGTAATGCAATAGCGCAGCAAGCATGCAATAAAAAGTGGGACAGTGGCTACATCTGTAATTGGTATCATGAAATGTCTGCTGGGCCCTTGTGTGATCATGTGTGAGCTAAGTGGTTGTGTGCATGTGTCACGTTACCAGGCTCAGTGAAGGTCTTGATGAGCTCCTCCATGGCTAACATCCAGGAGACGGCCAAGTGACAGTTCTGCAGGAAGACCCAGTTGCCGCTCTTCAGTGCTTTTAGGATCATCTTCTCTGCTATAGGCCCCTGGCCTTGGCCCAACGAGATGGACTTAACCCTGAGAGATAGTGAGGGGTTATTGACTCTCTCCCCTGTGATCGCATCTCTGCCATTCTGATTGTCATACCAAATTCTTTCATCTAATTTGCACCCTAGAGGCATTTGTACTAGTGCCAAACAATGAAGTTGCTGAATGGGGGCCAGACAGGAGATTTCAACCTCTTGGTGGCTTTGGCACTGATCTTAACTTTTCTCTTCAATCAATCTAGATTATATATTGGCCGCAATAGAAAAAACAAATGTCATAAAAAATGTTGCTCGCTGTAATCATTGACAAAATTGTCCTACTACATTTAGTCAAAATTAGGGATACACCGATATGTTTTTTTGAGGCCAATACTGATTTCCAATATTTTCCCACCCATATCAGCAGATACCAATATGCATTTTGTAAGAGTCTTAGTACAAATGCAGGTGCAAAACAGGTTAAACTTTTCAGCTGGTTAAGATAACTAAGTGTTTTTTCAATAAAAGACCAAGGTCACAAACATGACAATTCCACAATTGACCAAAAATTGGCAGAAAAAATAATATCGGACTGATAACGATATTGCATTTTGAAGCTGAAATCAATACCAATAGTCTGCCGATATATTGGTGCATGGCTACACAAAATGCTTCCTTTGTATGGGGATGAATATAGGTGTTAAAGGTCGCATTTAGGGCCATAAGGTGACATGGGGATGTACCTTCCTTACCACTCGCCTGAGCATGAAACAGCTTTGTTGCCAATACAGGGTGTGAAACTGATTTGTCCAGTGATCCCTGACCCAGAAGAATCTCTGCAGAGGTATGCATGAAAGGCCTCAACAGAATGCTTTGGTAAAATTGGCAGAAGCCAAAGCTGAAGGGATTTTGGGTAGACTTAATTTTTTTGGCTCCAAGTACAGTAATGCTGCAGCAGACGTGCTTTGTGACTCATCTTTGGCTTCTCCATCTTCAAAATCTTTATGTCTGACATAAACCCAAACAAATAGGTTCAACCATGGTCGAGACATTAGGAGAGGGCAGGGTCAGAATGTACCACATAGAAATGGTAAAACAGACCAGTCTCTGGGGAGGCAGGGTATAAAAAACACTCCAACCATATGTTTCAATCCTTCCTCCCTGCTCCTCTTCTCCCGTCTCCATCTGTCCCCCTCTTTTACCCATCCAGGTAGGCAATCTGCTGAAAGGCGTCCAAGTACTTAAGGACTCCTCCCTCTCTCCATGCAGCTATCCCTTGCTTTTCTCACCACTCCTCACTTTTCCATGTTGCCTGCCACTGCCTGAGATTTTTCCTTTATACATTTTCCTCCATGCTGTCTCCCCAGCCAAACCCCATTCCTCCATCCCAACTGCCCCTCTACTTTCTTTACCTGTCAAGGCAGCCTCTCTCTTTAGCGAAGCGCTGGAAGGCACCCATGGGGTCTGATCCTGTGCTGAGGATGAAGACCAGTGGGGTGGAGGGGGACATGTCATTGTACAGAGTGGCAAGGTCCACTGGGGGGTTTTCCACAAACTGCTTCCCCAGACTGACGATCACAAACTCTGTAGCGGCAAACACCACCTGGACAGTAGAGAGGGAGCAAGGTAAATAATGGAATAATAGGACAAACAGGACAGATAATAGCAAGTGAGACAGGTGAGAGTAAGTCAGTGCATGGGAGAAAGAGTGTGAGAGACAGAACAAGAAGGTGGGAAGACAAGGTAAATTGAGAGAGTGACAAAGTAAGAGAAAAGGCAAGAGGGGCAGAAAAAGAGACAGAGAGATCAGAAGCAAGGGAGGGTGAGTGAGACAGCAATGGGAAAGATACTGATAATAAGAGGGGTTATAAATAGAGATAAAATGAAATGGGTGAATGGGCAACCTGAATGTTTTTATCAACTGTGCACATCGCTGCACAGCCTAGGGCTTTATTTTCAAAGATCCAATACACATAATAATGAGAAAAAAAAAAGAACACAGCTGTTCACCGCTTTGAACATGCTCGTGAAAATGACACTAAGCTATCCTTCAAATGTAAACACACATATACAAGATACATATCCTTCCATAGCCCTCATCTCGTCTTACCTTCTCTTCCATAAAGCTCTTGATAAGGACTAGTTTCTGGAAGGTCCCCAACCTCTCATTCCAGTGGCCCCTGATCCTATTCTCCTCCTCCACCTCTTTGGTCTCCCATACAGGAGGCAACTCCGACATGTAGCCCTCCCAGCTCTCTGGGTTAATGGATGCTTGCAAACGCCCTAGAGGAGAGGACACACATTTGATGCTGCACAAATCTTCATACATCTTTTATAAGGCCTTCCAAATGTATGTAGAGATCATGGTAGAATGGTTAGCATACCTAGACTGGACAGCGATGTGATGTGTATGAGGAAGGATCCTAGCTAGGTCAGTCACTCTGTTAATGCTCTAGTTTATATACATAGCAGGAAAGTGATGGCCTGTATAAATGGATCCTGGCTAGATCAGCCAGGAAGATAACACTAGGATTAGGATACCTAGGCTGATGTGGATATGGGTTCTGGTGATCTCCTTGGAGATGCCTTTGAAGCAGGGCAGTGTGTCCTCCAGCTCACAGCATGTCTGCCAGAAGAAGTCACTGAGCCATGGCACATCTGGCTGTTCTGAATACTCCTGGGAGATGGAGGAACGGAGTGGAGAACAATAGAAGAGAGAGAGAAAGAGGCAGGTGAAAGAAGGGGTAAGATCATGGGTAGCGAGGCGGCGAAGACGGTATAAAAAGCGAGTATGTAAAAAAAAGAGAGTGAATGAAGGTGATAAGAAAGTATGGTGGATTCAATACATATTGTTGGGGAATGGATAGTCACGGATGAAGATGTTGGGAGGTATGGACACACGACAGAAAAAATGAGAGAAGCATATGAAGTATTTGGAGGGGAAGCGGAGGTGATGGATGGATCGAAGATGAGAGGCGAAAGTAGGAGATAGGAGGATGCAAAGGTGAAGGAGAAGAAAAGGTGACAGCATTAGAATGAGGATCACGATTGCTGAGAAGGAACCTGTAGGCCACTGTCAGGAATAGGCCCATCACTTTCCCTTACCTCCGCCAGCCTAATGCCATATAAATGAGAGTCAAATGGTGGGTGGATATAGGAGTACACCCCTGGGTGGCCCTGACTAATCTATATTGTGGTCTCACAACTATCTTAACTCATCAATAAAACCAGTGCTAAAACTCAAAAGTCATTCTTCGATTCATTGCTTCGTCCTACCCTTTCCCTTCTCTTTTGTTCAGACCAATGGTTCCTTAGCTGCACGCCCTTCTGCTCCACTGTGTTTTGAGAGGGAAGAGAAGAATTAAAGAGGGAGAGAGAGAGAGAGAGAGAGAGAGAGAGAGAGAGACAGAGTGAGAGAGAGAGAGAGAGAGAGAGAGAGAGAGAGAGAGACAGAGAGATAGAGTGAGAGAGAGAAATAAAGACATAAAGAGAGAGAGTGGGAGGGGGTGTCAAGAGGAAACCATTGAAATTCAAGTCCAGCAGTTAACACAACTCCTCTGGGCTGCATTGGCTGTCAGGAATCGTAAATAAAACCAAAAAGTATAAGCAAGTTGTCAGTAGATACTGATCTGAGGTCAGGTTTGATGTCCCCCATGTCTAAAGGTTGGTGCTTGATCCCAGATCTGTGCCCCCAGGGGCCCTGTGTTTGACTTGAGGGACTAAGGCTTTGGCATTGATTTCACAGACAAGGGGCTATTAGCATGCTACACGCAGGCTGTATGGATTATCAGTCTCTCTCTTTCTCAGTAGTATTTATTTGTCAGCCTCTCTACAGAATGCCTTTCTCATTCCTTCTTATGTCTCTCTCTCTCTCTCTCTCTTTCTTTCTGTGTGTGTTTCCATCTGTCTCAGTTGTTCCTCAGCAACCAGCCGACCAAGAGAGAGACTGACTGCCACTCCGTAACAAAGGATATATTTTTCCTATCAACTGAATCCCTAGATGAGAGGGAGAGAGAATGAAGATATTGCCTAGTGGGCGACGGGACAAACAGAAGGGATTTTTTTAGAGGGGAAAATGCAATGGCTCCTGGCTTATCTGCAAGGAGAGGGTCCAGCCAACAAACTGTAACAAATTTCTCTATTTCCTTGTAATTATAAGAATACCTGGGAGTTAATAAAGATGGAAAAACATTGTTTTTCAATTACACCTCATGACATGGTTAAGAATGGACAGTTATCTCTGTATTGCTACTGGCAATCGAGCCTCAGCACTTTTGATTTGTTCAGCCTTCAACGACCAACTCTGTAAATTACTGACAGCTGGCCATTCTGGCATATTATAACTCTGATAATTTGAACTGACAACTCAGTCATTCTTTTTCTCAACAACTTTGCCCTTTTCACCCCCTAAACACTATGACTGCAAAATTGACATGTGAAAACCTTGTAAGTCTAATTTTGTGGTTTTCATTTCTTTACCTTATATAAATTGTCAGTTTACATGGTTCTTTATGAACTAAGCAATTCATTTTCAATACCCACGGAATCCATGAAAACCAAAAGCTGAGTATTTAGAGATACAAAGTTTTCATCTGACACAGCAATATTTTTCCCCATAATCAGCATGGACTCTCTGACATCCCAATCGATTCCCTGCCCCACCTTATCCAAGGCAGCAGACCCTCTTAGGAAATGCTGCCACTCAGCATCGGAGACTTCACCACGCTGCTTCATGATCTCCGCACATAGCATGAAGCTATAGATGGTCTTGTGCTGCTCGAAGAGGCCACGTGACACGTTGATGTAGGAGGTGAGCAGAGTCTGATCCAGCAGGATCTGGAGACGCTCCTCCAGCACACTGCTCTTCTCTGATGTCTCAATGGTGGAGTTAAACAGCTGGGAGGGAGAGCGGGAATGAACGAGACAGGGAAAGGAAGGACATTCCAGAAAGAGACAATGAGATACAGAAGAGAAAGACAATGACAATAGAATCTTGTTATTTGCAAAGGCTAACTTGATCTGGCTTGACAGTGGTTTTACACTCATCTCATGATGCCGTGCATCAGGAGATGAATGGATTTAAAACCTTTTCACAATGTGTCCCCTCTTAAACTTTATGGTTGTAAAGATTTGGCCAGAAAGCTACCATTTTAATCCCTGTCTATGGGTTGTAAAAAAAAGAACCCTGGTTGATTTCTCTCACCTGTTTGAAGTACTTGAGGGAGAACTGATACATGGGATCGATCTCAGAGAGACTGGCGATAACAAAGTACAAGACAGAGCCACGGGTGGCCACGGGCCGGTAGCGCTCCCTCGCCGAGTTGATCATCAGCTCAGTGGCCTCCGCCTCCTCCAGACGATGCTTTATGGCCTCCGATGTGACCTGAGGAATGATGGAGACAGAGAGAAAAAGGACAGAGGAACAGAGGGAGAGGAATGACAGACAGAGAAAAGGGAAAAGGAGAGAGGCATCAAGAATAGGACAATAGGAGAAAAAAGAGAAAATTCCAGGAAATAAATTAGATTTTGACACACCTGTGATGATAGGGGACACCATGAACCTCTATGTGACCTAAGACCAACCTTTGACTCCTGCAGGGTCTGAACCAGCTCCTCATTGTCCAGTATATTGCCCTCGGAGGTGAAGAGAAGCTTAAGGATGCGGTCTTCGATGGCTTTCAGCTGGTTGCGGTCGGCGTTGATGCACACAATCAGCTCATTCCTCTGTTCCTCAAGGTGTGGACTCTCCAAACGCACCACATCACTGGGGAGAGGGAGAGGTGATGAAGGGAGATGGGGGTAGGGGACGGGGAGGATTTAGGAGGTATTAAGGAGAATGGAAAAGGAGTTACACATTACAAACTATAAATTATCATCAGATAAAAAGTACAGAGATTAGGGTAAAGGTGCAAGGAAAGCAATCAAAACAGTCATTACTGACGTACATAAGGAGATATGGAGGTTGTAAGACACGTGAACCACATGGTAGGTAGGATGCAATGTCTGTATTTGTGTATTGTGTGTGTGTGTGTGTGTACCTGAGAAGCTGGTCCTCCAAGCCCGACTTGGTCACAGTGAAGTTGATGATAGTCACTTTGATACACACCTGAAAGGCAACAGGAACAGAGTTAGAACACACACACTGCATCAAACTACACATAAAGTGAGATTAACTGTTATCATGAATATCAACAGAATGCATTTCCCTTGTGAGTGGCAGCCATCATCATTCATTCACACAGCCTCATTTTGACATCTGCCCCTAAACGCGTCTTCACTTCCAAACCATCCTAACTCTGCCATGTCACTGTGAATACTCAATACATTAAATCAGTGACTGTGCTTGACAGCTGATGTCCAATACAGAGGCTGACAGACGACTTCCTGCTGTCTCAGTTCCTACTTTCTGCCTGAATGCACTGCTGGCCTGGACTGGCACTGGGGCAAAAGCTGGCACTTAGACCAGCATAGCGGGTGTCGCTGCCCCCCTGGGCTTGGGGAATGTGAGGGCATCGCACAATGGGCAGGCTGGCAGGTGGGTGCATCTTTTCACAATGGCCACCAATCAACCATAGTCAATGCCATTTGTGGATGCCAAGCATTTACTGTGCTGGCATGGCAAAAGGGTAAAATGGATATTGTGTTGCTGTCATAGCCTATTGTTTGTTTAACACTTTTTGTTATTTCACAAAACAGATGTGCTTCTTTTTTTGAGCATAGAACTATTTGGATGGTATATAATTGGGGGCTGTTGGCTTGATTACACAAAAAGTAATTGTTTGAAGCAAAGAGCAGGGGTGTGTTGTGGCATTGGTATAATCAATGACTCTAGGGTGAATTGACGTGGCATTTCTCTGTTGCACAGCTGCTGTTGCAGATGACAGATGAACTTAATGCCAGGTGTTTTGGAAATAGATCTCACTTTAAGTAGATCTCACCTTAAAGTGAGATCAAGGTTTATGTTTGCCAAATTACTGACATCACACTCACCATGGTTTCTTGCCAAATGCAGAGGTTTGAAGGAAATGAAGTGTGTGTGTGTGTGTTGTGTCCTTACCTCAGGCAGGTAGTGTGGGTTGGCCATCTTGGTGGTCATGTAGAATCTAAAGTTCTTGTCATAGTCAATATCAGAGTCTCCCAGTCGGATCAATGTGCGCCCACCCGCCACAAATGTTTGTTTTAGCAGGATGGGCTCCAGAGCCGGATCGAGGGTCTCCTTCAACTACACACACACATGCATGCAAGCACACACACACACACACACACACACACACACACACACACACACACACAGCTTGCTGATTTGTGTATAGGTTTGCATAGTGGTGAGGTGGCCTAATGTTTAAAGAGACTGTTGTATAAAGGTTCAATCCATCCATTCAGGTTCAATCCATGCTGTGTCAATATTGTGTCCATTAGCAGCCGTGTGTCCTGTTCAAGTGTCCTTAAGCTGAGGATGGGAGCATTGGCTAAATGCCCAAATAGTAAATCATACACACCAAACATTGTACTTACCCCCAGTTAATTAAACTAATGGAATTATAGTTTCCTCCAAATCAGCTCCTTCATGTTCCTGCGTGTTTGCTATGCCATGGCTAGTGTGTGCCTACCTCCTCCAGCAGTACAGGCATGCCCATGCGGATGGCGTTCTCCAGGGTACGGAGGAAGCCTGGGTCTGTCAGCTTGATCACCTTCAAACCATGCTTGGTTTCCTTGGAGCGGATCCAGCGGTTGGCCTGAGGGAGAGACAGATAGCTCTGTTGTCTCTATTGACAGCCTTTTTATTACATATAAGATAACTGGGGGAATGTATGAGCAACACTTGATGCAATTCACATGCAAAGGCAGAGAGAGACCAAAGCAATGGTAACGCAGTATGAAAACAAACAAGAATATGTGGTCAAATTGTTTGCTGTCCCCTGCACTAGAGGACAGATTAAGAACTATTTCTGGATGTGGGAGGTTGTATCTCCGTAGGTGAGTGTGTGTACTATATCAGTCATCTAAATCATGTGACTGTTAGCCACAATCAGACATGGAAGCCTTCCCATTTGAGTTGTCAGCATTCCTGTCTGTCTGTTTCAGAAAATGCCTCTCCATATCTACATCACTGTGTGTGTGTACAGCAAGAAGGACCTCTTGCTTGAGCAGCTGTACTCAGAAAAAGAACAACGGATGGAACAACGGGGAAGAAGGAAAGAGAAATCACCTCAAAAATGACAGGAGAGAAAATGAGAGTTGTCAGTGGTTGTGACACAGAGTGCTAAGCTACAGGGAGGCCTAGAAAACTGAAGCTGTGACAAGACACCTGTATGTGTTTGTGTGCCTGTGCAAGCATGTGTGTGTGTGTGCTTCAGATATGGATGAGAGTATGCGTGTACTGTACGGATGGGTGCATATCTCTTTGTATTTGTGTGTATATTTGTGTGTGTGCCTGTGTATGTGTGAGTCTGTATGTCTGTGTCTGTCTCCACTCAATAGTACATTTGGGGCAGCTGGGAATTCTGTGCATGTCTGGGCCTTTGTCTCCAAGCAGATAGCGAGGGCCAGTGCTCCCCGCTCTATGTCTCAGACAGCGTCCTGAGAACGACACTCAAATTGAAAGTCAGAGGCTTTAGCTACTATAGATCAGCCCACACATTAAAAATCACTACAAACTCTAACCCTACTTAGTGAGTATCTGGGCTCTCGGGATATGCCAGTTATATAGTATGGCACTGGACTGTGGCCATCAAAGCCATCTCACAATCACAGACCATAAATAGGAAAACGTTATCCATGCAACGCAATATCAGCATGCAGAGAAGACACGCAAAAATGCTTGTTTTGGAGCATGAATGAAAAGAAAATTGTTAGTACGAAGAGAAGGCTTTTGGGCGGCTTGAATGCCAGAAACGATAATTAAATGGATGTTAAATCTAAGTATCCCAGGCAGCAGTCTGGTGGTTTTATATAAGAATGTAGTTTTATTTCACTGTTATTTCATTGACTGCAAGTTAGTAAAAAGACAGACTGTATATTATATGAATAGTTTTCATTCTTTCCACTGTGATCTCTTCATCTACAGTCATGTAATTCTGTACTAAACTACTACTACTATCTACTAAAGTACTAAATCACATCGAACAACAACAATCTCTTTTTTTCATGCATGGATTCCCACTGAATGAATGCCACCTGGATGCTAATGTGCTGGCTCACCTGATCCTGTGGGTCGATCATGAGGGGCCAGCGGCGGCCCTGGGTCACTAAGATACCGTTCTCTGTGGAGACGGTGTCACGAGGGAGACCCTCAGCGTTCCACTGGCGGATGATGTAGGGGTCACCCAGGATGTTGATCAGGTTGAAGCTGGCACTGATGGGGATGTTCAGCTCCTGGCACTGTGCTATCCACTGGTCAATTAGCTGGGAAAAGGGGACACACACAGAGGCTTGCATGAGTGACACACACACATACTGTAGATAGAACACATGGGTACAAAGCAAATGCAAATACAGTATATGGATGCGAAATGCACACACACACAAACATATAAACATGCTCCTGAAAAAAAAACAGAACATACATACACACTGGCAAAACATGCACGCACACACACTCACACACAGACAGACACACACACACACACGCATGCACACACACACACATGCACGCACGCACGTACGTACGCACGCACGCACACACACACAAACACACACACACACACACACACACACACACACACACACACAGATAGTTTCACACAGAAATGTATATTTTATACACAAACACACATGCAAATATCCACCAACTTTTAGTTTCAGCTGGGACAGGAAACCAGTGAAAACTAATTGTAAGGTATTGATTTATGAAGACTTATGAAGCCTCAAAAGCTATCCATCTACATCTATTGTGTGTGTGTGCATACTGGTAGCCGCACATCATCATCATGACTCATGAAATAGCATGAAATAGTGGTCAGGAGTCAAGTGTGATAACTTTTTGTCCAGGATGAGGAGGGGTGGATGGTGCAGCACATGTTTGAGCACTGACATTTTGTAGTAACCAGTGTGGGCTTCTTATGCATTTTTTTCTTTTTCTTTTTTTTTTTTTTTTACTGTAAATATAAAACTTTAATTTTCCTCATAATCAAACAGGGAAATTAAATTAATTTAATTTAATTTAATTTGAAATGAAACTCAGCTCAGTTTCATTTTTTTTTCAGCAGGTGGTGTGTCTATTGTATTATGTCATTCTGATGAGGTGTTTGCTCAATACTGTCTCATGTCATGATGATGTCCTTTAGGTGAAGTGTTTGTTTGAAGTGTTTGATGTTGTTTTTCCAATGTTGTATTATGTACTTTTAATGATTATTGGAGCATGTCAGGCAAGACAAATTTCTGTGAGAATGGACACTTACCAGCTGTCTATAGTGGGAGGTGAATGCTCCATAGTAGGCCACACAGGCAGCTGCGATGAAGACATTCCCTACGACATTGTTGATTTCCTGCTCAAACAGGGTGATACTCTCCTCCCAGCGTATCTGCTCATCACCTAGAGCTGAGGTTAGCTTCCCTGCCCGGGCCAGCCGAGCCTCTGTCAGAGCCATGGTGTTAGCTTTGAGAGAAAGGGGTGGGGGGTCACAGAGAGAGCGAGCGAGAGAGAGAAGAGGAATATTAGAAAAGTAAATAGTGGCTTTTCTTTTTTCATTTCAATGTCTAATAAAACCTCATTGTGCATTTATTGAGAACCTAGACTAGACGAGAGAGAGTATTTCTTAGAGGAATTTGCCTCATCTCTAGAGACACTTTCCATACAACAAGAATTATTCACATATCACTTAGCTAGACAGTTTAAGACCTAGTCCCAGTCCATAACCACAACATATCAAGTGCGCAGCCCTCACCCAGTCCCTCCTTCTCATTCACGCTGTTGTCAAACTGGTCCTGGAGGATCTTGATCTGATTCTCCACATCCTGAAGCTGTTGCTGCTTCTCCCTCAGGGTTGTCATGGTCACATCCAGCTCCGCCTGCATGGGTTGGGATAGAGGGAGAAAGGGAGGGAGGGGAATACCACTTATGAAACATGTTTGGAAAATATTTGGTCCATTTTCCATTCTCACCATGAAGTTCATTATGATTTGACTTTGATAGACTTCACACAGCAATAGGTTAGCAATGGACCAGAATTCACAGGGATTTGTAGGGTATGGTATACAGAAGAGTGGAGGAATGGTAAAAAAGGCCATATCTTTTAGAATTGTAATTTTCGTGTGTACATGCATGGATTCATATTGCATTCTGCATCACTGACCTGTGCCATGGCCAGCTTCTCTCTCTTGGGGCCGACCTCTTTCAGGACTCTGGAGTAGAGATCCATGGCTCTGACCCACATACACATGGATCTGCAGGCCTTGGATACCTTCTCCACCTGACACCGCCAAAAGCAGCAGAACGGGACTTGTACTCAGGGATAACATGTCATATTCCACTATTTAAAGCCACATGATGTCATATCACACAGGTGACATACAAGTTATGGAAATGATGTCACACTTAAAAAACAGTTTACTTGCTGTTCCTATCCCAGCTCTGGAGGGCAAATGCCCAAGTGTTTGAACTCTAATTTAAACAGAATCTGTTTACTCTAAGCCCTACTGCTAATAGATATCTGAGTGTTTGAAATGAAATCCAAACAAACCTTCTCAGGTATGAAATCAGGGTTGTTGACATATTTCTGCAGCTTCTGCAGGATCTGAGGCTTGATATTGTCCTTGTCGTAGTCCGTCAGACGCTTCAGGAAATTGGAATCTCCCAGCAATTGCTTGGCACCGGGCCAGTCTGGTCTGGAAGGAGAAGGTGATGGACGGGAGGAGGTTGTGGGAAGAGAAAGATTGAGAAAATAGATTAATGTGTGTTAATTTGTATAAGATAACGTGTCAAAAAATGTTGAGTACTGTTAGCTGAATTTCAATGCCAGTCAGCCAGGTTGTTACACATTTACATGGATCTTAGGTGCCCTTTTTTAGGGGTACTTCGGTAGTAAAAGCGCTGCCAGTACTGGGGGTTGAATCAGAAACCCTTCAACAAGGGTGTTTTTCAGCCAGAGGACCCAGGTTTAAGCTCCCTTGTCCAAATCATCCATCCTGCTGAAATGTCCTTGAGCAACAGAAATGTGAATTTCCCTGTGGGGATCAATTAAGTATCACAACTTGGCGGCTTCCCTGATCAACCTACCAGCCCAGAAACCTGTGTGCACGCACTTGTGTGTATACAGTGCATGTGTTATTTAAGCAATATCACACAAGAGGGAGTGCGGCCTCGTGCCTATGACCGAATCACAGCCATGCTGATATACAGTGCAACAGCACGACCTCGAGTGTGATATTGCTTTTATACAACAGTTGTAGAAACAAAGCTATTCATCAAGTAATGGTAATTTGAGACAACAGATGGTTTTTGTCTGTTATTTGTCTCCGCCAACAAAAACAGTTCCCTCAGGATTCCACTACCAAGTGTTGCCAAGCAACAGGTAAACTGTTTCCCGACTGCAAGCTAGCTAGCTACTTTTAGGTTAGCACAGACAATTTCAGCTTACTTTCTTCCCAATCTTCCGCCTCAGCCGAGCGTTCATAATTAAGGTCAAATGTATCCATATTTGCGTCCCAGTGCTGTTATACCAGCACTCATGGAATGCCTCTTGTCCAATCAAATTGCTCGACCGGAACTAACTGTTGTATAATTGCTTTTATACAGAGGTAAGGCAAGAGTGCCACTCAGTCACTCTTTTTCACCACCTGGTGCCTTTAAAGTTGTAGATGATCTAATAAGTTTGCTCATAAATAGTTTGAGGTCAGGCTGATTTGGCAGTGATATAACTGCACTGCAATACAGCCTGCTTGGGGACATATCCCATCTGACAGACGGTGCCAAACGCCTGGAGCCAAGTACTGTATGTGTTTGTCTAAGGGAGAGGACGGAGGAACGACAAGAGAAATACATGCATCATAGTCATAGTGTGCTGACTAAAGCTAGTATATGTAGCCAGTCATCAAGGAGACCCCCAAGGCTCTCTCTGTCTGTCACAGCTTGTACTGTCACAATGCTGTGATTGCTAACACATGGGATTATGAACTAACGAAGCAGATATCAGGCATAAGGGATTAACGTCTTCTGCTGTGACTAACTGACTGAATGAATGATACAACACACATTAGGATTGCTTTCCCAAAACACATTTTAACACAATTTTTTGTTCCCCTGTAAGTTGTCCTGGTTTTTCTTAGATGATTTTGGCAACCTCAGCCTGGAACTGTTAATTGGTTACAATGATAGACAGAATGAGAGACTGTTTACAGGTAATCATTTGTCATAGGTAAATAAAAACAAGGACTGTCAGGACACATGGGAATGTGAACTACAGATGATGATGATGATATTATAAATACCATATAGTCTCATCTGATGTTTCAGGTGTGACATGGGATTCCAATTGAACACACATGGAATGGCTACAAATGCAACACAAGACAAACTCAACACAAAGAAACACATAACACAAACAATGCAACACAACACACTACAGTACAACACAACAGGAAAAACATGGGATAACAATATCTAATCTGACACAACTGGAAAGCATGCCGTGAGATGGCAACTAGCTATTCTAACTCTTCGTGGGAATATAATAGCAAAGAAATGACATAAAAAATAACATATTGTCTGGATTTATGAATTTAACTGACTCGAGTGTTGCTACTCCGTAATCCCTGAGGTTTTGGGGTTAGGTTGGGTATTGGGCAGGATTGGAAGGTTAGGATTTTGTGGTCAGAGTGCAGCACTGAAGTAGATTGATGGATGATACAATTTAAAGGTTAGCAGAGGGATGAGTGTCAATTCAAGAGATGGTACAGTAATCCATCTGGATGCTGACTACCAGATAACGTGGGATTAAAAAGTAGGCCCTGATCTCACACATTTGGCAGAGGGACTGCACAGCAAAAGGGATGAAAGTGATGATGATGATGATGATGATGATGATGATGATGATGATGGAAATTATGTTGGTAATGATGATGCTGCAGATCATATCAAAGATGATCAAGACAGTGATGATGGTGATAATAATGATGATGGATAATCATGATAGAGAGAACAAGACAATATTTATAGGTAATCATTTGCCATATGTGTTGTCGTGTTTGCTGGTTTGTTATTCTATTACGTCCAAGATATTACCTGCTTCAATATTTTTCAATATCATGCTACTCAAATCTAATTGACTGATACGGACTGAACTAATATGATGTAAACATACATATGGGCAGTAGCTATTTCATTACATTGGTCAGGACTGGCCTTTACCTCCATGTACTGCTTACTTCATTATTTACATTTCCCAGTGAAACACAATGCAAAGTCAGCCAACAAGAGAAGAAAGTGAAGCTACAGTAGGAGGGGGGCAAAGCCATAATTTTTGCTAAATGTCTGCCAGGAATTTAAAGTGTTCAATGTTTACATAGCATACAAACATGAGGTTATATGGGCACATCAAATCTGTAGACAAGAAAAATGAAAATGTTGTTCTTTACACCCTCATTTATGAAACATAGGGAATGTTTTTTATCATATTCTTCGTAATGATGAAGAACCTAGGATTTAACAACAGGATCTAAGTCTTACAACATTTTGACATTTTGACACATAGAATCACACTGACTTGGAGTTGAGCAGGATGCAGACAGCCTCCATGACAGTCATGACCAGGTCTGGGGGTTTGGTGAACACCCTGATCTCAGAGATGTCAGCCTTGTCCAGGGCACTGAGGGCTTCGTTGGCACTGTCCAGGGCTGGCAGAGCCTCGTCCAGGTCCCTTTGGGCATCATCAGCCATGGCCTGGGTGTCCTCTGCCTTCACCTTGGCCAAAGCCTCATCTTCTTTCACCACTTTACGCACCTAGGGTAAAGATACACGTACTCTACCTGTATCATAAAGATACGCATATGCATACACTATGGCACTGAGCAAAAAGCCCTGTGCCTTTTCATCACCTTATATAGTAAGGGACAAATCCTAATACACATATAATCCTAACACGTAATTACACACAAACACACACACACACACCTTGTCGGCACCCTCCTGGTCTACGGCCAGTTTCTCCATGAGGGCACTGACATCGATGGACTTCTGTTTGAGGACTGGCTCCAGAGCAGACAGGTCCACTTTCATCTTGTCCACCAACACATTGGTCTCCAACAGCTTGGTCAGACCATTCTTCACACGGTCCCTGGCCTACACATAAACACACACACACACACACACACACAGAAACGCATATTATGTATATACACACATGCATGTCTCGCACACACAATTTTATACAATCCACAAAATGACACATAATGGAACAGCAGTCTTAAAGCCACTAGCTGCTGTCTCTTTTCCCTCATCACAGCCAGGAAGAGTTTGATCACTAGTATTTATAAAAGGTCATTAACTGTATTGATAATTAATGACGAGTACTGATGGTTAGTCCTAAATCAGCTTTCTGTTCTGCTGCCTGTTCTAACCCAGCAAGGTAGAGCTTCATCACTACTATTGGTAACTGATTACCAGCAATGCCTTAGTCAGTAACTGCTGTCAACTATTTTAATTTCAGTAATAATAAAACCTTCACTAATCAGAAATTTAGATAATTAAATTCTTGCCCCTGAATGCTCCTGTTTTCTTGCTTACTGCACTGCGATATTTGGTTACCCTGATCATTTACACAGAAGCATGCAGGAGAGGAGGCCGAGTTATCCCCGATTTATGAAGGGAGGAGAAAATGCAATCAGCAATGTTAGAGGTATAATGGAAAAGTAATATAAGTTATGATTAACGTAACAAGCCCAAGACTTATCACTACTATAGATAACTGAGTCATTGAGCCACTAGCTGGAGCAGCTGTAGTTGCTGCCTCTTCTCCCCCAGCAATGTCAGGCATAGGGTGATCAGTATTTGTGATTTGTTTGCGATTACTACTATTGATTATTTATCACTAGTTAATAACTGATCATGAGTTTTGATGGTTAGCCTTACAACCACTAGCTGCTGTCTCTTCTCCCCTAGCATGGCCAGGTAGAGGTTGATGAGCTCCAGGTAGGAGGTGGGTGTGGTGTAGTAGCGGCGTCTCAGCTCTGAGTAGAAGCGCTCAGCCATGTCGGTGACGCTGACGTGTATCTCCACACACATGGCCGAGAAGCTCTGCTTGAGCTCCTCACTGCCGAAGTCCACATTCTGGAAGAAGGTCTGAGAGACTGAGAGGAGGGCCTCGCGGGGCCACTGGGAAAGAGAGAGAGAGAGAGAGAGAGAGAGAGAGAGAGAGAGAGAGAGAGAGAGAGAGAGAGAGAGAGAGAGAGAGTGAGTTTGGGGTGGGGGTAAGGAAGTTTAGTTTTTGTGTTCCGTTTGGTCTGTTTGCAGTAATAAATCATAGAAACAACAGAAATTGAGAGATTTAAAACTGATAAAATACAATGATAAAGAAACACAGGAAGAAAAGTTGAAAATTACAAATTTCTGCACATAAATAGTAGACAAGACAAAACAAACACCAACTGGCTCATATCTATATTTCGCTTCTAAACAAACAAAAGGACAAAACAAACTAAATGATTACTAACTAAATAGGAGCAGATGTAAAGTGAATGGCGGAAGATAGCATTAAGACATGAGAAAAGGCAATAGTCTGATTAAACTTTTTTTTCCCACGGCAGCCGAGGGCATCGCGAGACAAGTTCAGGTCAGGCAGTCAGTCAGTCATTCATTCAGTCAGTCAGGTAATGCTTAGTGAGATGATGCGCTTCAGCAGATGGCTTCTAGAAGCCGTTTTTGACTGTGAGATGCAGTGTTTCCCATACAGAGGCATAAAATCAGTGTATAGAAATGGATCTAAATCGATTTCTAATGTCCCTGGTGTCGCATCACATCATGTCTGTAATTTGGAGATGTACAGACTGCAGACCAGCAGCATTGAACTCAATCCACAGAGTCTCCTGGTGTGAAAACAAACGTGAAACTTAACATTCCACAGTTAGTAACTCATCATCGCTGCCCTACAAACTTCAATGGTAGGTGACGTCATCTTGTGGTATTTAAGTAACGTAAGTGGAATTAGGTAATTTAACCATGTTGCAGTGCTTCAGTGCATAGAATTGAACACACGCGGGTCTGTACAGGATCTGTGCTTGTTTTTTCTTCATTTCTGAGGACTTTTCACACTGCATATTTAACAAGCGTTTCACCCTTGCCAATTCCAAAGAGTGATAACTCTTTTTCGCCTGAAAATCGAGTAAAACCCAGGGTTAACTCTTACCAGTGTGAAACAGGGCAGTTTAGAATAAAATAACCTTGGGTTAGAGATGACCCTAGGTTAAGAATGTAAAGTGGGAAAAGCCCTTTGGATGAGGATACAGAGCAAGGGTTGGTGGGAAGCGGTGGTCCTGAGGGAGTTCAGTGATGTAGGGTGGAGAGAGAACTATAGAATGGAGCTGTGTGAACTACTGCACCCAATGTGTCCCCAGTGACACCGCCTGTGCCCCTGTACTCCTGATGACGACAGTGGCAACTACACTATATAAACTTGGAAGCTGAGCAGAATACTGAGTTATAGCCAACCTGTTTGGTGTGCACAAAAGCACAGACGTTTGTGTACCTGTTTTGCAACAGCCTGGCGATAGTTGCATAAGATGTAATCAAGGTGCCCGCATTGGATGAGGCATGCATAATTGTGCAGCACTATGAAAATGGCAGCACATCACTCAGTTTAATCTAGCCCAGTACAGACTACAGTTCCCTTCTACCTCTACATAACACGATGAGCTGGGCACATGCGCAACTTAACCACAGTTGAAGAAATGCAACTAAGGTGTTCGCATCTGTCTATTAATGCGATTAAAATCTTCCATGCTACTGTAATTATACTTACATGCTGTAGATTAAGAGCATGATGGCATTAATATAATGTGTTCACAGGATGGTGTTCACATGGGCTCTGCCTTACTTGCATTATTGCTTTAATCACATTATACAACGTGGTTAATAAGGAGAAAGAATGGGGGTAGAAAATTGTCAGTGTGGAGAAGAAATAATGTGTTGGGTATAGCCGACAGTACGTGCTCCATGATGTTAATGTCAGATAGATGGATAGAGGGATGGCAGGAAAGAAGGGTTGTGAGGCATGAGGAAAATACCGTAAGCCTTAAATTTATCCAAACCTCACCCATCTGAATTGACTGGTTTAGCCTACATCATTCTGTTCTACGATTGATTGTTGATCAGTTAGATGTAGTTAGGCTCATTCTCTGTAAAGTCCTTTGAGACATGCTTGTGATAAAGGGCTATGTCAATACGCAAACTTGAACTGAACAAGGAGACTGATGAGTGCTTACCGACAGCTGGGTGATCCCTAGCACCCCAATCTATCACAGCTGACAAGGCCAGGATGCAGAAATGCCCAAATGCCGGAAATGCCCAGAACCACAAAGATACAAAGACTGTATTCAAAAAGACTTTTAGCTTAAATGCAATTACCTTTTTGAATTTTTAACCTGATTCCTCACTAATGCTCTATCAGGAATTGCACAATTTGCAGTTTTTACCACTGTGGTAAGTGTGACAAGAGCCAAAATCAGGTCCATTATTCAAGGATAAGACATTTCTCTCCTGCATTACCAAACTTCATCACAGGGTGGTAAAAATAATTTTCTACAAATAATGTCCTTCATTGAGCGGTATCTACTAAGCGATGCGATTTTTTATTATTATTGATTTTGGAATGCAAAAGACATTAAAAAAACAAAATCCACCTCAACGGAGTAAAAGATAGATCCCTGACCCTTCTCACCCAATCCAACCATTCCATATATCCCACCCATCCCACAAGACCCATACATCCTAGAAAACCCATGCATGCTATGCATATTTTCCCCACATCCGTCCCACAAAACCCATGCATCCCACCTATACATCCTACAAAACCCATACATCCATCCATCTCCCACCCACATTCCCACCCCATTCAGTGCAGCAATAAAAAGACACTGTAGTTCATATTCACAGAGCCTCCCATAGCAGGAGTGCCTGTCCAGGGTCTATTATGTGCATTAATTTCAAATATGCAAAACTAATTGAAGGTTATCCCAGACCTGCACTCCCACCCAGAGGTGCCCCACAGTCACAGGTCAACAATAATATCATATACAGTATATATGAGTAAGTGCAGTATAGGCAACAAATGACCCTTGTTTACGAGAGAAGAAAGAGGGAGAATTGTGAAGCAAATAGCCTCCATGGCGTACTCTGTATCCTACGATGGCTAACGTTAAAGGTTGTACACCCTGCAGCCAGACCGCAGAACTCCCAGCCAAAGCCTGCTGAAAAACTAACAAGCAAACAAACAAACCCTATGTGGCTCTCTGTCTCAGGGTCTCACAAGTAAAATAATAACACAAGACATTTGACATTTTTAGCGTACATCTACATTTTGGATATGAACTCAATAACAGGCCCCAGACATTATCAAAGTGTGCCATCTTCATTTCACACTGTACGTTATTTTTTCAGAGGTGGAATAGGACAGCAGCTCATTCCACCACTCTTTTAAATCTTCACATCTTAGCTGAAAATTTTCACACAACTCCCATAATTCTCTTCTCGTGTGCAAATTAATTTACTGTCACACAACAGGAAAACATAATAATAACATTGATGCTTTCTTCATAGAAGAGATTACAGTAAGTCTGATCAACTAAGCTGATCAACTAGGGGGACAGAGAACTGGAATCACATTCTAAACTGCTAATCAACTGCTAATTAATTAGATCTATAAGCCATGGCTACAAATATGCAGTGCAGAATCTGTACTCATTTGTAAATATTTACTTTTGGTGTTTGAATAAGCATTTCTTGCATCTTGTCTGTTTTTCCTCATGTGTAGAGAATAAAGTTTCTATTCTACTCTATGCTCACAGCAGCTAGGTGCTGTGTTAATATTTTATGACTATCTATGGATCATACATATACAATAATTATGTAAGAATTTCACAGCCCCAAGGTAAATTGATTTATAATACATAAATACATTGTTTTGCAAGAGCCAGAAAATAGAAAGAGAGTCAGAGGAAGAGCACACACACGCACATACACACGTGTGTATACAGAGCTATCTCAGCTGACCTGTACAAACCAGTCGATGGTGCAGCAGTTGACGAGCGAGGGGAACATGCGACAGCGGGACCTGAAGGCATCGCCCACAGGACTCATACACAGCACAATGTGAAGCTTCTCCCGCACACGAGAGATGAAGAACTGAAACACCTGCAGGCACAGGCGCGCGCACACACACACACATACACACACAATTCCATAATTTGATATACAGCACTGAACTATTTGATTCTCTTGTATTGGAGCTACTGGAGGTTTGGTCTCAGCAGGCGGATAACATTAGAGGCTGATGCTTTCTTACAGCTCACTTGGGGCACTGTCTTTAATTGACTGTTTTTGCCCTAGTCTATGGCTGTTTCGGCCTTTTGTGGATAGTGCAGTGAGAGTGTGTGTGTGTGTGTGTATAGGGGTGTGTGTGTGTGTGTGTGTGTGTGTGTGTGTTTTGTGTATGTGTTTTGTTTCTGAAGTGTTATGTAACACATTTAGACACAGCCACTGTGCCAGTTGGGTATCTGGAAATGGCCATAATGTGTATGTGTGTTCCCATGTGTGAAATTCTGTTTACATAACAAATTTTGTTTACAAAGTGAAGGTGCGGATAGGCTTTTTGTTTTTGTGCCAGGGTTAAGGTTAATTCTGCAAAAATTAAAACAAAAAACAAAGATTAAAAAGAAAAAAAAAGAGAGAACTTGATAATACCAGTATACACTCAATCATTTGCGCTGATAATCTACACAGACAATTTCAGTGTATTTGTTTGTTTGCCTGCACACGTAGACGATCATATGTGTATACTGTATGTGCATGTGTCACACACACTCCCTGAATGACATATGTTGTGTATGTGTGCGTGTCTGTGTGTACCTCATCTCTGTTACCCTCGTTGATGCCAGCCTCTTTGGCTTTGGGGCGGGTGGCGGCCAGTACCTGCTCCAGCTCATCCTTCTCAAACAGGTTGGGCACCTCACCAGAGTTCAGCATGTTGTTGATATCCTCCAAAAACTCTTCCACCACAATCTACAACACGCAGGTGACAGTGGGTGACTCATCTAAATATACTCTACCTAGTATTGTCAACATCTAATAACAAATAAAAACCCTCCCAAGCACTTGAGATGCTTGTTTGCTGTTACCTGAGTAAAGCTAAATTTCATTGATTGATCTACCCACTACCGAACACACACACAAACACATACACAGAAAAAAATATCACACAGCCAAGCCCTTTCTCTGCTCTATACCTGAGTATCAGTGAAGAGGAACACCATATCTTTGCCCTCCACCCCAGCCATCTTGTACAGCTTCCTCAAGTCTTCATGGAAGCTTTCGTAGTTGTAGCCCCGGCTCAGCTCGATCTGGAAGCAGCGGTAGCCACATATGTGGGCTGCTAGCCGTGTGAGTGACTGCTTGCCTGTACCTCCCACCCCCACCAGCAGGGCATTGCCTCTCTCCTGGCGGATCATACGGACGATCCTAGAGGACGATAGTGACAAGTGCAAAAACTTTAAAAACCTTTCTTTCTAGGCTCACAGGTTGGCCTAGTGGTTACAAGGACGTTCATAGGTCACAGATTCGATCCCTGCCACAGCCATGTGTCCCTGAGCAAGACACTGAAGCCCTACCTACTCACTTATAATAAGTCGCTTTGAAAAAGAGCATCAGCTAAATGCTTAATATCAATAATGTAATCGCTGCAGAAAAGCATTTTCATTATTTCACCACTGCTTCTACCTCTATTGTTTTGCTCATTATGCATTTTTTCCTTCCTGTAATGTTTTACTAGCTTTAAATGGTCTTGCTTTTAATGGAGCGTGTCGTAAATAAAACACATTCTTCTTATTTTTCCCCTTCTTGTTATTCCTTTATATTATTATTATAATTAAGGAACCTGTTTCTGTGGAGTAAGACAGCTTGATACACAAGTACAGATAAACAGATGGGCAAGACAACCAGATCCGGTAGACACATCAAAACTGATTATATATCACACTCATATTTCTAAACAAGTGACAGTTAAAAAGTTGCTGGGAGGCATGCACTTTTATCGTTCATTGATATAATTACAATCCTAGAGCAAGAATGACAGTGTCCTTTTCCAGATGTTCCATTTGGAAAAGCAATACTTCATATTTTGAATGGGTACGAGTGTAACTTCTTGACCAATGTCACTTTTACTAACATTCAAAATTGCTTCATCTTGCAGTTTGTACCACCTAGGGCTGACAGTCATTTACCACCAACTATGAAGTCACCCTACCGAAAATCTGGCTATTGGATGGTGCAAGTGTATGTTTGTGTGTGTGAGCACCTGGAGACGTGCTCTATGGCATCCTGGAAGAAGACCAGCTTGGTCTCCTTGGAGAAGGTCATGTTGTAATCATCCAGGTAGTCCTGGAGAACCGCCTGGATCTTCTCCATGTCTGTCAGATCCTCATACACGCGATCTGCTTTCTCTACCCCCACCTATAGGAATTATGGGATAGAGGGAGGGAGGAATGACGAAGTTCAGTATTGCTGTGTAAATGGAGAGATCAGATCTTCTCCATTGTTTTCTAGCCTTTGTGATGGGTAGATGGGACCTAACCTTGATGAAGTCTCCAAATATAATTGGCTTAGTCACAAAGTAGGCGGGTTCCAAGTTGAAGCCAAAATATTTGCCTGGAAGAGAGAGTCAGAGGGTCAAAGAACGGGACATTTCACAAAAGATAAAGATACACAATACAGGAAAGTGGGCAAAGACTGACTCAACAGCAAGGAAAATACCAGAATTTAAACAGTACGAGTACACAATTTGTGTTTGTGCATTTAGCAGAATGAGCCACCAGGGCATCCTGTATTGTGACAGTTCTTACTGGCCATCTCAGAGACGATGGTGTTGAAATAGGTCTTATCTTGGTTGTTGATGAGTCGGTCGTGGAACACCCGCTGACACTCGTGGCAGAAGAGACGGAAGATCTGGGTCTGGTCCCTCACTGTACTCGGCTCACACTGCAGCATGCCTGGACACCAAGAAAGGGGAGGGCAGATGGAGAGGGGGATGATGGAATGTATGGTTCGATGGACAGTTTAGTTTTGTTTTACTTCATTTGAACAGTGAAAACATACGTAAAACACTGGATGGAGGTCATGAAAAAAACAAGGAGCTCATTAAAAACATCTAATCTCAAAGAAAACAAAAGAAAAAACAAAACAGAATAACAACAAAAGCAATTGACAAGCTAAGACACATCTTGATTGGATAACGGAATCTCAATGACAACAGAAACATTGTGGGAAATGGTAGAATAACAATAAGAGATATAAAATGACAAAAAATAAAAAAATAAAAAATTGCCCTAATGCCAGAAATTACATCACAGGGAAAGGGACTGCGGTAATTGTTGTATGTGTGTGTGTGTGTGTGTGTGTGTGTGTGTGTGTGTGTGTGAGAGTGGAGGGGCGCGGTGGAGAGTATAGATGTATTTTCATATCAATGTTTTCGAAAATGTTGCACATTTATGTTGTTTACCTTGAGTAGACCGCTTTATTACTTTATGTTTTGTAGTGTTTTGTAGTCTTTTGTGATGCATTATGCAACACTAAATCCTAACATGGTCCCCGACGCAACCTGCCTAAATTAGACCCATGTAAAGATGATGGTTATGAATACATGAGAAGGGAAACAGAATGGAAGGAGAGGTTGCTTGGGGAGGGGCCATGTGAGGTCAACAATACTAGAAGATGGGAAGAGAGGGTGTCGGCTTATTCCCCTTCACCAACACTATGTATTGCTACTGGGCACTGTGTGTTAGAGTAATGCACTCTGGCGATGGTGAACAAGTAGCGTGTGGGAAGTAGTCGTAGTAGTCACTTCAGCTCAGCCCCCCTGCAGTGACGACGCCTGCTGGGTACAGGGATGGAAGGAGAGAGGGAAAGGGGGAAGAAGTGGTGATGGTAGATATAATTTGGGAGCTAGCGGCTGAGATAGAGCTCACAAATGTTGGTAATGTGGCTTAGAGAGATAAACTTTGGCAAATAAAAAATAGCTCTGCGCCACACTACGGAGGTACAAGGATTCCGGCGCTCTCTGCCTCTGCGGGCAAAGCCAAAGTTTAGTTTGTGCTGTTGGGGGAGAAAGACAGAGACTGTATGCCTGTGTTAGTTTGTAAGTGTGTGCTTGTGTGTGTGTGTGTGCTGACGTCTCACCCTGGACACACTTGGAGAGGTCGCGGAGATTGAAGACGTAGTGGGACTTGGCTGGAGTGGGCAGCAGATCGACGCTCATGCGGTGGTAGATCTCTACAGCCGCGTCCACGATCTGCCCCGCACAGTCCTTCACCGCCTGGGAAAACTCACTGAGGAAACCACACAGGATGGCCTGGAGCAAAGGGCGGGAAGGAAAAGAGATATGGATGGACATCGGGGATAGATTACAGACTGATTAAAGAACAATGAGGAGAAGGGAGGGAGGAGATGGAGAAAGGAGAAAGAGTGAGACAGAGAGAGAGACAGAGAGACAGGCAGAGAGAAGTGTGTTTGCTTATGTGTGAAAGTGTCTGTGAAGGCTGTTATGCAGGTGCAGGTGTTGGCAGTGGCAGTCTGAACAGTTTGAGCATTAGGGGGGTAGCGAACACCAGAGGCAAGTATCTTTCTAATGAAAACTCACACATCATTTTCAGTTGTTAGTCAAAATGAATACCAAGGCTCAGGGTGTATGACGCTTTTTGAGGTTGTGAACCGGAGGTGTGTGTGGATGTATGAGGGTGTGAGGTATCCTGAATTTGAATATATGAAGCTGTGATAGTGGAGGTGAGGGTCAAAACTCTACCGAGACTGCGCTCTTGTCTGTAGTGGAAACACTGCGATCAGCTAGAGCTGCCGGTCAGTCCTCTGTCCTACTGCTACTTGACCTATCGGCCGCCTTTGACACGGTTAACCACCAAATCCTCCTCTCCACACTCGCTGAGCTTGGCTCTCTGCTGGTTTGAGTCCTACCTCTCAGGGAGATCCTTTAGAGTGTCTTGGAGAGGGGAAGTGTCTAAATCCCACTGCTTGTCCACAGGGGTACCTCAAGGGTCAGTGCTTGGACCCCTTCTCTTTTCAATATACACCACCTCACTGGGTGCAGTGATCCGCTCACATGGCTTCTCATACCATTCATATGCTGACGATACCCAGCTCCTCCTGTTGTTCCCGCCAGACGACCCCACAGTCTCGGCGCGGATATCGGCATGCCTCGCCGATATCTCGGCTTGGATGAAGGAACACCACCTTCAGCTTAACTTGTCAAAGACTGAGCTCCTTGTCATCCCAGCCATTCCCTCTGTACAACAACAGATCAGTATCCAGCTCGAATCAACTCAGCTCATGCCCACAAAGTCTGCCAGAAACTTGGGTGTCGTGATTGATGACCAACTAACCTTCAAGGAGCATGTGGCTTCTGTTGCTCGATCATGCCGATTTGCTCTGTACAATATCAGGAAGATCAGACCCTACCTGTCTGAGCATGCAGCACAACTCCTGGTACAGGCTCTTGTAATATCACGCCTTGACTACTGCAACTCCTTACTGGCAGGGCTCCCGGCATGTACGTTCAAACCTCTGCAGATGATCCAGAACGCGGCGGCGCGTCTGGTCTTCAACCAGCCCATGTCACTCCGCTATTCATATCTCTCCACTGGCTCCCAGTTGCTGCCCGCATCAAGTTCAAGTCCTTGATGCTCACCTATAAAACAATAACCAAAATGGCTCCGACCTACCTGAACTCCCTCATTCAGGTCTATGCTCCCTCCCGCTCACTACGCTCTGCCAAGGAGCGGCACCTGATGCTGCCACCACAGCAAGGCCCTAAGTCTCTAGCCAGACTCTTCTCTTCTGTGGTTCCCCGGTGGTGGAACGAGTTACCAAACTCCATTCGATCTGCAGAGTCCCTCTCAATCCTTAAGAAAAGGCTAAAGACCCAGCTCTTTAGCGAATACCTTCTCACCTAATGGCCCGGGTAACCAAAAAAAATTAAATTTGCTTCTATGCACTCTATGCATTGCCTCATAGCACGGCCTTGTAGCACTGCCTCGTAGCACCTATGTCCTGTTGGACCAGAACTTAGCTTTATAGCACTTACTCTTGTTGCTCTCTCCTAACTAGAACCTTGCTTGTGTTGTATGAAAATCTCATGTGTAAGTCGCTTTGGATAAAAGCGTCTGCCAAATGTGAAATTGTAATTGTAATTGTAATTGTAAAACTGAAGATGTGATAGCAGAGATTATGTGGGAAAAAAAATGTATGGCAGGTACCCCTAATAGCATTACCTTCTTCTGGCAAACTGGCATCTAAAGACTCAATGGAAAAAATTGGAAAGGCAACACTAAAATCTCATCAAACAATATGCGCTCTGATGAAGGCTTGCATGCCATAACAGATTAGCCTCATGTTGGCTAAATAAAATAATGGTATAGCTGAGGTTAAGTCTTGTCATATTTTTGACAGCACGTATTTGGAGTGCTGCCATTCCCATGTTTTTCATGGATTTGCTAGGGGGCAAAGATTGTGTGTATGTGTGTGTATGTGTGTGTGTGTGTGTGTGTGTGTGTGTGTGTGTGTGTCTCCTGACATTGAAGATCTGTTTGAGGCTGTGTTCGGAGGGCGTGGGCAGACACAGCATGCTGAAGTGGCGGATGAATCGAGGGGTCACTGGGTTACGCCCCCCTCCTGGAGGAGCACAGGCAGCTACTATGGTCATGTCCTGGAGGAGGGGGTGGGGGGGTGGGGGAGTAGAAATAAGGAAGGGATTATTAAAAATTAAAAAAGGAGAGAGGTGAGAAGAGTAGAGATGAGCAACAGGGAGTCCCTTTCAATGGAGTCCATTTCAAACATCTCCTGCCGCCTTCTGCTACACTGATTTGGTCAATAAGAACTCAATAATTTAAACTTTCAGACTGCAGATCAATTTCTGACGTAGATAAATGTCATATCTAATATATTCATGCAAAGAAAAACATATTATACAATATAAACAAGGAAAACAGACTAAATAAAATACAATATTGGGCGTTTTAAATTCCTTTTTTTCCAACCACAGTGTATTTGTATGCTGTCTGCATATGTGTGGTGACCTTGTCTGTTTGTGTTCAGGTAGTAGTACATCACAGTATGTACTGAGCCATGGTTAATCGCATACTCAGACATGGTTGTCTATCGGTCTGACGCCTATGTCTAACTCCAGCACTACACACACACACACACACTCAATTAAAGCAAACAATTCAGTGATATCACATGCATACCACATACACATACCGCAATCGTTATTGTGTGTATGTGTGTGTGTGTGTGTGTGCGTGTGTGTGTGATTGTGTAGCACAAGTTAAATATGACAAACATATCAGTGTATAATACAAATATGGTACCTCAGTGCCTGCGAATTGTCCACGAGTATATAATATTAACAAGCATACACACACACACGCAAACACACACACACAGGCACACAAGATAAATGGGTTTCTTATATGAATGGACAAGCTTCGTTAAAAGTCCAACTGGAAAACCAATTAAAAGTTGATGCTGACTGTGCTGCTGTTACAAAGGAACTAAAGAGCTAAACCTACACTTTTACACTTAACAGAAAACAATCTAGCCTTAAATGCTCCGTCTCAGACAGCTGCCCTGACTGAATACTGAGTGTGTTTACTAGGCTGTTTGCAGATGCACAAGAGTAACACATGCTACATAGCATTGCAGTATACAAAGCAACCAGCTGTCCGCTGAACTAAAATAAAACAGCCAAGTCAGCTCTCTGCCTCATATCATATACAGTATATAGTGTAATGTAAGCATCTGTGCGCATGTCTGACAATATATTTGCACATTTCGCTTGTGCGCTTCCAGTGGCATGGCCCTGCTGACGACATGCAGTATGAACTGGCTCTTGATTGTTTTTATTTATTAACAAATACATTTAACATTTTTATGCCAAGTGAATGTGTGAAAAAAGCACTGCTTGAATGCCTGAGACAGATTTCATGTTGCATTGTATCTCATCACGCCATGTCAACTTATCTCATCTTATTTGTGTAATTGTGCACCTGGATCTCCTTCCAGAAGAACTTCTCTCTGTCATAGAAGCCAGAAAAGTCCTGGAACTGCCGCATAAGCTCTATAGGGGGCTGAGAGCCATAGCTGTCCAGCTTGGGCATGTTCAGATCATCCACAAAGATCACTATCTTCTTATTACCAGGGGCACCTACAGGGGGGGAGAATGAGAGGGATGAAGAGAGAGGAACAGATGGACAGGGAGGAAAAGATTAGCAAGTGTAAGGATGGATGGATGGATGGATAGATGGATGGAGGGAAGGAAGATGGGGAGAGTGGGTACGATGGTGAAGGGGGGATGACATGTAAATGGATTGAAGAAGGGAAGAGGTGAAGAGATGGATGGGGATAAAGGACAAAGACAGCTACATGGATGGATGAATGGATGGAAGGATGGATGGAATAATGGATGGAGGAAGAGATATAAGTGGGGAAGTGAAGGACAAATGCATGGACAGGTTGATGAAAGGGTGGCCAGATAAGATGAAAAGCTGTCTGGTTAAATTACTGGGTTTGCAGTCATACTGTGCCTTTTGCTCCTACCCAGAATGTTTTTCCTCTTTTTCTCAAGTTTAGACTCGATCATCTCCTGTGTGCGTGCTGAGGAGGTCTGGGCAGAGAAGTTGATGTAGACTGGGAGGTAGCCTGCCTCCTCCTGGATACTGTTTAGCAGGCCTCGAGCCACTACTGACTGCATGGGACAGACAGACACATGGCACTCTGGTACTGACTTTGACACCCATCAAAAGCACAATACCAAAAGTTTAATTTCTTACAAATTTTTTTTCAATAATTGCCTAAGCTCTCCCTGCCGCCATCTTAAATACACCAGTGTGTGTTTGTCTGACTGTATATGTGAATGCCTACCTTCCCCACTCCAGTGATGCCAGTGAAGAGTACAGAGCGTCGCACAGATAGCAGTTTCTCCATTAGGTAGCCATAGCGTACAGTGTCAGTGGTGGGAACCAGCATCTCAAAGAAGGGAAGCTCCTTGTTGTATTTAAACGAAGGGATTATCTTCTCCCATGGCTCCAGACGCTTGTTGTTGAAGTTCATGTACACACTCCACAGGGAGCCACAACTCGGCAGCTACATAACACATATGCATGCACACATGAATTGACATTCATGCAAACACACACACATGCGCACACACAGACATTTAAAGCAAAACGAATGTGATGCGATATACACAAATGCATGCACACATGCCTTCCTTTCACTGTATGTCATTAGCGATAATGCAGTCCATCCCTAGGAACTTATTGCTGGTATTAAAGAACCAAAGTCTTTATGTTGCTGATAGTAGTTCCTATCATGGTGGTGCTTTGAAAGTCTGTGTTTTGTTTTCCCTATGGCATGTATGTGTATGCCATATTTGCTCCCCAGACTCCAAGTCCTGCTATTATCTGTGTGTGTGTGTGTGTGTGTGTGTGTGTGTGTGTGTGTGTGTGTGTGTGTATGTATGTGTATGTGTGTGTGTGTGTGTGTGTGTGTATGTGTGTGTGTGTGGGTGAGTGATGGGATTTCTGTGTGAGTTTGTATTCCTTCAAGCTTCACAGCTGGGAACTGGCACTGGCTTGATCTCACAGTAAACACACACACACACACAGAGCCAGATAACCAGATGCAGAAGCACAAACAAACGCAAATGTACACACATGTGTACACATACACTCTACCCTCCACATGTCCACACACACAGCAAGACAATATGTGAACACCTCATAGAGTAAAGCCTTGGTGGGTTGGTTGCTGTATAATCTATCCAGCGGGTGGAAAGCTCACAGGTGGGACTCAATGTTCTAGACAACACTCTGAAGCTTTTATAATATTCGCAGAATCAGAATCGAGTGTGTGCTTGTTTGCATGAGGGACGCTTGTATGTGCTTACTCCAATGTTTAATAGCTATGCATGTGCCCACTTTGCTTTTTCATTAGGTCTCATTCTTTCCTTCCATCCTTTCCCTTACTCTCTCACTCACACTCACACCTCCAGGTAAGTGAGTCATGTCCCTACCCTACTCTCTTCTGCCTCTCTCTGTCATTAACGTATTATCTCTATCATCCGCCACTAATACCGACCAAGACAAACGTCTCAAATAATTAACTTTAATATTTCCCGTTAGGCTTAAGGACTCATAATATTACCATTAGCCTCCACCTTCTGCCGTCTCTTTCTCTGTGCCTCATTCTTCACAAAAATAAAATATATCTTCCATTCTACAACCCTTCATTCATATTTCTCTAAAGCTGACAACATAGGATAATAATATGCAATGGGCTTTTATAACCTTGGCTCATTTGTTTATGTGATTTACCTTTCCAATTTGTTCCTTGTATCCCACTGAGCATATTACGAAAATGGACAATATGGATGCTCTTTCTTAATGTCTTTGACACAAGTGACTGATATAATTTCATGAAAAAAGAGTCAAGAATTCCCCTTTAGATTAACTGTGCTCCAATGTCTAGATATATCCAATGCCAAGGGCACTTTGATGCAATATATAAGCTAACCTTCAGGCTTCCTCACATACCTCACGCTAATACTAGGGAACGTCTTGGTAAATGGATTTGACCCTCAGTAGGGATGATGTATGAAATATGCCTTGGGTGGCAGAGAAGGCTTTGAACATAGTGATTCTGGACATGCTTAGAGTTGTGAGAGTGTGAGCACCTTAGAAGTATGTTGAGGCTACAGTATAGTGTGCGTTCTGAAAGCGTGTTGTGGGCGCAACAGTTACAGCTTCGTGGAACAACTGTGAAGTTTCTTCTTAATGTATGTCTGCAGTATAGAGCAAAAAGGTTTCTTCTTTTATGTGCATATTTGTATGTATGAAAAACTGTGTGGGTGTGTGTGTATATATACCTCAGTGTCATTGTTGGCTTCAACCTGCTCTCTGATGAAGCTGTCAAAGGCCTCCCAGTGAGAATTGGTCAGGTTGCCCCCTACCGCCCACAGGTAGCAAAATATGAAGGTCTGACACACCACACTGTTAAGGTTCTTGGAATCCTGACACACACACACACACACACACACACACACACACACACACACACACACACACACACACACACACACACACACACACACACACACACACACACACACACACACACAGACAGAAAAACAGGAAACAGCTCAATCACTGAGATGGCATACATTTTATAATAATATTGTCAAACCCAAAAAATTGTGCACATTTAAACTATGCCCTTGTGAGTTTGGTGAATATTTTATGTGTTTGTGGGGTCCCAACATCCATCATCTGGTCAGATATAAGGTACAGTATGTGACTGAGGTGTAATGTGTGGTGGTTGGCTTCAGCAGAGGTTCCTGCCATTGCCATTTGTCAGCAGACTTTGTCCCCAACAACAATTCAAAATCTTTTTGATTACAATGTTGAGCTATAGACCTCGTAAGTCCGACGCCCACATGCGCAAATATGGACTTCTGGTTCCATAGCACCTCTATGGGGAAAATGTATGGCGCAAACGAAAGGTATGTTACTGTGCCAAGGAGGAATACAAAGTTATATAGTTGTCATCGTCGTTATATCATGACTGTCACAGAACAAACTTCTCAGTCTGCTGCTGAGATGTTGAGAGTGAGAGAGGTGACGCAAATTATACTGTATGTACCAAAATGTGGCAGGGACGATGCATGTTCCCCATAGAGAAATCGCTATGGAACTGTAAGTCTGTAATTTGGGCATGTGGCCGTCAGACTCACGAGGTCTATACACGTGTCCTACTGTGGTCTGATTGGTGTCATTATGCCACATAGATCAGTTAGTACTAGTAACACACAAATGGACTAAGGTCATGGTTTTATTTACTGTTTAATGTACCATTTTGAGGTCGGGCCCTCCCTTGCCCAGCAGCAGTGCCTCCAGCAGGCAGCAGAGGGTAGTGACTTTACTGATGTCCACCTGGCCAATGGCCTGGGAACAGCGCTTCAACACAAACTGGAGGCCCTTCTCCACATACTGCTCAAACAGCTGCAGCAGGTATATACACACTGGGTCTGGCAGCTAGGGAGAGAGGGATGGGTTGAGGGAGAAAGGGATGGGGAAGTGCACAGAAGGATGGAGGCGGAGGGGGGAATTAGGTATTGACTGGAGACCTTTATCTGCATAATTGCTGAAGCAACCTGAACAGGTACACAAGCAATGGCAATGGGCTTGAGAGAGAGAGAGAGAGAGAGAGAGAGAGAGAGAGAGAGAGAGACTCCCTCAGCTAAAATAGCAGGGAAGAAATCAGTGGGAAGTTTCATTGAAACCTCTATACAAAGTTGTTGAGACGGTTGAAACCAAACAAACCAGACAAAGCAGAATACACCACAGAAACTAGGAGAAGAAATCCCTTCCAAAAATAAACTTTGTCTTGAAAGAGACCTGCTCAAAGTAGCACAATAGAATGAAATACTCAGAGGTGGGAGGAGAAAGGTGGGGAGAAAACAGGAGGAGACAAAAACAGGGGATACAACAGAGCCCACATAAGCACAGATCAAAGATCGAAAGAACTATGCAGGCCTTGTCAACAAACGGCAGAGCCTCAGCCATTTACTGTAGATATGCAGAGGCAGAGAGAGAGCGAGCTAGTTGAAAGAGATGGCCCACACTCTCATTGTGATGTAAGGTCACCCTAAAAAGCTCAGGGCTAATGTTCCAAGCAATCAACTTTGATGTGATATGTTGTTATCAGTGTTTATGCTGACACTGATGTTCTGCTGCTTAGAATGCCCTAACAGGCACACCACACCATTCATGTGCCAATGCGTGCACACACACACACACAGACACATATGCACCCACACACACACAGAATATGAGAGCAATGGAAAGGACAGATGAAATGGTAGTAGTCAGCGATCTAAAGGATGGGGAAGTGTGTTTGATGCTTGACTCATGCCCACAGCTTGGAATGTGATCATGAAGACATGGCTATGGACATGGCTATTACGACCTGATATAAAAAAAAAGAGATATAATCAACACAACAATAAACATACACAAACACTGATATGTGGAACCACATGTTAAAACTGCAAGTTAATCTGAAAGCATAAAATTTGTAATTATATAAACATACATATAATGCTGTGAGAGCTGTTATCTGCCGAGCCTAAAGGACAAACCTCTATTACAATGAATATGCCTTCAGCCACTTTCAAAAGCATATTTTGATCTTTCCAGCCTGTATATTGTATGTTGAAAAAAAATGATATGATTATAATAATTATAGCAATGTGTATTACCTTGTCTCCCAGGCCACTGATCCATGTTTGGACGTAGGGCATCCACTTGAGCTCATCTGGGTCGATGTAGACCATCCCACAGCGACTGACTGTGGCTGGGGATGCCACCGCCAAGTCCTGGACCTGAGAGACACAAGGTTACAGACGATGCATAATTTCATCCAGGCAATCTAATTGGTCAAACACGCATTCCGACTGTGCTGATATTGCTTTATTGGTTAATCTGCCAACTGTAGTGGTTACCGGGGAGCCAGTTAGCAATCTTTTTTGTGTTGTCCATTTTTTAAATTCTTCTGTATGTTAACTACATTAAAGAAAACGTTTCAGTCAGTAGGCATCTGTTGGTAACCGTATATAAAACCTGTAACGCCCTTGATGACTTTCTTTACTGTGATCATTGGTACTTGGTACTGCATGACCATTGTACCCACAATCACAGAATAGAATGGTCTCTATGGTATTACAGCAATAATATAGAATAGCTTAAGTGATCTAGCTGTAGAAAATGGAACTATGTGAACACGTAGACCGATCTATCCAGCATGCCTTAGTGTGTCATCCCTAGCTGAAGTTGCACATGTGACCCTATTTCAATTTTCAAGGTAGCATGAATTTATGCAGTTCATTTTTAAGTGCATATGCGATTATGCAGTTAGACAGACAGCATCAATCCTGTATTGAAAGCATTAGCCCTTTACCCTTGGACCCATATTTAACAAAGTTTTGAAAACGTTTGAAATGCTACCCATTAACCAGACAAAACATAACTGTCTCTTCTTCCTCACTCTCTAACCTCAAACACCATGTGTATGGACGGGGTGAGTTTGATTCGCTCGCTGTTGGCCAAACAGAGCATCTTGTTGTCGTCCAACACGGTGTTCATGTTCTCAATCCACAGGGCGTCTACCGGCCCATCGCTGATGATCCACTTATGGTCGTCACTGGTGTCATTGACCGCCGCACGTACGCTCAGTGCCATCAGGCCGTCCCGCCACTCCAGGGTCAGTGTGTTGACCTGAGGGGTAGAGGTTAGGGAGGTATCAGTGAGTGGAGAGAGAGACACACACAGAGAGAGAGAGAGAGAGAGAGAGAGAGAGAGAGAGAGAGAGAGAGAGAGAGAGAGAGAGAGAGAGAGAGAGAGAGAGAGAGAATGGTAGGTGCAGCAGCCACATGCAGAAGAAGCAGCCATCCATGCTTCCATCACCCATCCACCTACCTCTCCATAAAGCTCCCCCATTGTGACAGACTTTGGGTTGAGGACGTAGGATTTGACAGGCTGATAGAAGGGGTTGTTGGCCCCATGTCCTGTGCAGTGGAGGGTCTCCAGGGTGTCTGCCAGGATGGTGTAGACAGTGGTCTTTCCTCCACCTGTAGGCCCCACCAACATCACACCATGACGCACTATCATGGTCTCATACAGTTGGATCACCTGGTGGGAGAAAAGGGAGAGTGAAGGAGAGAAAGGAAGTGATATAAATAAGAGAGAAAGAGTGAGAGAAAATGTTCTGCACTGCAGCTTTGCTGAAAAATATCTCAACTAATATAATAGTTATAATATAACTAATAAGAAAAATAGACCTCCAAATAATAAAATGGGTTCAGAAATACAAGGTATATCACTGATAGCTGTTAAAGTGCATCCTATGTGTTCAAGTGCTTGTACTACTTTTATATAGGTTAATGCACAGGTTAATACACAAAAGTAAAGCATCTCTCTCCACTTGTACCTTGTTGGTCATGCTAGCCAGAGGCTGCAGGTTGCGCTTGACAAGAGACTCCAGGATGGTGGAGTGTAACACGCCATAGTCGTGCTCCGGGATACACACACCGGGGAACAGGTCTGAGAGGATACCACTGGAAGGAAAAAGATGTCACACACACCCACAGCCACCACAAAACAGTTGTTCTCACGTGTGACACTTTTTTGACTCCATTTGACCTTATCACTGCATTTCCTATTAGTAATCAAGTATAAAAATGCAATGTGATATTCCTTTCCATTATGTATGCATTTGGAGCACAAGAAATAAGTTCCAGCCTGAGAGTAATTTTAGTTCCTTACCAAAAACCTGGCAATGCAATGGTGCAAGAAGCACAAATGTGTGTATACTGTTTGTGAGTGTGTGTGTGTGTGTGTGTGTGTGTTTGTGCGTGGGTGCGTCTGACAGGCTCACCCAAACAGCACAGCGTCATCGGTGAGGAACTTGGGCAGGTTGGAGTCCCTCAGGGCTCTGATAAGGACCACATCCTCACTGAGGTCGGGGTTCTCTCTCTTTAGGGAGCTGATGACAGACACATCACTACTTAACACAGTATGGCCATTCATCAAGTAGCCTACTTTCAACCAAACAAACTGATTAGTCACAGAGGCGTTCCAACCACACTAATAATTTGCATAAAGCACGGCTAGCTGTGCTTTATTGGTAACCAAGGAGTTAGCTAGGGATCTCTCCTGCTTTATCCTTGTTTTATTTTTTCTTGCATGGTCAAACTATTTTGCACAAATGTTTTCAGTCAGCATACATGTTCATCATTATTACCAACTCAGCTGCACCTAATAACTATTGCTTCACCGTCATACTCATAATCTTGGAAAAGAACATCCTCTCAGGTATACTATATTAGAAAACATAGGACAGACATCTGATGCAGATGTCATTAAATAACATAAGATGGATATGATATAGACATACAAAGCAAATGCCAATGTCAGAAAAATGCAAAAGAAAAATTATAATCTAATGAAAAACTTGTTTAGTGTATGCAATCAAACCCAGTGGCAGGTTCATTCCATTGAAAAAAGTCATTAGAATGTGGGCTAATGAATGTGCCACTGGTGCAAAATAGACTCATTAAAAATACAGATGTAGTCAAGATAATATGCAGCTGGTGAGAGTTGAGGATTCAATACTGCGAAACCTGCTTTTCACAACAAGCTGGCTCGATTCTATCAAGAGTAAAAAACATTAGAGTCATTAGAGTAGGAGATAATGAATGTGTGCTTGGTGTGGAACAAGCAGACTCAGAGGTGCAATATCTAGGAAAGACAGACAATGAATCACAGGCCACTTACAACAGTCCCCAGAGCTTTAGCTAATAACCATTCTACATCAGTCAAAAGCATTACTTCCTTTACATATCATGTGGTCATATGGTCAAGAACATCCAATCAAATCCATATATGCACCTACGCAAACCAGGAAGAGTTGTGTTTTGCTGTATCCAAAGTTGTTCATTCCAAACCTTTTATTTTGTCTACCTTCTCTCTCCCTTCATCTCTTCAACCCAGCTAATTAGGTTTGATGATGATGTCCCAGTGACTGTTCTCTGATTTATTCATGAATAATAGAAGGAAGCACTGTCACTGTCACTGTCATTGACAACACCATATACATGGATGCACACATGCATGCATTGCCCACACAAACACATACAAGGCAGGGGAAATATGTGGGCCATTAGGTGGATTTACTTATTAGATGGCAAAAAAGATGTGCTGTGAGACAGAGAACCTTAGAGGAGATCACGCACACATATGCACACACACACACACACACACACACACACACAGGCCTTTACACAGTTACTACAGCTCTGCTCCAAAATGACAATCTGTCCAATTCACTCCTAAGGAGAAACTGTCATGTCCGCTTCTATTCAGCCTCAGGTGAATTCAACTGTTACTGTGACAGTTAACAGTTGAGCAGCAGCAACTGCAGCAGCTCTATGGGCACAGAGTAATGCCTATAATTCAGCTATAAGAGGACATGGGCATAGTTTAGGCTCACTATGCAAAACCCATAGAAAGTAACAGAGGGTGGATCAATATATTAATTAACTTCACCATCTATGCCAATAAACCCCAACACATACATTATAAAATAATAACGTCAGCTCTGTCAGTACACTAGGAGATGATCAATACATAAGTCTATATGTGGGGGGGGGGGGGGGGGGGAGAAGATGAGTGAGGAAATAAGAAAATCTAAAGACCCATACATTCTCTATTAATCTAAAAGTGATCTGAACGATGAAGGGCCATGTGCAGAACAGTGTGCATTTGGCTCAGTGAAGGAATTTCACGCAGATGGCACTCTTTGGAAAAGTGCTCATTTCCTTTTATCTGCCATAGTCACAGCGAGAAAGAATGGGGTCATTTCAGCAGTCAGAAGCACTTACCCTCTAATCTTAGCCTGAGTCATCACTGGTACAGAGTCTACAGCTTCCTGTACGCTTCCTACAGCCCCATCATCAAAATCTTTGTTGGATATGAGAGTTCTGCACCCAGCCAGATCATTTTATCCACTGAAGATTAGGGTTGCAAAATTCCGGGAATTTTCAAAGTTGGAAACTTTCCATGGGAATTCACGGGAATTCACGGGAATTTATGGGAATAAACGGGAATAAACCAGGAATTTACTAAATTGAAGGTATGCTCTTAATAGGGAACTTAAATATAGGGAAAATATATTTTAGCATAATCCTGACTAAAACAACCAGATATCATGCAAGTACAGTTGAATATCTATGCTATTCCTCAATCACATGCACACATAGCACACTGCTTACTGCAGGGCTATTGAGACCACGCCCCCTACATGCAACTCAACATTCATGTTTTTGTTCTTCAATGAAAGAATTGATTGTTCAATAAAATATTTAACACTTGATAAAGTTCTACTTACAAATAAATCTGTTTTAATTGTATTATTTTGGATGGATGTCTGCTTATAACAAAACAAATATTTATGCTTGGATATGATACCTTTCCATTAAATTACCCTCAATTCCCAGTTAATTCCCATAAATTCCCATTAATTCCCATTAATTCCCATAAATTCCCATAATTCCCATGGAAAGTTTCCAATTTGGAATATTTCCAAAATTCCCCAGCTTAACTTCCCATGGAAATTTACCGGAAACTTTCCGGAAATTTACCGGAAATTTTCCACCCCTTTGCAACCCTACTGAAGATGACTTGTTGCTCTGATGGACTCAAATATGACTGTGTGTGTGTGTGTGTGTGTGTGTGTGTGTGTGTGTGTGTGTGTGTCTCTGACCCAGCCATGACCAGGACAGACTTGACGGCCCTCATTCCAAAGTCGTAGTGGTCCTGCTGGGAGAGCTGCTCAGAGCACAGCTTGTACATCTGAGTCATCTTCCTAGCCAGGGTCTTACTGGACTCAAAACCCTCTGAGTACAGAATCACCTGGACGGAGGGAGGGAGGGGGAAGAGGAGAGGAGAGAAGAGGAGAGGAGAGGAGAAAAACAAGAGAATGAAAAATCATTAGCAGAGAAAATAAACAGGTGTACACATAAGGTTACACACACAGATAGCTTGTTACCTCGGCGATGAGCGCATAGTTTGGCACCATCATGGCTATGGGTCTGAAGAGAGCCTTGAGGTTGTCAGGTAGCTCGGTCCTGCCAGCGTATCCAGGGTTCATGGTGATGAAAGCGGCACATGACATCACCAGCTTGATCTCCCGGCCTTCAAACCTAAACCTGGACAGCTGTGTATGGGGTTACATAGGGTTAACTGAGAAATTATGAAAAATTGTGGTAGGTGTGTGTGTGTGTGTGTGTGTGTGTGTGTGTGTGTGTGTGTGTGTGTGTGTGTGTGTGTGTGTGTGTGTGTGTGAGAGAGAGAGAGAGAGAGAGAGAGAGAGAGAGAGAGAGAGAGAGAGAGAGAGCATGTGTGAGTAATTGCATACCTTAGCAGCTTTAGCATTTCGTATGGTAATGAGCTGCTGAGCGATGAC